>NC_133773.1:23332483-23488631 GCF_003597395.2 Chelonoidis abingdonii
CTGGGCAAACAGGAAATGAAATTCAAAAGTTCGCAGGGCTTTTCCTGTCTACCCGGCCAGTGCATCCGAGTTCAGATTGCTTTCCAGAGCGGTCACAATGGTGCACTGTGGGATACCGCCTGGAGGCCAATACCGTCGATTTGCGGCCACACTAACCCTAATCCGACATGGCATTATCGATTTCAGCGCTACTCCCCTCGTCGGGGAGGAGTACATAAACCGGTTTAAAGAGTCCTTTATACCAATATAAAGGGCCTCGTTGTGTGGACGGGTGCAGGGTTAAATCGGTTTAACGCTGCTAAATTCAGTTTAAACGCGTAGTGTAGACCAGGCCTCAGAACTGTAAGGGGATAAATCCCAGTAGCAGAACAGGCAGTTCAGCACAGGATTGCACAGACTCCTGGATGGTAGGGGGAAAGGAGGAGCACTGTAGTGAAAATCAGAAGAAAAAGGAAAAGTCTACCTACATATGCTTTCTAACATTTTTTGAAGGCTAGGAATATGTGTAATATATATTTATAAACACAGGATGGGTGTGGACTAATAGTAATAGTGTCACATATAGTGACTTTTTAATGTGAATATACATACTGTACCTTTTTTCTGAAGATAAACTAATTTGTATCATTTATATATCACAAGGTTGCTTCTGTTTTCGAGGTCTACTTTAGTTTTGTTGTCTTAATTTAGAATGTTACAATAACCATGTAGTTGGATTATTTCCTTGTATTTTTTTTTAGTTATTAATGATCTTAGCAAAACTCTTTTAACTTTTCTTTTCATATGCAGTTGTTAAACTATATGTTAGGGTTTCTGTATAATGGATTGGTTGATTAAGCATTGTTGTTATACTGCATTAATTTATATGGAATATGTGGGCTCAAAGGTATTAACATAATTGAGACATTGTCCAACATTAAACAATTTTAAACAAGGTTCGGGTTAGGTATACAACACCTCAGCCTGCTTAATACCATAGCAAATACACTATGAAAAATCCTTTTAACCTTTTATTAAAGATACTGAAAAAAGGAAAAGAGTTAAAGCATTTGACATGTAAAATATTAATTCAGGCTTTCACTTTAACCACATCCCTTGCTCCATTTCCCTTTAGCTGTTTTTTTTTAGAAGGAACCCCTCCCCTGGTTTGACAGTGTTTTCGATGTTATCAAAGATGGTAATAACTGAACTTTTGAATAAAAAAGAAGTTAGGTGAGATGGACTAGAGCTGCTGCTGTTAAAATCTGATCCCATTTCCTAGAAGACAAAACAAGACAAACACACAAATGGAGTAACAAAGATGGAAAATGCAGCTTTTGTCACTGGTGTTGACTTTCACCTGCAATCTCACTGCTGGAGAAACACCGGTTTCAGCCACTATGAGACCTGGCAAACTTGTATCAGCATCAGGCTGATTAGGGCACTGCATTTAGCTGCCTCTTTCTGGTCATAGGCTTACAGCAGTGTTGCAAAATATATGATCTTGTCTAGCTAAGCCAGATTCTTATTAGACAGAAGAAACAACGGAAAGAGAAGAAATAAGGTGCAGAAGAAAAAGGACACGGCAGGGAAAGGATGGGGCATGGGGGACAAAGTTTTACATCCCAGGTGATGTTTGGGATTCAGCCAGAGCTGGGGAAGGTGGCTGTGTCAGCTGAGTTCCTCTCTCTAGTCTGGACTGGTCAGGATCTGGATGAAGGGTGTAAGGGTTCCAGGTTGGTGGCAGCCACGATCCTGAAGCTCGCTCCACTGGCCAATTTTTCTCCCAAAGTCTTTTTCTTTAGGGACCCCAAAAGGAAGTGATGGGTGGAATAGTCCTTCTCTTCCTTATATTGTCTGCCAGTTAGGCCTAGTTTCCAGCACAGCAATTTTGATTCACGGATTTCTGGTTTCACACTATTCTCGTTGACCAAGCATGATCTTAATACGGTCTTTCAGTTATATCAGCAAGCCTCTTTGTTTGGACTAATTCAGTCTGTCTTTCTTGCTTTTTTACCTTTTCCCATCAATGTTTTTTTTATAGGTTATTTTGACATCTTATGAACTTACACTCGCTTTTTACAGTTGAATTCGCAATTAGGGTAAATTTGTATGGCCAGTTCTCATAACAGCACCTATGCGCATAACCTGTTGAAGCTATTAGTGAAATATTCCATGAAAAAAAAAATCAAATTTGTCAGATGCAGTACTGAAGTATCTGAGTATTTTTAAATGAGCATATTGTGAATTTTAGAAACAATTTCTGTGAAGCAAGTACTGTAGTCTTTTGCAGTTAAATGCAAATTCTCTCACTTTCATCAAGAGTCTCTATAAAGAAGAGTCACTAGAAAACAATGTTCAATTAAAAGAGGTAATGCAGCAAAAGTTAAATCTATATTCCTTATAAAGGAAATTCAAGCTGCCCAAAATTTGGTTTCTGGCAGTCTTGCCAGGTGCAAACTGAAATATTATATGTTTCATTATAAACTCACATGTTTTACAAGTGTCTTGATTCAATTTAAAAAAAAAAAAGAGGTTGGCTTCAATCTACTAGAAAAACACACTAATAACTAATCTGTAAAGGGTGATGGTGCTGCTATTTTGCAGCTTAAGTAATCCATAGTAGAAGAAATGACACAGAAAGTGTATTTGTATTTATTGAACAACAAGAAGTTGATTCAGTTAAAATATTAGACAGATTATTTAATATAATTCTTAAGCATTGAGCACTATTCCCAAGGCATATTTTCATTATAATCCACCAAACTGTTATACTGGCCAGAATAATATGGTGTTTTCCTGTTGTACTTGCTTACAGTGGAAGAACCTAACAGATGGACAATAGTTTTGCCATAAATTAGGCGAAAACGTTATATGCTGGACTGGGCTATAATTGTGTGATGCCCTAGGTTTAGCCTCCCATTAATCTTATCTTGAATAAGGAGATTAAACACATGGCAATAGCTAACAAGACTGCAATTGTTGTGGGATTTTTATTTAATAAACAAATAAAATAAAATAAATAAAGTAGGTGAGTAGGAGTCATTCAGTTGAGGAAAGCTGACACCTTGCCCTCAGTAGACAGGCATTGAAAATGCCCACTAATAGATTCAACACCTTCCCACTATGTTTCCGCGCCCCACCCCCCCCAGCCACGTATGGTCTATAAAGCAGGAAATCCCCTAGTACATACAGAATTTCAGTGAACAAAAAAGTAATCTGAAACTGGACCAGACAGCATGCTGTGTGTATGCTCCCTTCTGACATAAGGTTACCTTAACACAACCTTCTCAAAGACCTTATTCAGAGTATTAGTTTGGAGACAGGGTTGAAGCTGGCAAAACTGTAAATATAATTGGATTTGACAGATATTAAGTGTTGTCTTAGATGTCTTGAATGTGTGGAGGGCTATCAGCCATTCACTTGTGGGAGCTGGCACCATATTTGCCCTCAGAAAAGAACTGAAAACCTCACTTGTGTGTATGAAATCAAATATGAATGTCTTGAATGAGTTTTAGCTGATGTTGCTCACTGATGTTCTGATTCTGCTAGGGGAGTTCGAATCTGTAATGTACAGTCTCTATAGAAAATCTAGTGAAGAAGTTCTGAGTCCTCTTATGATTTGTAATACATCCAGTTCAATAAAAAGCTACAGTAATAGGCCACTAGGGCATTCAGTTGCTGTCTATCCCAAGTAAGGTATTTACATGTATTATTCTAAACAGAATAAAGAATGCAGTAGATTCAAGTTTATGGCAAGAAGAGGCAGGATTCAGACAGGAGAAATCGTATGTAGATCAAATATTATCCCCATGTATCATCATAGAACTGTAAATGAAATAGCAGTCACTGCTTTATATGTATGTGTCCAAAAAGCCTTTGATACCACAGATAGAACAGCTTTATGGAAGTTGCTATGCCACTATGGAATCCCACAGAAATTTGTGAACATCATTCCAAGTTTTCTGTGAAAATATGACATGCCAAGTAATACAACAGTGCATTGATGAAGCCATTCGACATTATTACAAACATCAGATAAGGATGTCTTATGGCACCCTTGATCTTTTTACAGGTAGTGGATTGAGTAATGAGCAAGACAGCAGAACAACCAAAGAACATACAATGGACCAGGGGTAATCAATTATTTTTTGTCAAAGTCCAAATTTCTTGCTCAAGGTATAGTCGAGGTCCAGACTCTGGAGAAAATAAAGAAAAATCAACAATAATGATAATAATAATAATAATAATAAGTAAATTAAAAGATTTTGGGGTCTGTTAAAAAATGTATGGCAGTCCAGATTTGCCTGCACTCCATCTATTGATTATCCCTGCAATGGACTTTCACACAAGTTATAGGACCTTGACTTTGCAGATTACATCAACTTGCAATCCCAGACCCACAGAGACATGCAAGTCAAAACAAATAATCTCCAGACCTGTGCACGATTAGTAGGGTGAAAATCAGCACCAAGAAAACTAAAACCATGACAATCAACACACAAGAAAGAACACCAATAGCATTTTCTATGACTGACATAGAAAAGGTTCAATATTTCACATATCTCAGTATAATTGTATATGCAATAGGTGGAATAGATAAAGACATTAAAACCAGAATAGTGAAAGTGAGATGTGCCTTTGTAACTTGAAAATCAACTTTGAGAAACAGAAATATTGCCCTCCAAACTAAAATATTTAACACCATTATAAAGTTGGTGGTATGGTTTAGTGATGAAATTAGAAGACTTACTATCTGAACTCTTATGTTTTTATAAAAAGCTGCCTAAGGCTTGGTCTACACCAGGGGTAGGCAACCTATGGCAGAGGTGCTGAAGGCGACACGCGAGCTGATTTTCAGTGGCACTCACACTGCCCGGGTCCTGGCCACTGGTCCAGGGGGCTCTGCATTTTAATTTAATTTTAAATGAAGCTTCTTAAACATTTTAAAAACCTTATTTACTTTACATACAACAATAGTTTAGTTATATATTATGGACTTATAGAAAGAGACCTTCTAAAAACGTTAAAATATATTACTGGCACGCGAATCCTTACATTAGAGTGAATAAATGAAGACTCAGCACAACACTTCTGAAAGGTTGCCTTCTACACCAGATTCCAGTCCAGAGACCCTTGACCCAGCAGTTTAGGTTTTTACTCTCCCAGCCTTTACAGCCCCTTCCCTGGACTGCTTCCTACACTGCCTATCACAGGCTTCTAGTCTTCCCCCCTGGTGTCAAGGAGTGTGACTGCAGGGCTTTTCCTCCATGTTTCTGCCCAGATGAGCTTCATTCCCAGTTAAGCCTAATTGTATCCTATTTCCCTTCCAGGCGCAGCCTATGGCTAACTGGCTTCTCTTGCCTACATTAACCCCTTGAGGTCTAGGGTGCCATGAATGCCCCATTACACACATGTGGAGGAAAGACAGGAGTTGAACTGTTTCATGTGGGCTTCTCCACTTTACCATATATTCCCTAGCTGACCACTGATTGGAGGACTGCCATTTGCTGTACTTGGAGCTGAATCTGAAGACCACTTTGATGCTTATGAAAGTGCAGACTGTGGCTACCCTTTCATGCAGTGCTTTCAGTTGTAGGGGGAACATATGATGCCTGTTTTTCAGAAGCCACAAGGACTTCCTGCATTTTTATAGATTTAATGCAAGTTGATATTATCATCTGTGTAGACCTTTATATTTTGAGTTTGGTCTAACTGAGTAATCAATTCTTTCCATGTACACTGTCAAAAACGTGGAGGTAGCAGAATTAGTTTTGCTTGTGTAACCCACACACCTTCTGGGTGTGGTGTTCTGTCCCATCCAGTGGCACCAAGACCACTTAGAGAGAGAGTTTAATGAGTCTGCTCTACAGTCTTAGCTAACAGCCAGTTGGTTTTTAGCTCATGTGGTAGAGGCTCATGCACTAAGCTCCAGAGGTCCCAGGTTGGAGCCCGCCCACTAATGACCGGAGTCTGTTGGCGTTACACTTGCAGTCCCTATATCTGAACCTTTTGGAAGGTCATTCTTAGTGGAATAGCCTCACCCATGCAATGTGCTCATCCCAGCTGAAGATGTTTGTTTAGGTTTTTCCTAGGGAGAGGGACTTGTTAGTGAAGTAATGAGTATGGAGAGATTATAAATGTTTTGGGGGGAGGGAAGCCATTTACTTAATAGTATGGAGTTGTTTTTAGATTTCAAACATACTGTAGGCTTAGCACTTGTTGGATGAGTTGGGTATTTCTCAAGGTGAGTAAAGTGTGCATAATCTTGCCTATATTTATGGTAGGTTAAATTTAGGTAGGTAAGTTAAATATATTAGATAGGTTAAGTTTTCTTGCATTCTTTATAAAGCATACACGTTATCTACTGTATAATAATTCCCATTGTTTTAATCATAGTTTTTAATAAGACTGCCAAGGTGGGTTTAGTCGCTGATCTAGCTAATTAAGATAACATGGTATCTTCATGTTCTGAGATTGTTTCATTTAGATGGTAAATTCTTCAGATCAGGGACTATGTCTCTTTCGTAACTTTGCAAAGCACCATGTAGTGTTCTGCAGGTATACAAATATTTGTTAATTACAACAATAATAAAATCAGTAAGAAAACTGCTCTAGATTTACATATTACATTTTTTTTAAAGCAGTATTTATTTTACTAGGGAAAAGCTTTTGGTTCTTTTTGACTCTGATAAAGAATCAGTCTTTACAATATGATTTGTTTTAGTTTTTGTTTGAAGGAGGTGTAGTACTTTGAAAAACTATGCGAAAGCCCAGAGGGAGGCAGTGTGATTTAGAGGACAGAGCACTGGACTGGGACTCAGGAAACCTGGATACTATTCCCAGCTTTCCCACTGGCCTGTTGGATGACTCTGGGGAAGACACTTCAACTCTTTCTCAGTTTCCCCATCTGTAAAATAATGATACTGAGCTCCTCTGTAAAGTACTTTGAGATCTATTGATAAAAAAGTGCACTCTAAGATCTAGGTAGTATTATGATGGATGTTGTTTGAAATACTTTGCAGGCTAATGGCAAGTGGGCTTTCAGTGGACAGTCCATTACTAAGAAAAATTGAGGTAGCCTTAAAATATGGTTTTCAAATACATTAAGGATCCCCTGCAGTCAGTTGTTACAGGTATTATATTTGCTTACATTGTCCATTAGCAACTGTAGAAGCAATTGTAAGGTTATTTCAGTGTAAAACACTGCAGGTTTCCTTTTTAAACTACCTTTGTAATTAAGCAGTGTAGCATTGCTGATTTATTCAACAACTCTGCATTGAATGCAGTCACCTTTATCAAGTAATTCATGCTGGAAATTGGTAATTCCTTCATTTCATAGTGCATTAACATGCATTTCATACAAGTGTAAATTTAAATAAATAATAAAAAAATTTTACCAGATGTATCATTAGGATTTAACGTTATCTCTTTAAATTTCTGTTTGCATGGAAATTTATGTTTGGTAGTCACTCTCATCCCACCCCCACATATGCTCCCGAACACTTAAACAATCAAAAAATGAATATCTTATTGACACACTTTGTTGATGTGCAATTTTAAAATGTTGGGAGTTGGTGGCTACAGCAAATGTTTTATTTTGATGGCAAAGATATTCCACATTAAGATTTAAGATTCCATTTAAAGCTATGTAACACTGCTAAGGGCTTGGCTACATTGGCACTTTACAGCGCTGCAACTTTTGCGCTCAGGGGTGTGAAAAAACACCCCCCTGAGCGCTGCAAGATGCAGCGCTGTAAAGCATCAGTGTAATCAGGGCGGCAGCACTGGGAGAGCGGCTCCCAGAGCTGCACGCTACACCCGTAAAGGATGTGGTTTATGCGCAGCGCTGGGAGAGCTCTCTCCCAGCGCTGCCGCTCTGACCACACTCGCACTTCAAAGCGTTGCCGCGGCAGCGCTCCCGCAGCGCTGCCCCGGCAGCGCTTTGAAATTTCTAGTGTAGCCAAGACCTAAGGAAAATCAGTCTTTGTGGTTTTGCGAGAACTTTGCAGTGTATAAGAAATTTATGTTTTTGCAAGGTCGTATGCTGTAAGCTCTTTGGGGCAAACACCATGGCTACCTTCATGTTGGTACCTAGCGCAACTCTAATCCTGCGGCCTCTCTATCATAATACTAATGATATCAATCCATCTATAATAAACATTTCATGAAAATCTCTTTGTACAGTTTTGAACCCAAAGGAAACCACCTAATGGTTTCAATGTGTACACCAAAGTTAGGAAATTCTGGAAATGCTAACAAGTAAATTATGAAAATTTTTTATGACATTGCAGTGGGGATGGGGACCATTTTCATAACAGTGTGATTGAACAGGAAGGACATGCATATAACTTCAGTTCATTTAGAATCTTATCTGTGGGTTTGTCTACACAGCAAAGAAAAACCCGTGGTTGGTGTGCCAGATGACTTGGACTTGCAGCACTTAGGCTGCGAGGCTGTTTTATTGCTATATAGATTTTTGGGCTGGAGCTGGAGCACGGGTTCTAGGACCTGCAGGGTGGGAAGGATCCCAGGGCTCAGGCTCCAGCCCAAGCCCCAAAATCTACATAGCAGTGAAACAGCCCCACAGCCCGAGTATTGTGATCCAAGTCGGCTGGCGTGGGCCAGCTGGGGTTTTGCTGTGTAGACATAGCCTAAAGTTGCTTTGGTATTTTTATAGATTGGGTTAAACCTCTTTGAAACTGTTAAATACAACAGCCACTCTTCATTCAGTTCAAATATAAGAATCAATGCCAATCTCCAAATCAAAGCATAGGTATGTTACTGCCCAAAACAAAACAAAAAACAAAAGTACCTTTCCCAGACCTGAAGAAGAGACCTGTGTAATCTCAAAAGCTTGTCTTTCTCACCAACAGAAGTGGTCTGATAAAAGATATTACCTCACTCACCTTGTCTCTGCTGAACAAAGGCAGATCAGAAGTTCACTCAGGAATTTCAACTGTGTGGGTGGAGAGTGTGGCTGGATTTTATTTTGGGTAGAAGTGTGAATGGGCGATAAGAGAGACAGCACAGAGGAACAAGCACAAAAGTTGAAGGAAGCTATAGACAGAGCCTGGGGGAGGTTTAGAGGCAGGTTTGTAGCTGGTGCTGGGGAAGAGAGGCTTGGGGCTGTCAGCAAGGAAACAGCCTCCGGTTGTTTGATTCCTCCTGATTTCAAGGGAAACAGGACTTTATTCATTCTTTGTAAATAAACAAGACTGCATCAACGATACCTGGCTCCATCTTCAATTTTTCCTCACAACTGGAATCGCCTACACGATCCCACATTTTTGATTAGCTGCTCAGTTAAAAAAAAGATACCAATACTTTCTTAAATTAATCCAGAAAATTCTGGAAAGGCTTTCAGGGTAAGGAGTATGTAGGAGCAGAACATAATCATATATTTGTATCCTAACTCTTTAGGGATTTGGTGCCCTTGCTCCAAGTGAAAATACTAAGGCTTTAATGCTGAAAAATTAAAGGACTCTCCCTTTTCCACTACACTCATGGCCACTACCTGCTTGTTCTACCAGCACCTTTGCTGTTCTGGTGGTTAGTCTTAGGCCTGGTCTCCAGTAAAAATTTAAGTTTTCCCAGCTCTGTGCTCAGGGGTGTGATAAATTCACTCCTCAAGCGGCATAGTTAAGCTGACCTAACCTTCAAGTGTAGAAAGTGCTACGCTGACTGAAGAATTCTCCTGCCAACCAAGCTACTGGCTGTAAGGGGGGCAGGTTACTTACACCGATGGGAGAACTCCTCCTGTTGCATAAGTGGTGTCTACACTGAAGTGCTTCAGTGGTGCAACTGCAGTGCTGAAACTGTGTTGTTGTAGCCTTTCCGGTGTAGACAAGCCCATAGTGGAATAGCTCCCACCAAAGGCTGAGCCCTTTCCTTTGTGTCTGGCATGATTGCAACCAGACCGTCATTCGTATGGGACTCATCCCACAAGACTTCTTGCCCTAATGCATGTGGGCACAGTGAAGCAGGGATTGTATCAGTTATGTAATCCTTTCTACGTGCAGTTAGCAAAGTTCCCAGGCAGCTAATTGATTTCTTCCCTGGGTTATGGTGTTTGACTTCTCCTTTGCTACAAAGGATGAGATACCATTTTCTGTAAGACAATGTGTGATACAGAGCTACACTGCAGATCAGCAAGCTTGCATGACCTGTTGCCCCAGCCTCCTCAATAACAGGCTGGTCTTCTTAGCACTTTGCAGATCAGCATTAAAAATATCTGCCCCATTAATGTATAATCTCCCACCATCATTAGTCCTGTGCAATTGTCTGTGATAAATTCGTGATTGAAGACCATAAAATTATAAAGCAGCAGAGAATCCTGTGGCACCTTATAGACTAACAGACGTTTTGGAGCGTGAGCTTTCGTGGGTGAATACCCACTTCGTCAGACACAGGTAGTGGAAATTTCCAGGGGCAGGTATATATATGCTAGCAAGCAAGCTAGAGATAACGAGGTTAGTTCAGTCAGGGAGGGTGAGGCCCTGTTCTAAGCGTAGAGGTTGTGTGAAAACCAAGGGAGGAGAAACCTGGTTCTGTAATTGGCACTACCATTACTTCACAGGTCTTTGTTTAGGTCCAGAGCTGATGGTGTCAAATTTGCAGATGAACTGAAGCTCAGCAGTTTCTTTTGAATCTGGTCCTGAAGTTTTTTGTTTTGCAGGCGATGACCACCTTAAGGTCTGCTATAGTGTGGCCAGGGAGGTTGAAGTGCTCTACCTACAGGTTTTTGATATACTCGCTCATCCTGATATCTGATTTGTGTCCATTTATCCTTTTCCGAGTGTACTGTCCAGTTTGGCCGAGTACTAAGCAGAGGGCATTGCTGGCATATGAATGGCGTATATTACACTGGTGGACGTGCACGGTGAAATGAACCAGTGATGTATGGCTGATCTGGTTAGGTCCTGTGATGGTGTCGCTGGTGTAGATATGTGGGCAGAGTTGGCATCCGGAGGTTTGTTGCATGATTGTTCCTGGAGCTAGAAGTTTACTCATGGTTTCTCTATGGTGCGTTGCTGTGAGAATACTCGTTCAGGTGGCAGGCTTGTCTTGTTGGGCAAAGGATCGGCCTGCCACCGCAACGACCCGTGAATAGTGTGGGACCATTGCTCCAGGAATGGGTTGTAGATCCCTAATGTATCGCGTAGGAGGGGTTTACTGAGGGGGCTGTATGTGATGGCCAGTGGAGTCCTGTTGGTTCTTCTTTGGGTTTGTCTTTGCAGTTAGGAGGCTTCTGGTGCTACGTCTGGCTCTGTTGATCTGTTTCCTATTCCCTCATGCTGGTATTGTAGTTTTGAAAATGCTTGGTGAGATTTGTAGGTGTTGGTCTCGGTCTGCAGGGTTAGAGCAGATTGCGGTTGTACCTCAAGTGCTTGGTGTAGACAATGGACGTGTGATGTGCCGCGAGAATGGAGCTGGAGGCATGCAAGGTAGAGCGTAAGGGTCGGTAGGTTTTCGATATAGGGTGGTTTAATGGACCATCACTATTTTCACCGTGGTGTCTAAAAAGTGGACCTCCCGTGTAGATTGGTCCGAGCTGAAGGTTGAGGTGGGGTGGAAGTTGTTGAGATCGTGGTGGAAATTTTTCTAGAGTCTCCTTCCCATGGGTCCAGTGATGTAAAGATGTCATCAATGTAGCGTAGGTAGAGAAGGGGCGTGAGGTGGGACGGAGCTGAGGAAGCGTTGTTCCAGGTCAGCCATAAAAATATTGGCAATTGTGGGGCCATGCGGCGTGCCCATAGCAGTGCCACTGATCTGGAGGTATATATTTGTCATCAAACTTGAAATAATTGTGTGTGTGAGGATAATATGGCACAGAGCTCAGCAGCCAGTTGTGCCTGTGACATCATCAGGGGTTACTTCCTGACAGCTTGTATTCCATCTGTGTGTGGGATGTTGTGTAGAGAGCCTCTACATCCATGGTGGCTAGGACGGTGTTTTCTGGCGAGGTGACCAAGCGTTGGTTTTCCTCAGGAAATCTAGGTGTCACGGAGATAGCTGGGAGTGCTGGTGGCATAGGTGTCTGAGTAGAGAGTCCACATATCCAGACAGTCCTTCGTGAGAGTGCCAATGCCCGAGATGATGTGCGTCCAGGATTTCCGGGTTGTGGATCTTGGTAGTAGAGAGAATAAACCTGGTCGGGGCTCTAAGGGTATGCTGTTTGTTCCGGTGTTAGTGTAGGGAGTGTCCTGAGTAATGATCCAGTTTCTTAGTGTATTCCTCAGTGGATCTGAGGGAAGTGGCCTGTAGAATTTGGTTTTAGGTTGTCTGGCGGCCTCCTTTTGGTAGTCAACCTGTTCATGATGACAACAGCACCTCCTTTATCAGCCTCTTTGATGATAATGTCAGGGTGGTTTATCAGGCTGTGGATGCATTGCGTTCTGCATGACTTAGGTTATGATGGCAAGCGGTGTGTTGTTTCACGATTTTGCCTGTGCATGTCGGCGGAAGCATTCAATGTATAGGTCCAGACTGTCATTCGACCCTCAGGAGGAGTCCCATGTGGGAGTTCTTCGTCTTGTCTGTTGGTGGGTGGGTACCTGTGTATCCGTGCACTGTTCAGTGTTGTCCTGGAAGTATTCTTTGAGTCGCAGACGGCGAAGTACGCTTCCAGATCGCCACAGAACTGTATCAATGTTGGTGGGGGTGGCAGGGCAGAAAGAGAGTCCCGAGATAGGACAGACAAAAAACCTGTAGGAGAGCACTTCAACCTCCCTGGCCACAATATAGCAGACCTTAAAGGTGGCCATTCCTGCAACAAAAAAACTTCAGGACCAGACTTCAAAAGAGAAATGCTGAGCTTCAGTTCATCTGCAAATTTGACACCATCAGCTCTGGACTAAACAAAGAACTGTGAATGGCTTGCCAATTACAGAACCAGTTTCTCCTCCCTTGGTTTCACACCTCTACTGCTAGAACAGGGCCTCACCCTCCCTGATTGAACTAACCTCGTTGATCTCTAGCTTGCTTGCTAGCATTATTAGTATGACTGCCCTGAGAATTTCCACTACCTGCGTCTGAGCGGAGGTGTATTTACCCACGAAAGCTCACGCTCCAAAACGTCTGTTAGTCTATAAGGTGCCACAGGATTCTCTGCTGCTTTTACAGATCCAGACTAACACGGCTACCCCTCTGATACTTGACATAAAATTATAAAAGCTACAAAGTGAAAACATTTTCCCATTTACTGCTTTTGTGGGCTTGATCAATTGCCTCAGGCCAGTCAACTTAATCCCACCTGACCCTCCTTGGCAATAGAGCTGATCACACCAATTACATTTTCTGATAAGTCTGCATATACCAAAGATTGCTATGCAAAATAATAATCAAGCAATGGAAGAAATTCAGAGCGTATAAAAGTCTACAGTAGGAATTGATTATACTCAATTATTAGAGATTGTGAGTAATTTTGAGCTAAATGATGTATTTGGTGATGGTGGTGGATAGAAATGTCACTGGTAATAATTAAGACAAAATTTAATAATGCTAAGGATAACAAGACCCTTAATGAGTTATCCAATTCTGTTAACAAAAAGAATGAGAAAATAGAAGTGGGATGAAGTAAGGGCACTAAGACAGAAGTTCCTGACCCAAGATATTCTGTAATTGAATCTCCTAACAGTTTAATTGGAGTTTAAGAATTAAAATGTCAAGTTGTCAAACATAATTTTGTTATTTGTAAAGAAGCACTGCACATGATCATCTTGACATCTGGTCAGTTTCAAAAACTGAGTTACAAGTAGTTGCCAACTTTTGTGGTTTCGCAGTCTCATTCATCTTGTTTTTTTGTTTTTTTAAATGTTATTCTGTCCCCTTTTGCTGCCTGTGAAAGACCTACAGAGACAGCGTAAACTGATTACAGAGAGGGGGGATCAATGAAACTGATTATTCACAAAGTGTTGCAAGAAACTTGTGTACAGGAAGAATGGTAACTTGAGAGAAAAAGATGGGGGCAAGTTTTCTGATGGCAGAGCCCCACTTGTGTCCCTGCTGTTACACAAACAATACATTTGTGTGTGTGGGTGGGTGTTAAACTGCTTAATTGTTTTATATTCATTAGGAAGCAGATTCAACCAAATTAAGATTAATAATTTAACCAATGGATTGTCCCTTAATATTCTGTCCTCAGATCAGGCAGAATGTATGAAACGAGCCCTAATGCAATTATGAGAGAAATTCATACTGTATATGACCTGAATCCTGGCAAAGAACAGTGTTGCAGATTTCCATAAAACTTCCTGTCACAGCTCTTCACTTTATTTTGGAAAAAAGTATTCACTGAAGTATTGCAGAAAGGGATCACTGTCCAGGTTCTGAGGATAGTGTTGATCACCTAATTGTGAAGAGAAACAAGGATGGGAAAACTGCAGAGATCCTGTTCCTGAAGAGATCTTTCTGAATATAAAATGTACAAATAGTACCAAAATAATAGCTACAAATCAATACAGTATGATCTACGTGCTAATTCATGAAGCTCAAAAGACCAAGTGGGTTTTATGAAAGAGGGGTACTGATTGTCAGTGACAACAACAACTTCCTATCTAACCCCACACCCCATGTTTATAGCTGCCACACATCTTTTTTATATAGGATCATGTGATCTTATCATGAGGTAAATTTATGTAAGATTGGTCTTTGAGTAATTTTTCCCCATATGCATTATTATTCTGTGTGATTCAGCTTTGGCTTCAATTCTGACAAGAGAACTCCTGCACTTAGGGCCACATCTTAAACCGATGTAAATTGGTGTAGGTTGACTCAAGTCAATAAAGTTATGCCAATTTACCCCAGCTGAGGCCCTGACCCCCACTGGGAGGGGTACATGGCAGTTATGCATCCTTTCCTCTGCCTACTTTTTAACATCTCTCATGAATTCCTGCTACATCAAGAGCAATGATGGAATGATTATTAATAAGGAATTAAACATTCAGTCCACGTGTAAGTGTGTTTTATAATTGGAGAACAGTCCTTTCATTTCCGCACTGCTTTACTCAATAAAGAACATTTGGCAAACTGTCAGGAGAAATCTAATCTCATGTAATGTACATACCTAAGAGACAGGATGCCTCATTTTATCAATACTGACCATTTCAACTCTCTATGAAATAACCTGTCTAGGAATAAAGATATGCTCAAGCCTAGCGGCCATTTGTGTAAGTAGACTCTGAACACCTCATAAAATAGTTAAACAAAGATACAGCAAGATAGCAACTATTTCCCTTATCTCTTCAGCAAGAAAGAGATCACTAAAATGAATATCTAAGGATCACCCATATTCACAAACAGTTCTGCTTTGCTCTTTTGCTTTTGAATAAAATCACTGTTCAATTTATATGAGAGAAAAAAGCAACTATGACTCTCATGTGTAATGTGTATAATTGATCAATAAATAAAATGTTTAAAAGCCTGTTCTGTTGAGATTATCTCTTTGGTGAAGCTGGTCATCCCTTCTGGCTTTACCTATGCACCATTTTGGCTCAGTATTGAAACAAATATTGAAGCTCTCTTGGGTGCATTTCATATTTTCACCCTACCTGTTTCCCCGAAGCCATTGGAAAAAGACTGTGCTGTGCATGACAAGGAGGCATTGAGGGGAAGTACAGCGGTTAGAATTTTGCCCAGATGGTCCCAGCTTCAAGACACCTTTAGAACTTGGTTGAAGACGGTGCAAGATAATTCGTACAGAAACCTGTCCTGAGATTAGTGAAGTAGAGGAAGAAGAAGGGTTTCTAGTTTTCTCCTAACCATCCTAGATCTAAAAAGCCTGCTTAAATCAAAATCCCATGTTCTTCCAAGGCCTATATCTCTTTAACAGCAATTGCACAAAGTGGTGACAACCCTCATGCTGTGTGATCAGGCTTCATTATGAATCCAGTTGCCTATGGCAAAGGAAAGAGCATTACTCCCAATTTCCAACCTCCATGGGGTTAGGAGACCTAACTGCCATCTCCTCTCCTTCATGCCCTGACCTCACAACTGGGTCAGATGGCCCGCAACTCTTCTTCAATTGTAAACACTTGCAAAATCTGCAAATTGCTTGTATAAGCAACTACGGAGCAACTCATGCTTTCCCAATAAGAACAAAGTAATATATGCTGAAAAAAGAGTCAGTTGGGTATGGTGGTCTTACAGATAAAGATGTATTCTCGGATAAAATATTTTCCTCTTTTTCATTTGTTCAAACTAACACTTCCATGTAGCTCTTCCAGTCCACTAAATAAATAAACAAATATGCAATCAGATTATAACTTGCTGCCTGTCATGAAATAATCCACAGAAATTCATATCAGCATATTTGGAAATGAGTCATTTTGCTGTGATTACTTACTGTTGATGTGTAAACTGAGTGCACACTCAGCAGCTGGGGAAGGAAAAATAAGAGTCCCAGCTACAAGACGCTATATTGGTATGGTCAGGGATTCCTTTATGTCCAAAAACAAAACTCAAAACCAGAAAACATCAACTCAGATTACTGGGTAATAACAATCTGAGACCAGTCCTGTTTTAGCCAACTTGGAAGACAGAGTTTACACTCCTCTTTGGTGGGTAGCTTTCTTTATATCAGCTTCCCCCATTCCTTTTATAACCCTGCCCAGATCAGCCATGTGAAAGGTAAGAATGCCTTACAAGGTGAACCACATTTTTCACCTGGTCACACAGTTAAACTGATTACAACAGCACCTCACCCCACTAGCCACTGCATTAAAGGTAAGTGGAAAAAATAACTGTTACACATCAGGGAAGAACTGAGAAATTTATGGCAACATGTTAGACAACTCTAGTTCATCATCCTGGCCATTATTTCCAAATAGTATACACAGCAGGTTTTATTGGACACAAGAATCTCTTTTGTTTGTGTGTGTTTTTTTAAAGGGTGGGGGGACTTATAGATCCTAGCATATGGTGCTTAGTCCAAAAAGTATCACTCTACAGCACGTTCTGTCCTCCTGTTGCAAATTATGCAACTAGTGGAATGATTTTGAAGTTACACTTTATAGTAAATTCCACTTATAAATAATCTATAAAGGGTTAATAAATTGTTTATGGACATTTGGTTAAGTGGCTAATCAATGGTAAAGGATTCTTAGGCCTTGGCTACACTGGCACTTTACAGCGCTGCAACTTTCTCGCTCAGGGGTGTGAAAAAACACACCCCTGAGCGCAGCAAGTTACAGCGCTGCAAAGTGCCAGTGTAAACAGTGCCCAAGTACTGGGAGCGCGGCTCCCAGCACTGCAAGCTAATCGCCACGGGGAGGTGGAGTACGTGCAGCACTGGGAGAGCTCTCTCCCAGCGCTGGTGCCGCGACCACACTCGCACTTCAAAGCGCTGCTGCGGGAGCGCAGCGCTTTGGCGTTTCGAGTGTAGCCAAGCCCTTATACTGTCCAACAGTCAACAGGTTGTTAATAACCATATTAAGCTTATTCTATTGATGTGCTTATAACTATCTACCTGTATGAACCACTCATGTCTGTAACATGCTTATAGTATCTGTTAATTATTTATTAACCATGTATAAATATAACCTTAATATAAAATGAGTCCAGTGTGTTTAAAGGCACTTCCAAAATTCTAACGTTAGGTGTATTTGGCAAGCTAATATTTCCCAACACTGATCAGATATAGCTTTCTGTTTCTGGAGAAATCATCGAACTCTCCTTCCTATACAAACTGGCTAAATGAATTATCCACCGGAACACCGATGGAAAAAAATATTAGGAATGATCTAGGCACACATGAAAAAACTGCATTGTTTAGCCTTAATTTTACCAGTTCAAGTTTGCAATTCTCATACACACAGTATTGTGGGGTTTTTTGTTTGTTTTTGATTGTTGCCACATACAACATATCTTAATTCAGGTTAATGAAATAGTGTAAAAATCACATTCAGTTCATATTAAGTTAGATGATCATAATGCTGTGAGTCTATGAGCTAAAATCTTATTTTGAAACATATTAATTAGATGGACTGGTCACTGTTTATGTACTATCAGTATAAAAATCGGTAAAAAGATAATTGGATGTGAGTAGGAATAAAAACATCCCCAAGTGTATTGTACCTGTCTAAAGGACTTTGCCTGAATCTAGTTATAGCCAGTTATACGTCTTTTTATCCATCTAAAAATGCCAAATCATAGATTGATGAGCAGCTAAAATTGATAAGTGTCAATATTATCCAGACTCATTTGGAGGAAATGCTACTATGGTCAACAGTTAATCAAATTGGCTCTGTGCTCCCCCAAGTGTTTGACAGTTTTGGAATGACCGGACTTAATGTTCATTAGAGGTTATTAAGGTCAGGCTTGACAAAACCCTGGCTGGGATGATTTAGTTGGGAATTGGTCTTGCCTTGAGCAGGGGGTTGGACTAGATGACCTCCTGAGATCCTTTCTAACTCTGATATTCTATGATTCTATGGTTCTATGTAGAAATCTACAATAAACCACAATGAAAATATTACTGATCACACAAACATCTCTGTAAAAAATGATCAACTATCTCCCACATTGTTGGATATTCCCTGATTTTCATTAAGGGTCTGATCCAAAGCTCACTGAAGTCAATAACTTCTTTTCCATTGACTTCACTGGACTTTGGATTGGGCCATAAATGAATAATATAAAAAATCATTCCATGCAGTGATGCCAAATTAACATATTTCCGTAGTTTCTACCAATATTACTACATCTCTGTCTGTCTTTCTCTCTTTCTAAATATGTTTGAGAGAGAGAGACAGACATCGGTCAGCTATAATTCAACTATAGGTGAGGCTACTAGCTTGGCCTATTATATATACATTTGTGTATGTGTTTATACATAATGTGTATGCATGTGTACACGTGTATGTGTATATATATATATAGAGAGAGACACATACATGTAGATAATGTATGCATGTTTATAGAGATAGGTAAATAATTAACACACATTTCTTTATAATTTAATAGATCACTGTAAAAAGAATCCTGACCCCTTTTAGTTTTGATATTTGCATTATATCATTTCATACTGAACAGTCTTTCTATTTCCAAAATGCATTTGAGAATACACATCTAAATATACATCTAAACTGAACTGTTATATACTGATCTTTCCACAGAATTTCATTTAATCTATCATTGTCAACAGATCTTTCCAATGTCTACAAATGTCTATAGTATAGTATATGACTTCCCATCTCCAGGGTTAATAGCATCTACTTTTCACAGTACTTAGTTATTCCTTTCATTATTGAGGTGTCATTAAGTTTTCCCAGTGTAGGTTTCATTGGTATATTTTGTCTGACAGTTTATCCTGTTACATCACTTACTTCATAGTACATTTTGCCAATATAATTTAATATCTGGAAGTTGCCATATCATATATTTAAAAGATACATCTCCAGATCACTTTATCTTATTCTTATTCTAAACATGCTTCATGCAGTCCAGTGCAATATTAGTCCCAAAATAATTATGTAAAATTTGCATCTTGGAAGTATTTGTAATTTAATTATGCTGTACTGTTTAGATAAATTATTCTTTGCCAGTATCTTGCAACCCTAATCACGTTAGGGAGTTTCAGTAATCTTCCTCCTTATCAACCAGAAAGTTAAGAGTTTACTGACTGTATTATTTTCATTGTTTTATATTTATGACAAATTTATATATAACTGAATATTTCAAAAGTACATCCATTCTGTTTATGTCCTTCTCTGGCCATAGGTTTGCTCATCCTGTTCAAAATGCCCATAATTTTAACTGTATCTTCTGCATTTTTGTTAACATCTGTCACTGATATAACATCTTACAAAGTATTGTACTTTTAAAAAGTGAGCTGTGTTAAAAACTAATTCTTTGACTGTCATAGTATTCTTCCCCAATCTGAACTTTAGGGTCCAAAGATGGGGTACTAGCATGAATTCCTCTAAGCTTAATTACCAGCTTAGATCTGATAAGCTGCCACCAATCAGGTCTTTGAGTGCCTGATAAACTCTGGTCTCCCCAAAACCTTCCCTGGGGACCCCCTGGATCTTAAACAAGGAAAGTAAACTCTTTCCCTCAGCAGTGCCTCTCCTAGGCTTTCCCTCCCTGGGTTACCCTGGAAAATACTGTGATTTAAACTCCTTGAATCATAAAACAGAGGCTTTCCACCTCTACCCCTCACCAAGAGGCAATACAGAGTCAAGCTCCGTGAATCTAAAACAAAGAGGAAATTTACCTTTCCCTTCTCTCCACCAATTCCCTGGTGACTACAGACTCAATTCCCTTCAGCCTCAACTAGGGAAAAAAATCAAACAGGTCTTAAAAAGCAAAACTTTTAATAAAAAGAAAGGAAAAAAAAGTAAAAGTTGTCTCTGTAATCTGGATGGTAAATATTACAGGGTCTTTCAGCTTATAGACACCAGAGAAAAAACCTCCCCCCAGCAAAAATACAATTTAAAATACTTCCAGCAAACTACGCATTTGCAAATAAAGAAAAAAATTAAAAGACTATAACTGCCTTTCTACTTAATACTCACTATTCTGAATATATAAGAGACTGTAGCAGGGAGATTGGCAAGAAACCTGATTGCATGTCTAGTCCCTTTCAGGACCCAGAGAGAACAAAGCAAAACCCCAAAACCACAAACAAAGGCTTCCCTCCACTGAGATTTGAAAGTATCTTGTTTCCTGATTGGTCCTCTGGTCAGTTGTTTTTGGTTGCCTGTTTGTTAAGTCTTTACAGGTAAAAGAGACATTAACCCTTAACTATCTGTTTATGACATTGACATACAAATCAAAATATAATCTGATTTGATTTAAATTAGGCAGATTAATTTAATAACAGATAATGTGTAAAGTATTTTCCTACGAGAGCACATATTTTGTCATTTACATTATAATTGCCTTGCTTATCTTCATATATTATAATTGTGTATAACATATAGAACTCTCCTTTATATAGTTATTATTTATTGTATTTTGAAGTTACATCTTAATATATGGCAAAATTTGATCATCATCAACATCCTTCCCCTACAATTAGTTTACATATATTTCCTTATGCACACGCTGCAGCGGATCATACTGACACAATTCTTCATGATAGCCCTTGGCATCAGACAGGAACACCAAAGGAAATATCAGTGTTCCTACATTTGCTAAGGGCAAAAGCAATTCCTGCATGGTTCAGCAAGCTTGACCTAAATACTGTCTCTATAATATTTTCTGCTATGTTATTTAATTTTCCCTCATTTTCAAATTATTTTACACTACCCTTAAATGTTTAATGCTCAGTGTACTCCATTGCAACTGCAGAATTGCCTTAGCAAAGCTGTTCGGAGAAGCTGGAGGTTTTGGCAGTTGGGTAGGGCACAATTGACCTTTTTGGATCATGGAAAGGTATGGACTCAATCAAAGGTAAAGAAGTCATCTTAACCTTCTTGTCAGTTTGGTGCCAAATTTTTAACAAGAGGGATCCAGAATGCCCAGGAGCCTCCAACTACATTCTTTACCCAGTATTCATCCATCACATCTTGGTCTAACATGGAATATAGTCATTGTATGGTGATTGTTCATTCACTCCATCTTAGAAGGAGCACTATTCTTGCTACGATTTCACCTCACCAAATCCAGCCTAAATTTCCATCTGTGACATAAGTTACAGTTTAGGTTCTTCATTCTATCTTCTAGAGAAACAGGATGGAAATTAAACTCTTTAATGTCCTGAGAACTAAAAATATGCATCTTTTCATGATCACTTCAATGTGGCAGGGTAATCATGATTAAAATAAGGCTACAAGTTCTCGAATGTTTCATTTGAACCTTCATTTTGTGCCACATGATGTGAGAAATTATTAGGAACTCTATTTAAGTGCCTCATTCAAGCAGCCATGCTATTATGTATGTTACACAGAATTTGTTTGTTTGTTTTTTTATTTATTTATTTTTGCAGTGTACCTCTATTGTTCAATTAACATGCAGCTTGAATTTCTTGCCATGGTATGACATACACCCAGACAAAGGAGGGGAGCTTGAAAAAAGATGTAAAGACATAAATAAGACCTAAACGGTGGATTGGTCACTAATTATACATGATCAAAACACTTTTTCCTGGAAAGCCAGTTGTTCAAGCTAGTCTAGCCCCTTGACAGACCTGCTTATACATTTGCTGAGACAGATAATTTATCTTGACACTGACCTTGCTAATATTGCAGGAATCCTATTTTCACTAAGATTAACAGCTTCTCTGCATCTAGACACATATATGCTTTATTTCCTTTTGTGGATCATCTTCTCGTGTGTGTGTGTGTGTGTGTGTGTGTGTGTGTAAAACAAACACTGTTACTGAAACCAAGTATTGAAATCCCAGCATTGAGCTTCTTTCCTTTCTTATGTCCCTAATTAGAGCAAGGCATGATCACTACATGTATGAATGAACTTCAGATCTGCCATCCTAAAGAACTATGAGTAATGGAACTTCTCTCATCTTGCCACATGATGATCCACATTGCTTCCATTCCTTGACCATTAATATTATCCCCTTCTTGAAAGTGTGAGCTAGGAATAACAGAGGATGGCAAGACAGTGGCATGGAGATCTGTGAAAATTATAGCATGAAAAGTTCATACACTGTGTGTTGAGATTTCCTACACTATCTATTATGAATTCTAGCTGTTTGCTGGGTGATATAAGTACTGATGGAGCTATCTTGATGAAGCAACATATATAATTCATATAGTTCATCTTCAGCTTTGCAATTAAAAGTAGGAGAGTCCCTCAAGCCATACAGTAATAAAAATCTCCTGTGTTCAGTACCAATACCAATTCAATACCAATAATACCTATTCATGCTGCCTTGAGGATTGTCATCTTGTATTGCATGTGCCAAAGTGATGGCTACCCTCTTGACTGACTCCCTGGGACTGAACTGGGAGATTCAGAATTAAGAGTATGAGCTGTTGTAGCCTGAGCTAAAGTGCTATTGCTCATGGCTGTACAATTCATGTCCTATGTCCTTTGAATATGCTACAGAAAGGTCTAAGCCCTAGCAGTAAAACTCTGTTGTAATTAGGCCTTGTATTTTAGCATTTTTATAGGTTAGCTGCGTAGAAAGCGCCTACGGGAAATGAAAAAGTCAATAATAAAGAGTCTGAGAGAGATCCAAAAAGTACAGTTCAGCCCAGGCTGTTACTTGTGCTCTTCTTCCTCTTTATCAAGATGGCACTAACATTTTGGCTCAGCTATTTCCTTTAAAAGCTAAACTCAGATACTTTAAAAAAAAAACAAAAACCCTCATTAAAATATGGCTAAAAATTTTATAATACATGTCATGTGGAAAGCACTTATTTGGGTGTTGAAGTTGATGGAATTGTAGATGCTCTCGTGTGATTATGTCAACCATATGAACATGAAGATATATTTTTCCTTTAATTGTACAATTTGAAAGCAGAGTATTATTAAGAGTTTGTAACATGTCTCTGCATTTGAGCAAAGAGACTGCTTATGTCAATACACTGCATTTAGAGGGTTTCAGACAGTACAACCACCTATTACACAATATCTCACTTGGCATATTGCTTTGGTGATTGGCAAAGTACAATTCTAGTTGGGGGAAAAAAATAATAAAAACAGGGGTAATATTTTAGAGAGCCCTGCTTTGTTCTCTGTACTTTTCTGATTTCACTGTCCATCATGTATATCATTCTCAACTGTTAATTAAAATAAACAAAAAACATACGCTCCACCATCATTGTACTGGGTTGCAAATAATAATCCATTTCTTGTGTCATGATCATACTCTGTAATTAATCAAATAACCCACTAATATAGTTTTTTCATGCATGTCTAACTTCCATTGTTCTCCATGAATCCAACATTTGCAGCTCAGTTGTAATACAACTTACATGCCTTCATTAAAGCTGAACTGCAGTAAACCTGGCTCCTTGATTTATGAGCTGCAACTTAACCATGCTCTGACAGCTCTTTAACTATAAAACTGCTCTCTTAGAGCAGACCTAAAGGCAGCTACTGTGCAAGCCATACTAAGAGACGTGTACTGTATTTCTGTGTGATAGGCATTTTTAGTGACAAAATGCTTTATTTTTATTTTTAAATCAGAATTCAAGGCATATTTAACAATTCTAAAAATGTCTAAGTCAAGGCTAGGCAACCTATGGCACGGGTGCTGAATGTGGCACGTGAGCTGATTTTCAGTGGCACTCACATTGCCCGGGCCCTGGCCACCAGTTTGGGGGGCTCTGCATTTTAATTTAATTTTAAATGAAGCTTCTTAAACATTTTGAAACCGTATTTACTTTACTTACAACAATAGTTTAGTTATATATTTTAGACTTATAGAAAGGAACCTTCTAAAAAGGTTAAAATGTATTACTGGCACGCGAAACCTTAAATCAGAGTGAATAAATGAAGACCCGGCACAGCACTTCTGAAAGGTTGCCAACCCCTGGTCTAAGTATTTCATCACAGAATATATAAAAAAGAGGCCTATGTTTCTGACATATCAAATCCATATTCCTTTATAGGTATTTGAATCATGCACTTTTTAAACAAATTGCATTTAAATAATATTCAGCAAATGACTGTACTAATGATCAGGATTCCTTAATTTGTGTGATAGTAGATTAAAAGAAAAGAATGGCTATGTGAATGTACAGTCTCAGCCAGATGCTGAGCATTTCCTCCCTCTCCAAAATATATATATATATATATAAATATAAAACCTATAAGGCTTTGAGCTGAATGATCAAAGTTAGGAATTTCAGTCTCAGTTGCAGTGAAAAAACTTCCATACACAGCTTCATTGGCATTGACACTCTTCTATACATGTGTAACGCAGCACCTTTGTAATTCAAAAGACATTGTTTATAACTCTCTTCATTCTGCTGTTTACTGAGGGTGAAATCAAGCCCCATGCAAAATGCCTTCATAAGTACTATGCACAGTCTTTAGCTCTATTTTGAGAGCCTCAATGGTGCTGAATGTTTGTTTATTTACTGTGCATGTTCATGGCGATAGAAATATCCTTGGCTTTTAAAATTTAAAGTTTTTGTTGTTTTTTACTGGTCAAATATAGTACAAAACAGGCGAAGGGCAAATTTCCTCAAAATAATAGTAAATGTTTTTTAAAAAGGTATATACCAACAACTTCAGTACAGTGTCAGGACTTCCGGGACTTTGGCCATGGCTACATTAGACATTTCAAAGCGCTGCCCCGGCAGCGCTGTGGGAGTGCTGCCGCAGCAGCGCTTTGAAGTGTGAGTGTAGTCAAAGCCGCAGCGCTGGGAGAGAGCTCTCCCTGCGCTGCTTGTAAACCACATCCCTTATGGGTGTAGCGTGCAGCGCTGGGAGCCGCTTTCCCAGTGCTGCCGCCCTGATTACACTGACACTTTACAGCGCTGCATCTTGCAGCGCTCAGGGGGGTGTTTTTTCACACCCCAGTTGCAGCGCTGTAAAGTGCCAGTGTAGCCATGGCCTTTCTTAAGTCTAACTCTGGGTGTCAAATCATTTTCTGAGGTTAAATGCTGCTGAAAGGTGAACTAAGGGCTTGTCTACACTGGCGCTTTACAGCGCTGCAACTTTCTCGCTCAGGGGTGTGAAGAAAACACCTCCTGAGTGCAGCAAGTTTCAGTGCTGTAAAGCGTCAGTGTAAACAGTGCACCAGCGCTGGTAGCTGCGCCTTTCGTGGAGGTGGAGTTTTTAGAGCGCTGGGAGGGCTCTCTTCCAGCGCTCTGCCGTGACCACACAAGCCACGTTAAAGTGCTGCTGCGGCTTTAGCTACACCCATACTTTCCCACTAAAATATAATAGTTTTAAGTTACTTTAAATTGTGGAAACTAGCAACTTGATACTATCCCTTGACATCCAGCTGTCTGAGGCTTGTCTTAGGAGACTTACAGTATCTTCTCTCGTATTTTCATCTGATCCAGCAACTCCATACTCCATTCTTTAACAAAACAAGTGAGAGTTACATAGAAGTTAGTTCAACATATAATGATAGTATCTTCAGATTAGGAAATTTTTCGCATGAGTCACATGTGGAAAAAGTACTGTGATAGTAAAGACTATTATCTTTTAATTTATCCATAAACTTGTAATGTCACAAATATGTCTGCATATTTTCCACAAAGTCGTTGTTAAGGTTCAGTTATTTTATTGGTAAGATCTCAGATAACCCAAGCTCAATTAGTTTATTAATCAAAGATAAATCTGCATAATGCAGAGAAGTCCATAAGTTACCAGCTCTGGTGAACAGCTTTGGAGTGATCGCAGATTACCTCTCTAGTCTGTGTGTATCCCAAAGTCTGATTACAAAAACTACTTCTTTTATGTCCTCCTTGTTTACAGTGGCTCAAAGACTCCATACATTACCCAGTTCTTATCAGTGTCTTATCTTCTTTTGAACATAGCATTTCAGAAGTCAACAAAGATTAGAGAGATGCACACTAGATGTACCTCGATATAGAGTGCACATTGGTTAAACATCAAAAAGATCATCTTCTCTTATCTTGCTGGTATGTTTCTGCACCTAGCACTAAAATTACATCATTTCACACTTCCCCTTGATTAAACATGTTAGCATGAGTAAAAAGCATTCTGGGAAAAGCTTAACATGAATACAATTCATAACTATGCAACTTAGCATAGATACAAAACATTCTGAAAATATATGACATACCTTACTTGGTTACTACTAGCTACATTATTATCGTAGTTCAAGCATACACCTTATACAGTCAAACTTGTAGTTACAGCAATGATGTAATTTACATATTTTTTGGTGAATTTCCCAACCCTTTATACAAGCCCATTTCTCATCTGGTAAAACTACCATGCCAGCATTACCATTTTATATAACTGTAGCTTCCCTAACAGTAGTTTTCCACTTCACCTTTGGCTTAGCCATAAACAATATGGGACTGTGGTTCAGTAATTTGGTCAATACTGTGTTCTGTCATGCAGTGTAACTTATTGAGCTGTGTGATGCGAACATTTCCTTTTAAATTTTGAAGAATAAGGGTTAAGATAAACAAGGAAATAGGTTTTAAATCCGCCCCTGAACAGAAGGGTAGCACTTGAGCCTATGAACGACTTAGGGCTTGGCTACACTCACACTTTACAGCGCTGCAACTTTCGCGCTCAGGAGTGTGAAAAAACACCCCCCTGAGCACTGCAAGATACAGCGCTGTAAAGCGTCAGTGTAATCAGGGCGGCAGCGCTGGGAGCACAGCTCCCAGCGCTGCATGCTACACCCATAAAGAATGTGGTTTAAGTGCAGCGCTGGGAGAGGTCTTTCCCAGTGCTGCTGCTCTGACCACACTCACACTTCGAAATTCCAAGTGTAGCCATACCCTTAGATACCACTTAACTCTCCAAATACACTACACTCTACCCCGATATAATATGATATGACACGGCCTGATATAATATGAATTCGGATATAACGCAGTAAAGCAGTGTTCGGGGGGTGGGGGGGCTGCGCACTCCAGTGGATCAAAGAAAGTTTGATATAACACGGTTTCACCTATAACGCGGTAAGATTTTTTGGCTCCCGAGGACAGCGTTATACCGAGGTAGAGGTGTATGACACAGCCCTCTAAATTTTTACATAAATGATACTTGTTTCCTTGTTTGTTTTTCAACACTGAAAAGCAGACAGGCACATCACAGAACTGAGGCTACGTCTACACTACAGGATAAATTCGAATTAGCTTAAACCGATTTTATAAAACAGATATTATAAAGTCGATTGTTCGCGTCCACACTAGGCAGATTAATTCGGTGGTGTGCGTCCATGGTCCGAGGCTAGCATCGATTTCTGGAGCGGTGCACTGTGGGTAGCTACTGTAAAATAATGAGGTCAATAATGTTGATTTTCGTCCACACTAACTCTATTCCGATATAGTAATATTGATTTTAGCTTTATTCCTCTCGTTTTGTAGGAGTACAGAAATCGATTTAAAGAGCCCTTTAAATCGATATAAAGAGCAGTGTAGTGTGGACGGGTGCAGCATTAAATCGATTTAATGCTGTTAAAATCGGTTTAACAGCGTAGTGTAGACCAGGCCTGAGTAAGTTTCACAGAATGACAGGCCATTTTCTGAAGCTACAAACAGTTAAGTTGGAATTACCTCTTCTTAGTTTCTATTGGCCATGATACTTGATGGCAAACTTCAACTTCAAAAGACAGCCTAACAGCATAAAATTAGCTGGGGATAAAATTGACACCAAATATAGTAAAGTTAACTCTTTGAATGGGATACTACTTTCACAAGTTCGGATGAAAGACCTAGATTGGTGGCAAAATGTATCACTTTAAGTCAGGGGAAAGATTGATATCCTTAAAATGTGTCTTGTCTTGCCAAAAATAATCTTTATGCTAATGGACATACTTTATAATATTGCCTATAGATAATTAGAAATTATAGAAGAGGGCAAGAGACCTTGAGTTCACATTAATAAAGTAGAACATTCAGGGAGGATTGAGAATACATAATGTGTATTGCTAGCTGGCAGCTAATATGAGAGACTCTATTGAAAGGCCATTTAATTATTTTACTAAATCAAAATGGTGGTAGAATATGAGAACCAGCATTACTTTAGAAGTAGAATAGAGGCAATGCTCTTGTCTCTTTTCTGAGGTAGAATCTCAACAATTTTAAAATAGCCTTTAACATTTGATTATTAAGATTATCTATATTCTATTAATGAATATATTTTTATGGAGCTATCCAGTATTCAGCACTGCAGGGGGAGTCTGCTGATGGATACATTAGAAAGAATGGGGATGGAGGACTTAAGTTGTATAGTACAAAGAAGTGTTATGCAGGGTTGTCATGTGACCAAGGTGCTTTGGAAAAAAACATTTTATTTACTTTCAATCAAATCATGTTATTCAGAGTGGAGGAATAATATGGACAATGGTGTGCTTCCTAGAACAGGTTTTCCATATCATGTGTGTCTCTAAATATAATATGACAAAATGTGTGTATTAGAGTGGCAAAGGCAACAAAATTTGCCTAAGTTGTGAGCCATTTTGATTTAACCCTGTTTTCTGTCTCTCAGGTCATTCTAGAATGAATGAAATTATTCCAAAGGTGAACATTTTTAGGAAATTTGAGCAAAACCAGGCTAACCATTTTTCAGTAAAAAAAAGATGGTGTAAAAAAAACACAACTCACTCTCTCGCCCCCTTCCCTCCCTCCCCACCGCCCAGTTCGCAAGGAAAAGAAAATCTTGCATCTTTTTTTAACAATAGCATAACACGGAAAGTAGCTCAGGATAGAAAATATTTTGTTCATATTAATGACACTCCCTGAGAAGAGTTTTCCAGTTATTTTGTTTTTACATTTGAAATAATGTAGCTTGCTGATATTGGAGAGGAAGGAAAGACGGAAACTGAGGGTACGTCTACACTGCACGATTATTTCGAATTAGCTTAAACCGATATTACAAAACAGATCTAATAAAATCGGTTTAGCGTGTCCACAGTGGGATCACGAAATCGATTGTTTGCGTCCATGGTCCAAAGCTACCATCGATTTCAGGAGCTGTGCACTGTGGGTAGCTGTTGGGAGCTAGCGTGCACTGTGTTGGTAGTCCTGTATTCCTTCCTCAGCTATCTCCCATAGTTCTGTCCCACTATTCCGGTATTGAGAGCACAGTGCCTGATGGGCAGAAAACATTGCTTCCCGTGTGTGGTGCTGGGTACAAGCCTCAGTGCCGCCCCTCCCTTTTGAAGGCAAGCAGACAAACCCTTTTGGCGCCTTTTTCCTGGGAGTGGCATTTTTGAGCAAAAACGCCTAATAACGATACGCACAGCAGCAATCATGGACCCTGAGGATCACAACTCCGCATAAATACCTGACCGTGTGTCAACGACTGCCTCTCGCAGTTCGCTGTACTCTCTGCCAGCAGCATTCGCTAGTAGCACAGAGGGTGACATTTACAGTTACTTCAAGGAAATATTATTTATTTTACTTCTCTTTCACGTGCTGGGGGGGGGAACGAGAAGAGACTGACGAGCTGTTCGTCTTTCGTTTGAAACCCGGCAAGACACCATGAGTGTATTTAAGCTACAGACATTGGGCGCTCAGCCAAGAATGCAAATAGTTTTCAGAGACTGCTGTGGAGACTGGTAGCTGTAGTCCTCATTATCCGACCCCCTCCCTCCATGAGCATCCGTTTGAGTCTCTGGCTTCCCGTTACGGTTGTCACGCACCGCTGTGTATTCCTGGAGTTTATTTTTCAAACGCTTTGGGCATTTCTGTTCTTTAAACGGAGCTTGATAAAACAGAGTTTTGTCTCACCAACTTTACAGCGATCAGATCTAGATCTCCCGTATTAAGGTTCAATGCAGAGAGCTACTTTTGGCATTTGAACTTGCATCGCCACCCCGTGCTGATCAGAGCTGGGACACGTGAAAGCAGGAAATGTCATTCTAAAGTTCTCGGGGCTATTTCCTAGATAGCCGGCACTGCCGCATCGAGTTCGTCGGATTGCGGACCAGCAGCGGTCAGTTGGTGCACTGTGGGATATACCTCTAGGAGGCCAATAATTGTCGATTTCCGTCCACTCACGAACCCTAATACCGAGTTATCACTTTCGAATTTAGCGCTACTCCCTCAGTCTGGGAGGAGTTTCCCGAAATCGATTTTAAGGAGCCGTTTAACTCGGTTTAACTCGATATTAATGACGACGTCGTGTGAACGGGTACAGCGTTAAATCGGTATATCGGCCATTAAACCGATTTAAAGTCGCAGTGTAGACCTGGCCTGAGAAGAGTGAGATAATGAAAAAGGGAAGTAAGAGCTTGACAGTAGGGACAATAGAGATCAGGAAATAGGAGACAATGAAGTGGTTAGAGGAGGATAGCAGGGAAGAAGTCTGGTTGCTGATATGCTATGTTGTTGTAGCCAGGTTGGTCTCATGGTTGATGTCAGAGGAGATACCTCCTAAGGATCTAGTTTATGTCCTCCTTGAAAAAAGATGGGAATATTCTGCAGAGAGGAAGGATTTAAAGAGGGGGTAACATACGGCAAATAGTTGATTTGAGATTACCAACATCAGAGTCAAACTGAATAATTTGCAAAACAGTGAACAGATTGCATTCAATAAATGTCACATTCTGGGGTGCAGTCCAGACCAGAGGGGGATTATGTCACGGCCTGCCCTGTAACCATGAGTGCCTTAAAATGCTCTGCTGCTGTAGGTGTCTTGTCAGGATGCTTTTAGACAACATACAAGTGTGCACTGAGTGTCTCTCTGTTAAGTAGCTCTGACTCAGCAATTTTGACTCTGGCAGCCTGCTTGTTGGACCACTTCCACACTCTGGTTTCCAACATCCTAGGTTACACCTGGTAAGATGTCTACAACACCTCCCAGTCCTGAAGTTTCCCAAACCTTTGTGCTCTACAATGTCCAGTCCTTTCCTGGACCATTCAGAGATGTATTGAGGTTTGTTGTTCCTTTAAATGTACAATACGCAGCAGTTTGCCAGATTTAGCATTCTCTTTAAATTAAAAACAGCACTGGGTTGGTTTAGATTAAAAGTAAAGCAAGTTTTTTAACAAAAAAGGTAGGCTATTAAGTGAGTTCAATTATAAAGGATAGAGTTAGAAATAGTTACAAGCAAATAAAAGCAAATATATACATATATATAACACTGTCTAGAGGCTAAGACTTAAGGTGAGATTCTAGGTGAGATTCTCATCACCCTACCTTCCAGCAAGATAGCTGACCAACCCCTCTGGTCAAGATCTCTCACAAAGTCCAAAGATCTCAGTTTCTTTGTCAGTTTAGGTGAATAATAATTAAGAGGGTTCTTTGCCTCTCTTTTATAATCCAGTGAGCCTCTGAAATGGATTCTTCTGAAAGTCCCCCATCCCCCACTAAACTTCATTCAAGCTGTGAGGGAGGCAACATGGATTCTCCTAGTGAAGGAAGTTTCACGCTTGCTCCCCCCCCTCCCCCCGCACCAGGGAGGGTTTACTAAAATGCAAATTGAGCTGTGTCTGCTATCTTCTCAGCCACTCAGTATCAGAGGAGGGGATCTCCTCCCTTTGTTGGCTTGATGGTCCTGTTTACCTTCTATGTAGATTGCATTCCCATTATTGCTTAATGTACCTTGGAAATACCTTCCAGGTAGCAGAACCATGTTCCTTTGTCTGGTGGGGGAGGTGTGGAGGGACTTTAGCCCTGCCTGGTAGACATACTTTGGTAACATAATTTCCAATATGTCTGTAATTTTGAATGTGTCCTCCATACATACACCACACGATAATATTAATGATCAGTAAATTATTAGCTTTCTATTGATATCTTATGTGACACCTTATAGATACAGAGTATGACATTAATGAGTTGAGGTACACTGAACTGGTCAGGCCACCGGAGACTTATTACCAGATATCAGTGAGCCCCTTTCCCTCTTGCACTGGGATGGTGTTAAGAGTCGCAGTAAATACTAAATAATATTGGACTTTTAAAAATCTTTTTTTAGCAGCATAAATGCCTTACTTGTATCTATTCTTAGTATATATTTTCTAACCAGACAGTTCTTTAATTACTTTCTCTCTAGATTAGACCCTACATTTGACAGATGGGCTAGAGATTTTGAATACCTCAGTGTTTTGGTGCCTATTTGGAGACACCTCCACTTTTACAGGGCCTATGTTCAACACTTTCTAAAAATCAGTTCTCTTTAAATTAGGCACCTGAAGTCACGAGTCACTTTTGAAATTTTAGTTTTGTGTATCCTGCGTTTAGGGAATGAAGAACGACCTTCCTCAGTAACTTCTGGATGTGGGATTTCATATTTTACATGTGTTCATATTTCATAATTTTATACAAAGAGGGACATCAAAAGAAACAGGCAGATGGAGACAAATGTGTGATACATTATAATGAAGCTGAGAGCAATCTGAATCCCTAACCTGCCATCAACAAAATACACAGACCCTGACTTAGAGTATATCTGCATAGCCTATGAAAATGACTTAGTCTTACACAGCCTCTGTTTTGGGTGCTGGACCCTGACCAAGCTGAAGATCATCCATAGGCTGGTGTGAGCAGAAAAGTGCTTTGCAATGGAGGGTATGTGGACACCCCTACGTAAATGCACTTGATTAATGCAATTGCTGTGTTGGTGGTCCTGGTGATATTTTACACATGAGATATTGTCATGACTACAGAGGAGTTTTCACTTTCCTCTGGAAAATCCTGAAGAGGTCACAAGCCTATGTCAAAATGATTTACTCAATAGGATTTCCTTGTTATGGGATGAAGTCAGGATACTGTCTTCATTTGGGATCTCCCTGGCAAAGTGGTATATATAAGCTATTCCTGAGCCTCTTGTTCCAAAGTGTGAGGTCTGGTTTCAGCAACCAAGACAGATAATGATGACTGTGCCCTAACTTCTACATGAACATATAACACACCTGCACAGGTAAGCACAACTCTCTGTCATTTGAAGCGGGCTAAATGTGGCTTCGGAAACTCACAGGTCTTCAAGGCTGACCAGCAAGAGTAAGTGTACCTTGGTTACATCAGCTGGGTAACTATCAATTCATTATCGGTATAAGTTATAATTTTGTTAAGGGTAAAAGTTGCAGCCAGAGCTCTTTGCAATCATGTCATGAGTTTTATTGCTCATGCCCATACCGAGAGGAGAAACTGGCAATGTGTCCTTACAATATGTCTGAAAAGTGTAAACATAAGAAACATAACCAAGTTGTAGGCAAAGGACACATTTATGGCATTGTGCTAAATCTTTTAATACCACTGCAACTCAAGACAGATATACAATAACAGTATAATAGCTTGATGAGTTTAAGCACTCAGCTTTTACATTTTTGTTCACAGAAAAAGGAAAACCCTAGAGCTAGTGTAGTAAGCTGTATGTGTTCTTTTTCAGTTTAATGTTGACAGTTATTTTGGACAGGTTTGCATTTATTTATATATGGAAAGCTCCTCTGAAGAGGTCATACCTCATCCTCCATAGAAGAGAAGCCTGAAAGAACAATTAATTAGCCTAAGAATGAAACTCCTTCACCTGGCACACCGAGAAACTGATAAGAGTGTTAAAAACACAGCAGCAGAATATAACAGGAAATGCAATAATGATTTTCCTCTAGTAACGGGCCAAGCTTCACTAGAGCTTATCACTGGATATAAATCTTTTATACTGACAAATAGTGTTTCCCACAGCTGTCTAGCATATAGAAAGCATTTCAACATTCACTTGTACAGCATAAATAAAAGGATCATCAAATGCAAGGTTTAATTTTTCATCAAACTATAAACATTGTATTCCCCATAGGACTCCTCTTTGGAAAAGCAGGTGGATTGTTTAGTCAGAAAAACACAACAGAGCCATGCCTTGTAATGAAATCAAACAGCTCACTAAATCTAATCCACACTCTAGCTGAAATCTGAGCTTCAAAAGCAATAGCCCACAATTTCAGAGATTAAGTTTAGCAGAAATGCACTGATGCTGGTGATAAATGTACTATTTCAGGGTCATTCTTTCATCACATGAAAAGTTTCTTTTAAAAGATACAGCCAAGCTGTGGAGGCTTGATACTGACATTTACTCTTGTAGCTGCATTATTTTACTGCATGCTTAACAATGCTGAAAAAATGGAGGTTTAAGCTGTTTTATCTAGAAAGGAAAGGAGAGGTTGTACGCTAGATTTATTTTTTTTAATTTATTTTGTTTCTATCATCTTGGGTTATATCAGCAATGTCTATTCAAGTTCTTCTCCTTAAAAGGAAGGAATCCATCAATGAAAGCAGCACTGAGGAATCCAACTATCCCTGTCTCTTTCATGTATGCAAAACAGAGTAAATGCTTGAAGATATGTAGCCTGACAGCAGCAAGTACATTTAGATCAAATATTGCAGTGAGTTTATATTCTGTTGCTGTCTGCAGTGCTAGGAGTTCAGTCATGTTTATAACGTAGGTTGTTTGAACTCTGTTGGGTGCTTATTAGAGATTTTTACTCTTCAGATAATTTCATTTATATCTTTAGAGAGTATATTTAACATTATTTAAAGAGGGATTCGTGACAGGGAAGTGGAGTGTGAGGTCCTCTATAAGAAAGCTGGATTCTTCTGCTAGGTCACCCTAGACTCAGAGGCTAAAACCCTGTAGTTAGGTTTAGGGTAATTATTGCTCAATTATGCTGGCAGGTATGTCAAATTAGCTCCAACCAGAAACAAAAGGGGATGGAAGTAGCTCTTGGGGTCAGAGGGAACTATCATAACAAAGGCAGCTGAACTTCTGTATAAGAAGGTGGCTGGCCTGTTAATGATTATAGCACTGTGGCTAGCCAACCACAGAATGAGCCCCTCCTGAGAAGAATTTGGTGACTTCAATATAAGTGCAGCAGGAAGTGGGGAGATTTAGAAGTCTGTGGTTATGTTTGCAGAAGCCAGAAGGCTCTTACACCCTCTGTTGATTCAGAGCCCTGTAAGTACCACTGGAGAAAGCTTGTAAAGAAAAACAAACTCAAGTGAGAAGCTGACAGACTAATAGACACCCAGGGAGGGGCTGTGCCCAGCTGAAACTAGGATGAAGACTGTGTGAGTTTGTTCTACTTTGGCTTATCAGGAAAGAGACACTGAACTGAAGTGGGTCCCTGGAGGGCCAGTGGACCAGAGGATTAAATAAACTGGACTCCAAGTGGGAATGTTTGTTTACCTTTGGACTGCGTGGAGTTTTTTACTCCAAATCCATTTTCTTTTACAAGTTCACTAACACAACTTCACACATGAGCTTTTAAAAGTGAATGCTGACAATATGGAAAGGCCAGGTTTAGGAGTTTCTGGGGTAGGTTTTTCAAAGGTGTAAGGGGGACTTAGGTGCCTGACTGCTGTTGAAAATGTCTAATTCACCTGTACATCCTTGGAAAATCTCCACCTGTATTCACAGGAACAGGACTCATTTTGAGGCATGTATTGTGATTTGAACTATATGCCCATGCAAGAGGGAATAAGATCCCCTTCACAGTCCCGGATAAACTGCCTGGGCCTTGTGTACTGAGGTAGAGCACGCACTTCCTCCTTCTGGAGCAGGTTGATGGGGAAGGTCAGTGAGTATATGGAGATGTGGCTCTGCCTGGCAAATGTACCAGTCATCACAACTAAGCCAGCATGGGGGTTTTGTAACTAACTGCTGATGTTGGCCAACAGCAAACTATTTGTCACCACAAGTAGGGTAAACGGAGAAGGTGCCTGTGAAGAGTAGTGGTTCCTGGGCTACTTGTGAAGTGGTGCGGTTTATACCTCTCCCCTTACTCGGGGCTGTGCCTAAAATCAGAGTCTAACCCAGAGGTTTTAACAATACAGTGTGTGATAGCAGTCCTTATAAAAATGAATATCTCACATACCTACACTTTCTGGTCTGAACAAGATTAATATCCAGTACAATTTATCTTTGCGTATTCCAGCATAGTAACTTTTGGAAGCTAAAGGAATATTTATCCACAAGTCAGGTCAGATTTAAGACATTCTGCAGTGACATTTTTTTGTATATTGGGTAACAAATTTATTTTTACTCTGTATATGTGGTTGCCTCAGCTCTACATAATTCTACGTTAAGACACTGTTTCCGTGTAGATTATTTTAATTCACTTTTAGCATTATATTAACATATCTTCTTCACTAAAAATGTCTTGTCTGCTGAAATTAAAGATGCATTTTATGATCAACTTGCCAGAGCGCCCTTTGCTATCAGTCAACATGACATAATAGTCTCTAAGTGTTTTCATTGCTTTTCCCATGACATTTCTGGTGTGGGAAAATTTATGAAATCATGGTTTTTAGAGTGACTTGTGAAGTTCTGAGTTCACTTCTTATTTTATATCTTCATTTTTACTCTTAGAAATAACATCATCCTTTGGATATATTCTTTAGATTTTTAAACAACTAAGATGCTTTTTAGATTAAGGAGGAAATAAAGATGTTCTTTTTTTAAACAGTTGAACCTCCCCCTGAAATGTTAAATATTATCCAACTGAAAAAGGGTCTCATTTAATGGGGGTTGTATTGTTTACCTTAATTAGTCTATGTCCAGCAAGTCTGTTAGATCTGAGATTGGGCTCTGGTTGGAAGAGCATAATTTAGCCTCTTTTGAAATATCATCTGAATGCAATCTACACGTCATGGCTGTTTACAAACAACACTACATGCCCAGAACCTTGGCTTCACTCAAGAAATTCACAATGTATATCCTGAGTACTTGTATGACTCCTAACACTATTGTGTTGGGGTATCTTGTAGTCTGTCTTTATCCTCACAGCTCCTATCTGATACTGAATAGTGCTGTTATCTCCATTTTACATATAGCAACTGAGAAGCTAAATGACTTGCCCAGGGTGATACAGGAAGTCTTCGCAGAGCATGGACTTCAATGTGAGTGTCTCAAGTCCTAGGCTAGTACCTTTAGCTACTGAGCCACCTGTCCTCTTTAAATGCATTTCAGGAGGTGCAGAGGAGAGACATGCATATATATTTATGTTTAACCCAAGCAGACATGAATCTACTGAGACCTCAATGCACTGACCTAAATTAGCTGAAGTGCTTATATATGTTGGCAGTGGGTCCCACTAAAAATCTTAGAGAGGTGACATACTGTTCTTTGATGTTTAGCTTTTTTGTCAACTCTAAATCTAAATAAAAAAAATGGACACCTTATTTTTCAGACTTCAGCATTTTTAGTCAAACATTTTGAGTATTATTTGTTTTTAATTTTTCTCTTTTTGTGAATGCCTTTGAAGTAACCACACTTGCATCGTTTCCTTCTAGATGCTGTATAATAGTGATCCTCAGAGAGCTTGGAATGGAAATGGAGGAAAGAGGTGAAGGCCAACATTTTTGAGCATAGGTGCCTGAAGCTAGCCTTCTAAAGCCATATTTAGGCTCTTAAATAAAATAGCCTGATTTTCAAAGTTGCAAAATACCTACATCCTTCATTGCCAATTTTACCTTCCAAGGATTAATGTAGTTCTGATTTAAAATAATAGAATCATAGAAGATTAGAGCTGGAAGAGACCTCAGGAGGTCATCTAGTCTCCCACTGCTCAAAGCAGGAGCAGCACCAACTAAATCATCCCAGCCAGGGCTTTGTCAAGCCAGGCCTTAAAAACCTGTAAGGATGGAGATTCCCCCACCTCCCTCGGTAACCCATTCCAGTGTTTCACCACACTCTTAGTGAAATAGTGTTTCCTAATATCTCTGTGCTCCTATAACCTTTCTAAACCTACAGTAAGAAGATAGAATGATGACTTGGTTTGAAAAAATAAAATTATGACACTGCAAGGTTTGCTGTAATTTTTTCACATGAAATAATTGGGCAAGAAAGTTACACTTCTTTACATAGCTTCCTTTTAGAAGATTATTAGAAGAGTTGGGCCCAAACCCAAGTCCCAGTACTCCAAAAGATGGGAGTAGCTTGGATGCAAATCTGAAAATTGTAAGTAGTGCAACATCACTGGGTGTGTTCCAACTTTGACTTCAGTAGGAATTGCATTAGTCCCTAAGGATATGTATACACTTCAATACAACACACACAGCTGGCCTGTGTCAAGTGACTCAAGCTCAGGCTTCAAGGCTACAAAATTGCAGTGTAGATGTTTGGACTCAAGCCCAAGCCTGTGTAAACAGCATTTTTTTTTAGCCCTGCAAGCCCAGATCAATGGGTTCAACTGGTCAACTGCAGGTGGGTCGTGGGTTTTTTTATCCCTGTGCAGACACATCAAAAGAGTCCAAGTCAAACTTGGATTTGAACAGTTGAGGGTATGTTTGGTTCTGGATCTGAACTTTATGGCTACAGGTCATCTCCATTTGTTGTGACTGTATGAAATTAATGGCATTTTTGATTGATTGATCTTTCTTTTAATTTGTATCACTCTGAATAACATTCATCCCTGTTAGAATGAAAGATTCTATTGATGTTGAACCTATCTGACTACTGACAATAGTCACTCCAGGACAGACTGTGTAATTGTTCAAAACCAAAGTCTTTTAACAGCCTATTTAGGTAATACAAACATTTAATTTTTACTCATTTCACCTATCCCCCTTCTCATTTAACATCTGATCTAATGATTTCCCTTACTGCTTTATGAATTTCACATTAAACCATTCAGCTATGAAAATCTTTGCTGAAGTCCTGATTGCTTGTATGATGAAAATAAAAGTTCTTCAAAAGATAATTAAGCCTTTATTGAAATCCTAAGGATTCTCTTTGATCTGTTGTTTGAATTGTCAGTTCAGATTAAAAAATTATATTCCCCTATCTTTTTTTATGGGAGCCAAGAAGGTTGGAGAAAAAGGGATGATATTGTGGCTATGATTCTGGTCTGGGACTTAGGAGACCAAGATTTAATTCCTGATTTAGCCTCAAAAAATGTTGTGACCTTTGAGTCAGTGGGGCCTGATGTAAAATCTATTGAAGTCAATAGAAAATCTCCAATAAACTATAATGTACTTTGAATCAGGCCCGTGAACTGTCCCAATTTCTTATCTTAAGAATGGGGATGATGATACTTTTTTTTTTGGTCTTGTCTTTTTAAGCCCCAGTTCAGGAAAAAAAATCTCTAATTCACGTAGCATTTAAGCACATTCTTAATCCTGTTGAAGCATGTAGGATAGAAGCACATGCTTAAGTGCTCGTATGGGCAGGGACTGTCTCTTACTGCTCGCCAACAGCAGTTCCAGGTCCCAGGGCAGAACAGTCAATGGGCCCCCTAGAGAGGGTCGCTGGGGCAGGGAGCCACTGCCGCGGCACATTGTGCATGGTGGGCTGGAGTGGGGCCCCATGCTGCTGCTGCTGGCTCAGTGTGGCATCACCACATGAGTGCGGAGCTAGAGCGCATGCAACGGCTGATGCACATGCGCACAAGCCAGGCCTGCGTGGACACAGTCTGCCTGATGTTTGGGCAGTGTTGTGCCTGCACTGGCTGCTGCCCCGCGATCTGCTGCTGGCTGCTCTGCTGGGCATGCTCTTCCAGCATGGCCAGGGCTTCCATATGCCGATCTGTCTGCCTTCGCTGCTGCCGGTACCACACCATGCCTAGGAGTCCTGGGGCCTGCCTTGGCGATTTAAAAGGACCCAGGGATCCCGGGTCCCTGGGCAATTTCTCCCTTTACATACACCTCTTCTCTCCCCACAGTTGGCAGGCCTGGTATGTATGTTCAGTGCCTAGCACAGTGGGACTCTGATTCAAGTTGAGACCTGTAGGCATTACTGGAATACAATGAGGAAAGGAAGAGTTGCTTTTATGCCAGGACTACTTGTAGTTTGTTTAAAGGAACTTCCTTTGCTTCTCTTCAAAAATGTCATTGATATATTTTGATTAAAACAAAGTACTGTACCTGACATTCTGTAATAGACACTAGTGTGGGTAAACGTGTTCATAAGATTTAGTTGACCTCTTTTTGTATAACCTACTGTACTAGTTGAGATGAAACTCGTGTTTCTGTAGAAGAAAAGGAAATAATTAGTAATTTTCTTATTGGATAGAATTACACTGCAATAGCAGTGTGACAATACTGAACCTCAATCAAATGATAGTAATCAAGAATCTTATTTTCCTCCAGAGAAATGAAGCACCAACATTTTTTTTTAAGGCTACTTACTGGTCCTTGATCATCTTTGTTTACAACTGTTGGTTAATGGGAAATCTTCAGAGAATACATTCTTCCTCGTCTGTTCTAAGAGCTCATTGCATTGATCAAAGGGCCTGATTCAAAGACCAATAAAGGCACTAAATGAAATCCTGACTCCACTGAAGTCACTGGGAGTTTTGCCATTGACTTTAATAGAATCACGATTTCACTCACTCTGTGGGCATTGGATCAGGCCCTAAATGTGGGCTTTAAAGTTGTGGGGGAGGAAGCAGGGTGGAAGACCTGTCTGACACACGGTGTAATTCTTTTGCAGGAAAATTTAGAGGTTTTTGAAGTTTTTCTGTTGTGTTTTGTTTTTTGAAATATCGTTATGCAGGGGAAAGTATTGTGTTCAGGGGGAGCACAGTTTTACACCTGGCTATTAATGTAGTTGTCATTTGTGAACATCAAAATATATCATTTCATTCTACTGAGAATTGTAAAAAAGGAAATGTTCTTATTTTCTTAGCAATGCTGTGCTGTCTTCTTCAAATTAATTCATGATCTCTTCTGTTTGTTCAATGAACCGCTGTCACACTCCAACCAGTTTTAAAATTATATATTTTTATCAAGCCTTCTTAATCTGTTCTGTACTTAACTACTTTTTGGTCCTATCTGTGTGAGTCAACAGAAACCATCATTAAGACACCCAGTCTCCTCCTGCTCTTGCCTTATCTATGCAGATAGACCTCAATCTGTTGTTTGTGATAACAGAGCAAAAGAGGAGATGGAGAGGACTGTTCTGTTTCAGTTACAAGAAGCTGAATTTGTGCAGTAGGCCCATTTGAGACCTGATGACACTAGTTGGTTCTGGTTGAGTTCTCTAGAAGGCATCTAGTTCCCAAGCGCACACTCTCAGGTCTGGGAAAATTCTTCTTCTCGCTGAGAATTTGGTGGTGGTTTTATCCTTTCACATGTGTACCATAATCACCTTAGTAATGCCTCTAATCCCATTTCTGCTGTATGATAATATTCATATTCAAGTAATTGTCCATGCTTCCCCTCCCTTCCATCTCTTGGAAGCAATTGCAATAGAGCCTCCTGTATCCCAACTCACATGGGGGCAGGGAGAGGGGCTCAGACCCTCCCACTCAGAGGGGATTAGCAGGCTGACACATCTGGACATACATAACAGGGGCAGAGGTAGGGCTCAGACAACATTGAGAGGCAGAGACCCCCAGATCCCAGCTCACATGGGGAGTGGGGAAATGGGCTTAGACCACTATGATACTGGCACACATGCGAAAGGGGAGTGTGTTGGGACTGTTCTCTCCCAGACTCCCTCCCACTATCCCCCATGTCCCCTTCCAAATGTATAGAATATGTGCTGTACAATTGTACCTGAACACCTATGGCCCATTTCAAATATGGTGTATTTGTAATCTTTCAGCTCTCATTCTCTCTGAAGAATACAGCAAAATGGGTGTGGAGCTATTCACTGCTTGAAAAGCTTTGTTAAATGTTACACAATAGCATATTGCAAAATATTATTCTGCTTTATTTTATGTCTTTTCAGTGAATTTGAAAGGAAGAAGATATATATGTCCCCTTTGTTTTCCTGTACTTACTTCTAAGTACTTCTTACCTCCTGCAGAATTTCCTGCCTAGTTAGTGATACCATTTCATTGCTTACCTAGGTCCAGAATATGAGGTAGTATTAGACTAATCTTTTAAAGAGCATTCTGAGAAAAATGGTCCAATGGTGAGGGCACTACTCAAGTCTTCTGAGACCTGAGGTCAAGTTGTTGCTAAACCACAGATTTCCTGTGTGACCTTACGCAGTTCGCTTAGGCTATGTCTACACTACTGCGGTACGTCAACCTATGCTGTGCAACTCCAGCTACATGAATAATGTAGCTAGCACTGATGTACCTTAGGTCGAGTTACCGCGGGGTCGACGGGCTCGCCCGTCGACTTACCTTACTGTTCTCATCAGGGCTAGAGTACAGTGGTCGATCGGAGAGCAATCTGCAGTCGATTTGGTGGGTCTTCACTAGAGCCGCTAAATCAACTGCTGGTGGATCGATCTCAGAGTGTCGATCCTTGCCATAGTGTAGATCTGCTCTTAGCGTCTGTGTGCCTCAACTGTAAAATAAGGATAATATTTCTCTAAATCAAAAGGGTGTTCTGAGAATAAATACTTTTGTTTTGTTTTTAAAGTTTGGTGCTAAGACACTATGGTAATTGGCCTATATAAGTATCGGAGAGAGAGAATTTATAGTTACGGGACTCTTAGTAGTCAGTGTCAAAAAATTTCAAATGCTCACTGTGCTTTTTGGTATTTTAGTCTCTCTTTTGTCCCTCCCCCTCCCCATTACTGTTAGCTATGGCATTTCTTCCTTTCTTTAAATTAAAAAGAAGCTCAGCTAACGCGTGACTGCAAGTGAGTCTCTGCTGTGATTGCAGCCCTGAACAAACAGTACTGTATATTGCTCTGAAGATTGTCTGGAAACCAACTGTGATGTGGTGGCTTTCTATCTGTAGCACATATAAACTGCTCAGTAACATCTTAATGAAAAATTCTTGGAAGTCCGTGACCTGTCCCTAACTTTTACTAATAATATCCGTGACAAAATGGGGAGCCTGGGGAGTTGCAGGTGGGCTCCGAGCTCCGTGGTGGTCCTCCGCTGGTGGCTTCAAGCTTCAGGAGACCCCCCGGCATCCATGGCAGCAAAGGTTCCTCCCTGCTTCCCACGGTTGCTAGAGAGCTCTGGGGGTCCCCACAGCTGGTAGGGAGTGGTGGGAGCTGTGGTAGCCGGGAGCTGCGGGGTCCTCCCACTGCCCAAGATGGCTGGGAGCTGTGGCGGGGGTCCCCTGCAGCTCCCTGCCTCCACAGGTGGCAGGGGACCATGTAGCTCCCAGCCCATGCTGGCTGAAGTCATGGAGTGCTTTGGAAGTCACAGAATCCGTGACCTCTCTGACTAAATTGCAGCCTTAAAGATAATTAATAGGTTTGAAAGCCATTACCATGGCCACTGATAGCTGTTCAGTAAAATATTAAGGTCAAAATTTATCTGCACTTACACAAGTCAGAAAATTGTTGTACATGCAATCTGTGTAAAAGTATAAAGAATTAGCTGACTCTATTAGAAGACTCCGGGCAGCTGATATTTGTCACAATCTAAAATATTACTAAAATTACTTATTTATGAAAATACCTATTGACCCTTCAAGGATGGTTTTAATCTAAGCCTTTTAAGGTTTAACCTAAGGTTTTAATCTATTTTTTTGAGTTATAATTGGATGGGATTCAAAACATTCTGTTGACAGTAAGAATAACCAGCTGCTAATTCAAGGTTATCAGTTGGCATTTCAGAAAGGTAAGTGCTAATGGTTTGACAGTAATTCAGACACCAACCAACTGAAATTCAGGTAATTGTGGACCAGCTGTGAAAGCCAGTTCAGAAATCTAGTAAGTAAGCAAACAAACAAATAAATAAATAAATCTAGCTACCTTCTGCTGTGCCTCTCCCACAGTGTAAGAAACGTGGCTTCAGGGTAGCAGTTAGATTATTCGTCTTCTGGGCAAACAGTTTGTTGCAGAAATATTGATTAGCTGTTGTCATAAACAGATAGTTAAGGGTTAATGTCTCTCTTACTTGTAAAGGGTTAAGAAGCTCAGTAAACCTGACACCTGACCAGAGGACCAATGCGAGGACAAGATACTTTCAAATCTTGGTAGAGGGAAGTCTTGGTTAGTGCTCTTTGTTTTGGGAGTTGTTCGCTCTTGGGACTAAGAGGGACCAGACGTCAATCCAGGTTCTCCAAATCTTTCTGAATCAGTCTCTTATGTTTCAAACGTGTAACAGCCAGGCAAGTCTTATTTTTGTTTTCTCAACTTGTAAATGTTCCTTTTTGCTGAGAGGATTTTACCTCTGTTTGCTGTAACTTTGAACCTAAGGCTAGAGGGGGTTGCTCTGGGCTATATGAATCTGATTACCCTGTAAAGTATTTTCCATCCTGATTTTACAGAGAAGATATTTTCTTTTCTTTCTTTAATTAAAAGCTTTCTTTTTAAGAACCTGATTGATTTTCCCTTGTTTTAAGATCCAGGGGGATTGGATCTGCACTCACCAGGGATTGGTGGGGGGGAAAGGAGGGGTGATGGTTAATTTCTCCTTGTTTTAAGATCCAAGGGATTTGGATCTGTGTTCACCAGGGAATTGGTGAAGTCCCTCAAGGCACCCCAGGGAGGGGAAAGTTTTGGGGGGACAGAGAATGCTCCAGACACTGGAATTCTGGATGGTGGCAGTGTACCAGATCTAAGCTAGTAATTAAGCTTAGCTTAGAAGTATCCATGCAGGTCCTCACATCTGTCCCCTAAAGTTCAGTGTGGGGAAGGAACCTTGACAGCCGTGTATGATAACTGGCCGGTTGGAGTGTTCAGTATGCTTTACATAATTGAAATCAAGTAAAGGTGTTGGCGTGTATATAATGCCTTTCTTCTCAAAGGATCCTAAAACACTGCAGAATATGTAGTGCATATGCAATGGAGAAATGCAAGGAGATAACCAAATGGCGCACAGTACATTGTACAACAAACAGGAGAGGAGGAAATTGGCCAAGTTTCCCAGAAGAAACCTCCCTCCACTACCCCTCTCTGTGCTAATGGCCTGCATAGTGAATACATTTAAAAAGTTGATTCTGGTTCTAGACAGATTACTTGCTCTGACATCAATTCCTGTTCCAAGAATAGGGAACATCACTAAAACTAGTATGAATTTAGTGTGTAAGAATTCCTTATGCACACACACGACAGGTATGTACTTGTGCCTGATTAGTTAGACACTCAGCTGGAGATGTATGCTGTATGTAAAGGCCTGGTTTGAATGAGCATAAACAATGGGCGTGTGGAAATATATGCACTGAATTTATACATTTAGCTTTCCCTGACCATAAAAAAATAGATAATGTCATTCAGATGTTTTAAAGAGATAGTCACAGAATAAAATGTATAGAACTCGGTTTATCTACTTTTGAAGAGCAAAGGTCTGAATTGACACCAACATGATTTTAACCTATGGCTCCAGAGAGTCTGTGGAGAGTTTTTCCAGTCTCGATGCTTCGGCTGTTAAATAGGGTTGTCAGGTGTCTGGTTTTCGATTGGAACAGCTGGTCAAAAAGGGAACCTAGTGGTTCTAGCCAGCACTGCCTACTGGGCTGTTAAAAGTCCAGTTGGCAGTGCTGCAGGTTTAAGGCAGGCCAGTCCCTACCTGTCCTGGTACCATGCTGTGCCCTGGAAGTGGCCAGCAGGTCCAGCTCCTAGGCAGCGGGGCCACAGGGTACTGCACACTGTCCAAGCACTGGCTCTGCACTCCCATTGCCTGGGAACCACAGCAAATGGGAGCTGGGGTGGTGGTGCCTGTGGACGAGAGCAGTGGGTGAAGTCTCATGTCCCTGCTGCCTAGGAGCCAGATCTGCTGGTCACTTCCAGGGTGCAGCGCGGGCCAGGACAGACAGAGAGCCTGCCTCAGCCCTAAGCTCCCCCACAAACCCTTCATCCTCATCTCCAACCCAGAGCCAGCACCTAGAGCCCCTGCCCCCCTCACATTCTAACCCTCTGCCTCAACCTGAAGCCCCCTCCTACATCCCAAACTCTTCATCCACAGCCCCACCCCAGAGCCTGCACCCCCACCTGGAACCCTCCCCCTCCCCTGCACTCCAACTCCCTGCCCCAGGCCAGAGCCCCCACCCAGACCTTGAACCCCTCATTTCTGGCCCTACCCCAGAGCCCTCACCTCCTCCCACACCCTACCCCAGCCCAGTGAAAGTGAGTGACGGTAGGGGAGAGGGAGCCACTGAGGGAGGGGGAATGTAATGAGCAGGGGTTGTGCCTTGGGGAAGAGGCGGGGTCAGGGTGTTCAGTTTGGTGGGATTAGAAAGTTGGCAACCCTACAGCTAAACCATCCCCCCCTGATTTGTTAAATATTAATTAATGAAAACAGAAGGTATCCCCTATCCTTGGAATAGAGATTAATGTTAGAACGGGTGATAGCTTTGGAACCAGAATGAACTCCCTTAAACGCATTCACTATGTACCTCTCTAGTCAGTGTTGCAATGATCATGAGGAAACTACTTTATTCTGCTATTTTAACAGTATGTTGTATGACTGAATGAATTCCTGAAGAGCTAAGTTCATTGCCCTTTGGCTGCTGAAGGGTGGGTCACTGTGCATCTTGGCTCCCTGTGATGGGGTGTTTATCCAAAACAGGATGCAAAAGGGTTAACAGGGGCCTGAGCTGAGGCCAGTTAACCAGATTTAGTGCACCAGGAGGGTGGGCCAGGACTAATTAGAAATAAAACCCAGCTGAGAAGAACAACAGGGTTTGTCACCAGTAAGAACCCAGTTGGAGAGTGAAGAAGATAGGAACTAATTGCTTTCTGGCCATGAGCCTGAAAAGTATGCTGTGAGAGAAAGAAAAAGAAAAGCAGTGGGGCATCTCTGGGGGTGAACTGGAAATTGGATAGAGATGAGGGGCCTAATAAGCTGGAGCCTGCTGGAAAATCCTGAGTAGGGGGAGGAGTGTGTCAGCCCCCTGAATTGGGGGATTCAGTGAATCGAGGAGGAGTAGAAGAAGGATGGTGGTATCAAGGTGACTTTGCTAAACTCAGTAGGATGGAAGGTTTGGTTCATACACCCTCTTTTTTAAACTTAGATAAAGTATTCTGTGTCCGGTGACTAGACAGCAATTGTGAAAAATCAGGACGGGGGTGGGAGGGAATAGGAGCCTATATAAGGGGGGGAAAAAAAAAACCACAAACCCAAATCGGGACTGTCCCTATAAAATTGGGACATCTGGTCACACTGACTCTGTGGCCCCAGATTGATCTGGCTGGAGAACCAGGATGTTCCTACAGTTAGAGTAGGCTGAACAAAGGTGGTTGAAACAAAGGCAAAAGGTACTGCAATGCTACTTCCAGTCAAGAGAAGGCATTTTCGGGTAACAAAGTTAACTACACTCTCTAACAAAGGTATCGTGAGCAACATTGTGCTGAGCTGAGATATTTAAAATAAGCAAAGGAAATGCATACTATTTGAGGCATAGAGTGTGTGTGTGTGTGCACGTGCGCGCTGCAAGCTTTCCTTTAAAAAAAATGCCAGGATTACTTGGGAAAGTGAATTATCTTTTAGGCCACAATTCATCAAAGTACTTATGCATATGCATAATTTTACACATTTAAATAAGTGCTGTTACTTCAGTGGGACAATTTACGTGCTTAAACTTATGTATGTGCCTGGCTCAGGGCTGGTGCAAGGCAATTTCGCACCCTAGGCGAAACTTCCACCTTGCGCCCCCACCCCTGCTAACCCCGCCCCTTGCGGCAGCTAACCGAGCCCCCTACCCAGAGAGCCCGCCACCTCCCCCACCCAGGGAGGCAGCTAACCCTGCCTGGGGAGCCTCCCTATCCCCGTGGCAGTTAACTCTGCCTGGGGAGCCCACCCCAGCTCACCTCTGCCCCGCCTCCTCCACTGAGCACACCAGTGTCGCTCTAATTCTCCTCCCCTCCCAGGCATGCGGGGCCGATTGGAGGAGACTTACAGCGGGGGCTGTGTGCTCTGCGGATGAGGCAGAGTGGAGGTGATTTGGGGCGAGGAGTGGTTTCCCTGTGTGCCCCCCCCCCCCTTACTTCAGGCGGCCCTCCCAGCGGCCCCTGCCCCAGCTCACCTCCACTCCACCTCCTCCGAGCGGGCTTTTAGCTGCCCCCAACCACTAGGCGCCCTAGGTGGGCGCCTAGTTTGCCTAAATGGTTGCACCGGCCCTGGTAAGGAATCCAGAACAGGAACAGTCAGGGTAAAATAGGGCAATCACCAAACAAAATGGCATCTGAGGTGGCCATTAACACTCTGAAAAGAGACTGAGAGATAAATGAGTGTAGTAGTGGTGCTGTAAGATTAAACAAATGTTGAAAGCATTATGGTGGCCTTAAATGATGATAACGTACTGGCCCTGATGCTATTAAAGCTTGCTCCTTTAGTGAGGACTGAATGATGGAAAGAATCAAAGACTCTCAAATTCTGTTCTTAAAAAGGGATTTTAAGCTTTCCCTTCTTTTTAAGCTATTGATATTAGAAAATGTTTTGGTCAGCCTCTTCTGCTTTTCCCTTTGTGCTCTTCAAACTACTGTACAGGTTGTGTGTTCTGAAGAGAGTCAAATCACTGAGTCAGGAGCTTGACTTCATTAACTGCTACTTAAGGACATGTGCCTCTAGGTGATATTTTAATTCATTTGGCAGTTTGATCAGTTCTGGGAGAATTATTACATTTTAATGATGGTCAAAAGTGCTAAATTGCTCACTAAAATCAAACAGCAGTTTCCTTAAAGTTGAGAAACATTTAGACTCATAGACTCGTAGGTCAGAAGGGACCAATATGATCATCTAGTCTGACCTCCTGCACAAAGCAGGCCACAGAACCCTACCCATCCACTTTTATAACAACCCCTACACTATGACTGAGTTATTGAGTCTCAATTGTTGTTTGAAGACCTTCAGCCTGCAGGAATCACCAGCAGCTGACCCAGGCCCACGCTGCAGCGAGGAAGGGAAAAAAACCTCCAGGCCCCTGCAATTCCGCCTGGAGCGAGGAATTCCTTCCCGACCTCCAAATTATTGGCCGATCAGCTCAACCCTGCGCACGGTGGGCAAGATCACCAGCCAGCACCCAGAAGAATTCTCTGCGTAACTCAGGATCCATCCATGTCCAAACCCCTCACAGACCATGGCAGACTTATCTGTTGATATCCAGATCAGTTGCCCCAAATTAAACATATCCCATCATTATCATTCCCCTCCATTTTACTTATTCAAACTTAGCTCTTAAAGCACAGATTAAGTCTTTCCCACTACTTTCCTCGGAAGACTGTTCCAGAACTTCACTTCCTCTAATGGTTAGAGAACCTTGTCTAATTTTCAGTCTAAACTTCCTAATATCCAGTTTGTACCTTTGTCCTTGTGTTCTACATTAGTACTAAGCCTTAAATAATTTCCTTCCTCCCTAATATTAATCCCCTGTATATTATATATAGAGCAAGCATATGACCCCGCAGCCTTCTTTTGGCCAGGCTAAACAAGCCAAGCTCTTGATGTCTCCTTTCATAAGGCGGTTTTCATTCTCGGATCATCTTAGATTAGCCCGTCTTGAAACCTGTTCCCCAGTTTGAATCCAATCCTTCTTAAACATGGGACACAGAACTGCCAACACAAGTATTCCAGGTGGGGTCTCACCAGCGCTTATATAAGGTTTACTACACTCCTTATCTGTGTGGAAATACTCGCCTTGATTGCACCTCTAAAACCGCATTTCTTTTTTAACAGCCATATCGCATTGGCCGGCTCATAGACATTCCTGCTATCAACCAATACCAAGGTCCTTCTCCTCCTCTGTTGCCTATCCAAAACTGATTGTGTCCCAAGTATATCTAAAATTCTTCTTATTAATCCTAAGTGCATGGACCTTGGCACTTTTCGCTATTATTATTTCATCCTATTACTATTTACTCCAGTTTTTACAAGGTTGGTCCAGATCTCCTGATGTAGTATCCGGTCCTTCTCTGTATGTGTTAGGCAATACCCCAGCTTTGTGTCATCCGCAAACTTTATTAACACATTCCCGCTCTTTTGTTGCCAAGGTTCAGATAATAAAAAGTTTAAATAAGATCGGCTCCCCAAACCTAATCCTTTGAGGGACTCACTAGTAACCTCCTTCCAGCCTGACAGTTCACCCTTCAGTGCGAACCCGCTGGAGTTCTCCCCTTTAACCAGTTCCTTATCCACCTTACAACTTTCATATTCATCCCCATCCTTTCCAATTTAACTAACAGTTCGCCATGTGGAACCGTGTCAAACGCCTTGCTGAAATCGAGGTAAATTAGATCTACCGTACGGTTTTCAAGTGGCAGAGATTTTTGTCATAGACTTTGTATATGATGTAACTGTGATTTTATGAGAGGTTGCAGAGTAGCAGCTGTGTTAATCTGTATCCGCAAAAAGAACAGGAGTACTTGTGGCACCTTAGAGACTAACAAATTTATTTCAGCATGAGCTTTCGTGAGCTACAGCTCACTTCTTCAGATGCTACATGGCACAAGGAGCCACAACAGTAGCTCCCGTAACCTACCCAACAGTATGGTGCATCTGAAGAAGTGAGCTGTAGCTCACGAAAGCTCATGCTGAAATAAATTTGTTAGTCTCTAAGGTGACACAAGTACTGCTGTTCTTTTTTTGTGATTTTATGGTGGCTTTTAGGAAACTGAGGTAGCCCAGTGAATGAGAGACTTTCAACAGTATAATTTAAATTAAGGAGAAAGGAACAGCAACATGTGTGCACACCTTTATTGTGTCCTCAGCAGACAGGACAAGAAACAGTCAGATGTCAGGTTTGTGAGAGCTTACCTCGTCAGCATCATTTCTCCCCTACTTTCACTACAGCTAATGTCCTGTGAATGTTCTGTGGTGATGGACGCAAGATGGGGGACACCTCCCCATCTCTTCCCAGAAATTCATGGTAAACTTTTTCAGTAAGTTAATGTTGACCCTGTCAATATTATCGTAATGGACCCCACTACGCTCCCAAGTGGATTTTTCTATGGGACGGATGCTGGCAGAGGCATTTTTAGAACTATAGCTGCTGTTCAGCAGAGGGAGCTGAGCCCAGGTAACTTGCAGCTTGACCTCTTTCTCTGCATGGACGGCCCTGTGTTTCAAGAATCCACACAGACCTGGGTGATAATTGAGATGACCCATAGAAGGTGTGAGGAGAACTTAACATAGGCCTGTGTGGATTACCTAATGTATAGAGCTAAACTGTCTGCTGCTTCTGCAAAGGAGCAGGCAAAAGAATAAATAGGAAATGCTGTGATTTGGAATTCAGAGTTTCTTGTTTCACTGCCCAGGAGTAGCCCAGTGATGGAGACAGTAAGGTGCATAATACAAAGTAGTTCCCTCTAAGCAATTTTTTTTTTTTTTTTTCTGGCATACTTTCTTTAAACCAGGCTCTACCTCTTATCATCCAGTCCTTTCATTCTAGATCCTTTTCTCTCCTTCCAGGTCTTGACTTTTTTTTTTAAAGTGGTCGTTAAGTCATCTTCCAAACCCTTCTCCATATTTCCCATTTTTAGCTCCACAAACTCGAACTGGATCATTTGCTGTGTTCTGTTGGTTTTGTGTATGTGGTTTTTATTTTATTTTTTGTCTTTGTTTTGGGGGGGGGGTTGGGGGCGGGGGAGGGTTGTTTTGTTTGCCATATTTCTTCCCAGTACACTTGCTGAAGAGTTTCCACACAATGTTGAGACATGTTATATTATTGAGTTTATGCTTCGTGCTGGTGGGGAGGCTCTTTCTAGTGTGCTGAGCAAGGTGGTAGGATGAGTTTCAACTTCAGACTAATGGTGGTATTTTGCAGTGTGGATCTTAAGATATCTTACACTTCTAAAGCCCCAATCCTGGAAATACCTTATCCTTAATTGTAATCAAATAGCTGAGTCAAAAGGACAATTTGTGAATAAAATTGTGTGCACATAAGTTTTTGCAGGATATCTAATCTGTGAAGCTTTAGCATGTATGCATTCGCCCTTCCCTTCCCCCCAGATACATGCTGCCTTCCTGAGAACATCTCGGTGTTTATCTTTGCTTGGCTTCTAAAGATGACATAACTAGGGCAATCTTTATTTTATCAGAATCTATTGCAAAACTGTAGTAAAACTATCTACTGTGGAAAACTGAATTTGTTATTTTTTAATGATGTACCTAAAAATTTCAAATTCAGTGCAATATGATTTTGTGATGATTTTTATTTTTTTTTTTAAAAAGGTCAACTTCCTTTTTGAAGTGAGGCACCAGTGGGAGACATCTAGGGTTGCCAACTTTCTAATTGCACAAAACCAAACACCCTGCCCGTCACTCACTCCAGCCCCCCTCCCTCTGTTGCTTGCTCTTCCTCATCCTCTCTCACTTTCACTGAACAGAGGGTTGGGGTGTAGGAGGCAGCTCTGGGCTAGGACCAGAGGGGCTTTGAGGGGGCTCAGTGCTGAGGCAGGGGGTTGGAATGTGGGAGGGGGGCAGGTGCAGGCTCCGAGAGGGGGCTCAGGGCTCTGGGACAGAGTTTGGGTGCAGGGGGGTGGGTTCCAACCTGAGGCAGGGGGTTGGGGTGCGGGGTCTGAGAGGGAGTTTGGGTGTGGGAGGTGTTTTGTGTGCTTTTACCCCATACTATACAGATTTACGGAGGCGACCAGTGTTTCTCAAATTGTGGGTCCTGACCCGCAAGGGAAGGCACAAGAATGGCGTGGGTCACAGTATTGCCATCCTTACTTCTCCGCTGCCTTGAGAGCTGGGCGGCCGGAGAGCAGCAGTTGTTGGCTGGGCAGCCAGCTCTGAGGGCAGTGATCTGCCAGCAACAACGCAGAACTGAGAGTGACAATACCATACCATACCATGTCACCCTTACTCCTGCCTTCAGAGATGGATGTCAGGAGAGTGGTGGCTGCTTATTGATGGCCCAACTCTGCAGGCTGCATTGCAGAAGTAAGGATGGCAATACCATACCATGCCACCCGCACTTCTGCACTGCTGCCTTCAGAGCTGGGCAGCCAGAGAGTGGTGGCTGCTTATTGATGGCCCAACTCTGCAGGCTGCATTGCAGAAGTAAGGATGGCAATACCATACCATGCCATCCTTCTGTACTGCTTCTGGTGGCAGGTCTGCCTGCAGAGCTGGGCTCCTGGCCAGCAGCTGCTGCCCTCCAGCTGCTCAGTTCTGAAGGCACCCAGCCAACAAGTTAGCTATAAAACCTTTGTTAGCAGCTGTTCTCTCCTCGCTTTACCTGTAAATGGTTAAGAACTCCATAGATAAAAGGAAGTGAATGGGCACCTGACCAAAATATCCAATGGAAAGGCTAGAACTTTTTAAAATTGGGAAAGAACTTCCCCTTTGTCCGTCTGTCTGCTCTCCCGGAGAGCAGAGACAGGGCTGGATCTATGCTATAAGAGCTTGGACCAGGTATGAAAATCATCAGATTATACCTAGAAACTGCTCATTTGAAACCCCAGATATGTAAGTCGTTAAAGAAATGTCTAGAAAGACGCCATTAGGTTTATCTTTTATTTCTTTATGACTTGTGGGTTCCTCTGTGCTATACCCCTAGGTGCTTTTGTTTTGCTTGTAACCTTTAAATTGGACCTCAAGAAGCCGTCTTGATGCTTAATCCTTGTAATTGTTTTTTTTTTTTAATCTAGCAAAAAGCTCTGGTTCCAGATATTTCCTTTTTATTTGTAATAAAATTTACCTTTTTTAAGAAGAAGTTTGAATTTTTGTGTCTCTGAGAGGTTTGTGCATATGTTGTTTTTTTAGGTGGTGGGAACAGCTGATTCCTATTGTTTTCTTTCTCAGCTCTTCCCCGGATGGGAGGTGAAAAGGCTTGAGGAAAGAGTTCCCAAGTGCTCCTTCTTGGGTCCTCAAAGGAGTTTTGCACTTGGATGGTGGCAGCATCTACCAATCCAAGGTCAGAGAGAAGGTGTAACGTTGGGAGTTTCATACAAGCCTGGAGTGATCAATATTAATTTTTAGAATCCTTGCAGGCCCTCACCTTCTGGACTCAAAGTACCAGAGTGGGGAATCAGCCTTCACAGGCAGGGTTGGTTCCAGGCATCAGCGCAGCAAGTCCCAGGGAGCGTCCTGCTGGTTGCCATGAGGGTGGCCATCAGGCTGCCTTCAGCAGCATGCCTGTGGGAGGTCCACCGGTCCCATGGTTTTGGCAGTAATTCAACAGCGGGTACGCCGAAGGTGCGGGACCAGCGGACCTCCCACAGGCATGCCGCCGAAAGCTGCCTGACTGCCGCGCTTGGGGTGGCAAAATACATAGAGCCGCCTCTGTTGATAGCAGATATTTAAAATTTGGAAAATAGCCCTCCCTAAAAAGTGCCTTTGATTGTCCTGGTGAAAATGAGTTTTGATTTGAATGTCAAACTTGATTAATGTGCAATAGTATAGAAGCAATCTTTTAGTACAGTACTCCAGCATCTGAGGTGAATGGAAGTTTTGTTTTTTGTTGTTTCATTCACCATGTGTTAAATACTTACCTTTCAAATGCCTTAAGGCTCATTTGCTGTGAGAGAAAAAATCCAAGCCTTCTGAATTTGTGTACAGTTTGTGTATTCCTTATCTACAATTTTATACTGTCAGCTTATTTGACTGGAGTACAATTGGCCATCTGTCTAGATACGCTCCCTTGGAATGCCACTCAGTTTTGCATCTAGTTTGGGCACAGTTCTTCTCACAAATATTTTGTAGTTATCTACTGCATAGTTGGTAGTGAAAGCAGACACCTGTCACTTGGAACCTTGTCAAAGATTTTGTCTAATAAACTGATATTCTGTATTCATTCCAATCACTTATGTGACATAGCAGATATGAAAAAAATCTTTTTTCAGTATCTAATACTATATTTTTACATGATTCAATATTGGAAAGCACAAAAGATGGGAAAAAAAAACCCATTACAATGCTAAAACTCAGGGTTGGGCAAAGGCCTTTAAATGAAATATGAAATGCTCCAATCATTCACCAGTCCTCATAGATTTTCTTTTGAGGGCTGAAAATAATCTGCCGAGCTCCATACCACACACTGCTTCTCTACGCCTCCTGAATTGAGAGTGAAGCAGTTGAAAGGCTTGTTCTTGTGGCATTTTTAGCTTGACAAAAACCAAGACATTACAGAAATCGTATAAGGAAGTCTGTTTTTGTAATTTTCCATCTAGGTTTTGCAGATCAAAGAGGCACAGATAAGCATTCAAATGTTTGTGTGCACAACTGAACCTCTAAAAAGTTAGTTGTTCACCTAGTGCTATGGTGTATAGAGGCAGGTGCTATTAAGATAACAGAAACAGAAAGAAAGCATAATTCTTGATCATATCATCAATAGCTCCAGTCTATTTGCTATGTTTTTTTTGTGGGTAGATGAGTATAAACTTAATTCAAGAATTAGTAAATACTGATTGCTGTATGATCACTATCCATTTTATATTAAATTAATTTACATTGATTTCTGACATCTAACTAGTTTATTTACCAGGTAAGGTGTGGGAAGTTAGCTGAGTTGCAGTTTTAAGGTGGGAACTAGCTCTTAGCTTTAATTTGAGCAACTGTATATTTACTTGGCATCAGAAACACCTGGAACACATCTGTGGCACTGCAGTTCTGAAAAACACACCATTTTTATTTCTGTGGCTTGCAATACATTTAGGTGACTAAATCCACATTTGAAAATGATCAAGAATCGGCTTCTGGTGATGCTTGAGTTTATAACAATATAGAACCGGAATTATTTCCCCCCTTGAATTAATATGTGTTCTCTGACTTTGTGGCATGTTGTGAAAAACATTTAATAAAACTTTGAAATTATTATATTTTAAGTGGCCTTTTAGAATCAGTTCTGCACTGCTGCTGATTTGGTGCTGTTTCTGTTACAGCATATATATTGGAAGTGTTTTTATTTTTCATCTCATCCATTCATGTCAACTTGTAAAACAAGATAATATAATAAAATATACAGATGTGGGTAATGTTACACACTCTGCGATTATCTATCAATAAAACGACAATATTGATTACTTGGGTCAGCTATAGTGTCATAACAAGGAAAAGAAATAGTGGGAGAATTGGGGGTAGGGGGGTGCAGAGAAAGGATTGTGCGGTTTAGAAGCTGTCAAAATCCACTTTTGGAAACTGATAAAGCAATGGCTATTTTAAGAATATTGCTTTTAAAACCCAACACTTCCAGTCAAATTAATTCTCCACACAAAATACTTCATAGTTAATCATCTCTGGTTGCCTGATGAGAGAGCCTATGCTGTGGTTTCATGGAGTATTAGTTTGGAAATACTTTTTGCTAAAAGCCAGGCTCTAAGGGATTAACTTGATATTGACTATATGGGAGGGTAGATTTTTTTTATTATTATTTGTAGTGGGGATGGCATTTGTCCAGTTTGTGACAGCTTGAGAGTGTGAGATACCAAAATGTGACTATCCTGCAACACCTACGGGGAAGAATGGTTTACAGGAGAGTACAAGAAAATAACTTCTCCCAACTGTCGCTCTAACACACTGGCTAGAGGGGAAGGAGAATGTATATTGTACTGCTTCATACACTCTCACCTTTGGATCCTTTTTCTCCATGATAATATTTGAGAGGTATCTCAGTGATTCATATTGTATATGCACAATACTGTCAAAATTACCCTAGTTAACACATTACATTTTGCAAGATTTGTTGTAAAAGACTTCTGCCTCATAGAAAACCACTGCTTCCAGCTGAGAAAAATGAGCTATGGACATATTACTGTAATATCTGCAATTACTGTGTGCCACTGCTGAATCTATTTAATTTGTCCCTTGTATTTAGCTTTTAGTTGACTTTTTGCTTACTGATGTAGTTTGTAGCCCTGGTGAATTGAATTCTTCTGATGGAGAGAGTGTTGTATACAGTAATAGTTTAATAATATGTGGGGGGGGTTTCCCATGATGATTGGGATTAGTCACAAAGTGACTGGAATAGACAGGGAAGGTTAAATGGTCTTGTGGTTAAGGCACTGCTCTGAGGCTCTGGAAAATAAGTTTAACTCCTGCCTTTTCCAGAGATTCCTTTCAAACCTTGGGCAAGTAACCTAGTCATGTGCCTCAGTTTCCCATCTGTTTTGCCGAGGATGGGGGTGCAGTGAAGATAAATATTGTCCACAGTTCTGTTGCCCTTACTTGTGTTGAATACTACAGGTAATCCTATTAACTGTAATGGGGCTACTCATAGAGTGTGGCAGGATCAGACCCATTGTTTTAGAGGCTCTCAGATGATGCTACTGTGCGGAGGGTCATATATGCAAGTAGTTAGCTAGCTAGTGGTCTGAAGGTATTTTGCCAAACTCACATCTGGCATAAGTGGCTGTAACTCCATTTACTTGAGTGGATTTTCATGTGATTGTGACAACAGCAAATCTGGTATATTGTCTTTATTTCCACAGCATTTATCTGCTAGCAGGCATCTGCATCTCATCAGTTGATATTTGAGTATCTGTCCTGACCTGGTACCTATAAAATGCTGATTGCCTGATTCTTGCAGCATACCCGAAGTGGAAAGTATTGGAGGAAGCCTGTGCCTCTACCCCATTTTTCTCTAAGTAACAGGGAACGGGGGAGACGCTCTTTGTAGAGGTGTTTTACTCCCTGTGATTTGTACTGGTGTACTTTGGAGTAACTTCTATTATGGTCCCAATCCAAAGCTTCCTGAAGTTAATAGGAGTCTTCATATTGATGTCCGGGGACTTTGGATCAGCCCCTGTGCTGCTGTAGGCCTTGTTGTTTGTGAGTATTTCTCTGGAAAGTGAGGTAAAAGCCTGCAGGTCCTTCTATGTTCATTGTGGCCTGCTGATTATGTTGTCTCTTGTGTTTTTGTTCTCCATTGTTCTGATGGAGGGAGCAGCTACTCTAACGTCTATCTTGCTGAGGTACAAAGATAAATGATGAAGCATTTGAGATGCAAACTGCATCTTAAGTGGAAATAATGTACTACCTCCCTACTTATCTATTATGTGTACACATCATAACAATTCATAGAGGCATCTGCACTTAATATAAAATCTCTATGCAAGGCCATGCTTAATTGGGTTACATTTTAGCTCACTCACTGTAGAAAGAACAAACATGAATTACTGAGGTCACTGGGGAAGACAGTAGAAATGCTTCAGTAAATCTGTTAAGGGAGAGGAAGAGGGATGACTTAAAATGAAAATAAAGTTTATTTGCAAGCTATAAAAACAGTGGTGGTATAGTTCTCTGAGGCTGTTTTAGGTTACTACCAGAATGCTGCAGATATGTTTCACTGAAATGCATTTCTATACTTGCTGGCTACAGGGCAGGAGCTTATTCAGGAAGCCAGTAAAGCTCGCAAAAAGAGATGCTCTCTTGTGGACTAGGGGACTGGAATCTTCATTCAGGGCCGGCGCTTCCATTTAGGCGACCTAGGGGATCGCCTAGGGCACCAGGATTTGGGAGGGCGGCAGACTGCTCTGGTGGAGCATCCGCAGGGATGCCTGCGGCAGGTCCACCGGGGCTGCGGGACCGGTGAGTCGGCCCTGCGCCTAGGGCACCAAAAACCCTGGCGCCGCTCCTGTCTTCCTTACACCATTTTTGCACTGAGTTAGGACTAGGAAAACACTGGCCTGTGTGCACTTACGCTTTGCCATTTTATTATAAGCCTTGCCATCCTTGTTAGTCTTAGCCTAAATAGCAGGGATGGAAATGCTTGGTATTCACTGTGACAGTCACAGTGGGCAACATGCAGTATTCAGGGCCGGTGCTTCCATTTAGGCGACCTAGGCAATCGCCTAGGGCACCAGGATTATTAGGGGACGGCATTTTGCCGGGGGGGCAACAGGCGGCTCTGGTTGACCTGCCGCAGGCGTGCCTGCGGAGGGTCCGCTGGTCCTGCGGCTCTGGTGGACCTGCCGCAGGCGTTCCTGTGGACGGTCCGCTGGTCCCGTGGCTCCCATGGACCTCCCGCAGGCGACACCTGCAACAGCTCCACTGGAGCCGCGGGACCAGTGGACCCTCCGCAGGAACGCCTGCGGCAGGTCCACTGGAGCCGCGGGAGCGGCGCGCGGGGCGGCGAAATGGCTGTGCGCCTAGGGCACCAAAACCACTGTTGCCGGTCCTGGCAGTATTGAGCATAGAAGGGCGTAATGCAAGGAGTATTATGATGTATGTTGGCATGAATTACTATTTCTACTCTATATTGTTCTGTGGAGGCAATGACTTCAGAATACCACAGGCCAGAACAGTGAGTAACCTGATTTGACTCACAGTTTTGCAAGATACAATGTTTCAAGCTATGTCAGTTCATTTGCTTTGGTAAGCTATGATCTGATTTGTTTGAATTCATCTGCATTGCCTTACTGTCATAGTCTCCGCCCCTTCCATCCCCCACCAAATACTTCCACAATGCTTGTCATGCAGTGATAAAAAATCATAAGGTCAGATGGAGCTTTCTAACTGAAAAGACCTAGCCCACAATATCACCAGCTGGCTTAAACTCTGAAGACAAGGCCTTGATAATAACTGTTTGCATCTTGGAAAAGTATTATAACCAATCTGGTGCATTAAAAGAGTGAGAAGAGCTCTTATGGTGCAGAAATAAACAAGTTTGTTAATGACTCTGCTGGATAATGTTAAAGCTTAATAGTGGATTTTTATGGGGTTTTATGCTCTCAACAACATTTATTTCTCTCGTGTGAGCCCTCTCTCACGCAGTCTGAGGTGAAGTATAAGAACAGTGCCTAGTCAGCTGAAGTGCCTATGTAACTTTTAAACACTTGTAAAATGGCTGCTTTGAATAAATAAAAGGGCTAGCATTTGAAATACCTTTCACCCCTTCTTGTCAACTGTTGAGAATAGGCCACTTCCACCTTAATTTAATTGGCCTTGTTAGCACTGAGTTCCCCCCCTCCTATGGGAAGGCAACTCCCATCTTTTTATGTGCTCTCTGTGTGTGTATACTGCTTACTGTATTTTTTTACTCTACACATCTGATGAAGTGGGTTTTAGCCCACGAAAGCTTATGCCCAAATAAATTTGAGTCTCGAAGGTACCACAAGGATGCCTCATTGTTTTTGCTGGTACAGAGTAACATGGCTACCACTCTGAAACCCTTTGCCTCTGGTGATCTGGCATTTCCTAGAGTGTCAATAACTATGCACATAGGAACTCCCGTATGCCACCATATTACTTAACACTGCCTTTGTTAGAGGTTGGGAGTGAGGGTGGTGCCATTCAGTATCAGCCCATGAGAAGTTTCTGAGGCTGAAATTCTCCTGAGAACTCCTCCTGCAGATGCCAGGCATGCACTTACAGAGACTGCAGTAGATTCCAAAACACATGAACAGTTAGTTCTCCTGATGTGGAGAACAGGGATGTTCCTTTGCTTACGGCTCTTTGAAAAGTCTTATGGATGATTATAGGTCTCACAGTTGTGTTATCTGATGCACAAAGGGGCGTCTTTCTGCATGCTCATCCTCCATGCATCTGCACAGCAAGCAGGCACAATCCTTAGGAATTAGATAACTTGATCTTACCTGGTACTCAAAGTGTTGACATGCGTGTTCAGTACCTGAGTGTGTATAATGGCCCACATAATGACTACCTGTAGCTGACTGAACTTTTTTTTTTGTTTTGCTACCATTAAGCAACAATGTTATAGTGCATACAATTACAGCTTATATTCACTAGAGGTATGGCCAGTAAATGTCACATGCCAAACTTCCTAATACAGGAATGTTAGCCTGGCCAAAATTACCCTTCAGGCAGTTATCTTCAGCCTGCCAGAATTCCCCATACATTTTCAGCTAAAGTTCACTTCCTATCAACTATTTTATGAAGTTAAGCAGCTGGATGTATGATTCTGCAGGTAGATATTTTCTGTCTAACCTTTGTAGCTGTATTGCATATAGGGGGAGGGATGGCTTAGTGGCTTGAGCATTGGCCTGCTAAATGTAGGGTTGAGAGCTGAATCCCTGAGAGGGCCCCTTAGGATCTGGGGCAGTACTTGATCCTGCTAGCGAAGGCAGGGGGCTGGACTCAATGACCTGTCAGGGTCCCTTCCAGTTCTACAAGATAGGTATAGCTCAATATATTTTATTATTATTAATTATAGTTATCCACATGTATATATGATATAGCTCTCTAGTTCAAACAGTCATTAATACATACATATACAGGGGGAATTAATCTGCTTATGTTTCAATGACCGCTACCTGCTGGAACAGGGGTAGTTGCTCTCAAGCTGCTATAGTACTGTGTGTGATGAACACTGAGGATTTTTTTGCATTTGAAATGCACATAATCTTCTTTAGTATCAGGGAGAGGAGAAAAATCATGTGCACAAAAATACTGCCATTTCCAGAATGTTAGGGTTTCTGAATTCCAATGTAGACTCCAAAAGTTGCACAATAAGCTTTCATTTAAAAACAAGACATCCTCCATTGTGAAGGTACAGCCATCCCCACGTAGATTACTATGCAGTTGCCTTGTGCGATGAAAATCCTTGAAGAAAATGCTGGTGCTCCAGATTGACTGCAACATCCCCCTCTCCCTGCTTTGCTGTGAATATCAAGACTGTGTTGACCATTTAAATGCTGCCTTGTTAAGCACTGACCTTCTACCTCCCCCACCCCCCTTAAAGTAATGTTAAGGCTTGTGGAAGTTAACGTAATTGGTCTTTTGTCTACTTACTTTATTTCCATGACTGCATGATCGTTCCTGATTTTGAACGAAGTAGGGATATGTCCAGTCTAACTTTTAAACTCAAGGTTTTCCACCATTGCTTTAGGAAATTATTCTCCCTTCCTGTACTAAACAGTTGTGTAGCATTGTTGTGTGTTCTGTCCCATTCCAGGTTATGAATTTATATATACACATAAATTAAAACTTGACAAAATTAAGGTTCTCAACTCACTCAGAATGCATTTTAGTAGATATTTAGAAACACACTCACTCAGCATTAGAATATAACATGTTCAGTGTGTCTAAGTTACTGTAATGCCACCACAAGAACTCTAGGCTTTTCACATTAATATTTACTTGGTAGCAAACACTGTTTTCCAGTAACCCATTTCGCTTGTAATCCATTGTTTGATAGTATCTTGCATGAGCCTTGACCATTGGGCTTCCATTCCAAACTTGAAGCAAGAGCATTCCTTTGAGAGGTTGAGAATATAAAACTGCTTCACTTTTAGCCTCAGTTTTTCCCCATAACTACACAAATAATTGGCCTTTTGTACTGATGTTTCAGTACAAAAGAAGTGTGTGTAAAGTTGAGAGAAATTGGGATTAAAAGTGAAGCAGTTTTGTATTTACTTATCAGAAGGAAATATCTATAACTCATTTATTGACGTGTTGGGTGTGATAGTGTGCAACCCTTCCCAGTGACGGCTGTTCTGGCAGCTTCCAACAATCCCAGTATAGTGGTTGGGTGGCAAATGTTACTGATTTTGGCGGTGATGTGGGCCCAGCCTTAAAGTTTTCATGTTTAGTTGTTCTGGCAAGCTGCCAAAAGCATAAGATGGGAAATTGTGGCTCTTATCAGTTTATATCTCAGCAAAAGGTCAGAATTTAATGGTAGAAAGAAAAGGCAATTCCCTAGCTGAAGGGTCTTTCCCCTATCAAACATAGAAGGTCTGCTGGAAACAATGGAGGTGTGATTTCTTTCCTTTTCTTTCTTTTTTATAGGTTGCAAGATTCATTCCTAATAGAAAATATTAGGCAGCTTTTAACTACAGTGGTCATTTTTAGCCCCTCTTGTAATGTTTATGTGCATCTATAGGACCTGTTCCTATGAACACTTAAGCATATGAGTAACTTCAGTTATGCCCAATATAATGAATCAAACAGGCTAACCATAATGCTTAACCATTTACAAGATTGTGTCCTCAGCTGATAATCCTGAAAGTTCAAAAAGAAATGTAAAGGGTCTCTCTACAATCTAACAGAATCAAATAATTAAATATAGGGATAATTCTCTACTATAATTCAGTGGTCATATTGCAGTAATTGTCTTTGTGCTGTTTTCACATTTTACTTGTACTCATTAGTTTAATAGTTTGCATTACATTCATTAGAACAGCAGGTCAATATCTGGGCAAGTATGGTAATTATTATGGTTTGAACATAGTCCTTTTTACTTCCTAAGATGTGCTTGCATTTTTGTTTTGTTTTTTCCTTTTAAGTGACTCTTCACTGGCTTTTGGTCTCAGAGGAGAAAATGCCTTCCAATTTTCAGGTATATTTCAAACTAGACTGTGTGTAATATAGATGCATTCACTGGTAAGGAACAAAACAGAGGGCTCTGTTTCAGAAAGAAGTCTATGTATAATTATCTAGTTAATTGTTTGTCAATATACTGCACTGGACTCTCTGAGAAATGTCTCACAAGACATCACATTTGAGAGCTGAGCCTTTACAGAATATTCCTAGCACAGTAAAAATATTTGTTTGACTTAGGTTGAACATCAATGAGCAGTGAAGCACATGTACTTCGAATGACATGGAGGCTTTTACCTTACTAGACAAGAGTTTTGAGTCAAGGTGAAAGCAAAAACTGAGTGTATTTACTTCTTTTCCCCCTGCATGATTTTACATTGTATCATTAAGACCTTGTTGATACCTTTGCAACTGCAGAAAGAGTGAGAATTCTTCTTTTTCTTTTTCTTTTTTCATCTTTCACAACTGGGTAATGTCTTAGGGCTTGGCTACACTTGCAGGTGTGCAGTGCTGGGAGTTACAGCTGTCTTCATACAGCTGTGTAGGGAAAGCACTGGAGTGTGGCCACACTGACAACTACGTGCTGCAGTGTGGCCATATTTGCACCATTTGCAGTGCTGTTGGGAGTGATGCATTATGGCAGCTATCCCACAGAGCACCTCATCCCATTTTGGCGCCGTGGGTTGTGGGAAGGGGATGGAAGAGTGTGGGTCATTCTGCTTCCTGTCCCAAAGCCCTGTGATGCATCGCTTCACATCCCAGCAGTCCCTGTTTTTCCATGCATATTTGGTGCTATTGTGACTCTTCCAGCGGTTTCTGTGCAGCGCGATTTCTGTGGGAAATGGAGCCCGAACTGCTGAGGAATATGCTGACAAGTCTCGCCAGCACATCACGTTTGGCAGTTGAGCTATTCCTTCAGCTCCAAAGTGATGAGGAGTCCGACGATGATAGCGAGTCGCCTGATGCGTTCAACACGACATTGCTTGTGGCATTCATGGAAATGCTCAGCACCGTGGAACGCCGCTTTTGGGCTCGGGAAACAAGCACTGAGTGGTGGGATCACATCGTCATGGAAGTCTGGGATGACGAGAAGTGGCTGCAGAACTTTCAGATGAGAAAAGCCACTTTCATGGGACTGTGTGCTGAGCTCGCCCCCACCCTGCGGCGCAAGGAGACGAGATTGAGAGCTGCCCTGCCGGTGGAGAAGCGGGTGGCTTTTGCAATCTGGAAGCTGGCAACTCCAGACAGCTACCGATCAGTTGGGAACCAGTTTGGAGTGGGAAAGTTGACCGTTGAGATCGTTTTGATGCAAGTTTGCAGGGTCATTAATCGCATCCTGCTAAGAAGAACCATGAATCTGGGGAACGTGCAGGACATTCTGGATGGCTTTGCACAAACGGGTTTCCCTAACTGTGGAGGGGCGATAGATGGGACGCATATTCCTATTCTGGCACCACCCCACCTAGCATCTGAGTACATTAATCGGAAGATTCTCCAGGCGCTTGTGGATCACCGTGGGCATTTCATTGACATTAACACAGGCTGGCCTGGAAAGGTGCATGATGCACGCATCTTTAGGAACACTGGCCTGTTCCGGAAGGTGTAAGAAGGGACTTTTTTCCCAGACCGGAAGATCACAGAAGGGGACGTTGAAATGCCCATTGTGATCCTTGGAGACCCCGCTTACCCGTTAATGCCTTGGCTCATGAAACCGTATACAGGGAAGCTTGACAGGAGCAAGGACCGGTTCAACTACAGGCTGAGCCGGTGCTGAATGACTGTGGAGTGTGCTTCTGGCCGTTTAAAAGGACGCTGGTGATCTCTGTATGGGAAGCTAGACGTGGGGGAAATCAGCATCCCTGCGGTTATATCAGTGTGCTGTACCCTCCATAATATTTGTGAAGAGAAGGGTGAAACGTTCAATCGGGAATGGGCCTCCGAGGTTCAACGCCTGGAGGCTGAATTTGCACAGCCAGAGAGCAGGGCTACTAGAGAGGCCCAACACAGAGCTTCAAGGATTAGGGATGGCTTGAGGGAGGAATTTAAGGCTGAAAACCAACAGTAACGTTTAGTGCCTTGCACGGGAGAGAAGTGCAGTGGTTATAATGTTAGTAGGAATCTGTTTCCTAAGCTGATTTGCAGTGCCTGTTTCTTTCCTGGGCTATGCTATCTTTGACTTTCTGCAATAATAAAGACTGTTTTCAAAGCCAATAAATCATTTATTGAAAAAAAATAACTTTAATGACAGACACACAACATTTTGGGAACCTAAAAGGGCAGGGGTTATGGTGGTGGTGGTGAACTGTACAGTCACAGGTTTGAATATGTCCTGTCTGGAGTGCTGTGCAATTACTGCTGAACTTCAGGATGCCTATACTGCATGGTAATGGAGGTTGAGTACAGAGGGTAAGGGTCGTAGTTCTCAGGGCTGGTTGGTGAACGTACAGGTGTTGGAGGCAGCTGGTGGAGGTAAGAACCTGGATGCTGGGGAAGGGGGTTTGGAGCTGACATTGGGGCACAAGGGAAAGAGCTTTGGGATGGGGGGCGGGGGCCGGCGTGGTAGTGTTCTGCCTGAATGTCTACGAGCGCCTGGATAGAGTCCGCTTGGCACACCAGGATGCTTATCAGCTGCTTTGTGCTTTTCTTCCTGGCTGCTGCGTTTCTCTGGTGGATCCTGCTTTCCCTTTCCCTCCAGTCCTGCAGTTTTTTATTCTCTCTGGCAGACTGATCCATAAGAGCTTTCAGCAGGTCGTCTTTGCTTTTCTGTGGCTTCTTCCGCAGGTTTTGGAGTCTTTGAGCTGTTGATAACATGGGCAGCTGAGAAGTCAAGGTCGCTTGTGGAAAGGCAAAAAAGGCAACAATTAACAGAGGCAGCATTGTTTATATCTCAGAGTTATTCCCACACAGTGAAGGAGTTTACAGTCTTCATTTTAGTATAATTTTCCCATACCAAAGAGAGTGCACATAAACCCCAGGAGCCCCAAAATGGTGAGTGAGGGGAACTGATTGCTTCAGGGCTGTGCAGGGGTTTCTGTGCGTTGGGGAAAGCAAACAGCTGCAGAGGGCTCCTACACTGAACACTCTCCCAGCATTTTCCACAGGAGTTAATCCTGGCAGCTATCTCGCTGCTGTGGGTCACCTGGGAAGAGTGGAAGGGTCTTCTACAGCAATGAGGATTCCGCCCTGGCCCCTATGCAGCTTGCCTGTGTGCAGCAATGGTCCCCCCACCCCTCGCGGCACAGTGGCGCGGACGCGTTAGCCTGACTGGGAAAAGGACCACAGTGGTTCTCCCTATAAACTTGCACAAGCGCATTGCCCACAGTCTGGCAGAAACTTTTGAAGAGATTACCGAGGCTGATTACCGCAACGTGACAGACCACATCAATGGGCTATTCCACATCTAGGCATGCATGCATGCATGCAGCCCTAACCCTCCCTCCTTTCCCAAAACATTTCTATCCTGAAAATAAAAGCCGCTTACCGGGAACCTGCTCCTCTGCTTGTCCTTCACAAGTACCAGCTGCTGCGACTGGCTACCTTCCTCCTGGCTTGAGAAGAGCTCCTGGCTGCATGCCTCCTGGGACTCTGGGGTGACTCCCCCCACCCCGTACCTACTTTGGGTTTCCTTCCCTCCCCCACTCTGAAGTGTCCATCGTGGTCTGAATTGCTGGTTGGGGTCACCCCAAGTGCGCGTCAGGTCTTGTAAAAACCAGGGTCTGAGGGCAGCAGAGCGGCGGTTTCCTCGCGAGTTTGCAGTAGCACACCGCAGCTCCTTCACTTAACCCTGCACTGCAGGGTGTCCCGGTCATGGCCCCTTTCCAGCATGGCCCTTGATATCTGCCCATAGGTATCGTAATTCCTACGGCTGGAGCACAGCTGGGACTGCACAGCTTCCTCCCCCCAAACTGATGAGGTCCAGCAACTTGCCATTGCTCCGTGCTGGGGCTCGTTTGGCCCGTGGAGGCATGGTCACCTGGAAAGATTCACTGATTGCACTCCACACTTGGCTGAGCAAACAGGAAGGGGATTTTTAAAATTCCCGGGGCATTTAAAGGGCGGGTCACCTAAGGCCAGAGCAGTAGAGTTCGAACTGATGAGCAGAGTGGCTGAGCAAGCATTCTGGGATACCTCCGAATACTTCTGGAGGCCAATAACAGCACTTTTGGTGACCACACTGGTGGAGCAGCGCTGCATCACCAGTGCTGCAATTGTTATTCCCCAGGCAGAGGTGGAGTACATGCAGCGCTGTAGCCAGGGAGATACAGCGCTGTATGTGCCTTGCAAGTGTGGACGATGAGTAAGTTGCAGCACTGTAAAGCCACCACCAGTGCTGCAACTCTCCAGGGTAGCCAAGCCCTTAAGTTTTTCAGTGTACAGTACATTAGGATTAAGTGTGACCTCAGACCATCTATCCACACGTGCATTCAAGCGCTCTCGCTCTCTCTCTCTCTCTGCTATAGTGTACCTTTACCAGAAGTCTGCAGCTGTTTCAGTAGAGAGAGCAAGGTGCTTTAGTTTTAGTCTTTTTTTAGTTTGGGTTCTATTTTGGCTAAAAAACTGAGAGGAGGTGACCATTACGAGAATAATATGTAATAGTAATAAAGACCGGGTGGGGTGGGGTGGGGTTAGTTGCATAGTTTTGTCCCTCAAGATACTTCCATGTATGTGCTTACAAATGATAAGATATTACACACTTATTACTCACTCCTTAAATCCTTCACTTTCTCTCTCTCTCTCCCCCCCCCCCCCCCACAATCTTGCTAATTACTTAGGAAATTTACACAAGATGTTATGACCTTCCCCCAACCCTTGGTTTGCCTTCCCTTCTCACTTGTTTCTTACCTGTTTCCCTCCAATCCAGGGGTCCGCAATCTTTCAGAAGTGATGTGCTGAGTCTTCATTTATTCACTCGAATTTAAGGTTTTGCGTGTCAGTAATACATTTTAATGTTTTTAGAAGGTCTTTCTATAAGTCTGTAATATATAACTAAACTATTGTTTTATGTAAAGTAATAAGGTTTTTAAAATGTTTAAGAAGCTTCATTTAAAATTAAATTAAAATGCAGAGGCCCCCGGACCAGTGGCCAGGACCCGGGCAGTGTGAGTGCCACTGAAAATCAGCTCACTTTCCACCTTCGGCACATGTGCTATAGGTTGCCTACCCCTGCTCTGATCTCTCTACTTGCCCAAGTGACGCCATCCCCAGTTCTCCCAAGAGTCCACTCTCATCCCACCCCTTAGTCTTCTCCTTAACGTTCGTATGTCTGGCCTTCAAGTGCAGTCTTGTCCCACTCATATATCGATTCAGAATGCTGCAAAGATCACTTCCTACCATGTTGCTTTGCCCCATGTTACCCCTCTCTTTGAATCCCTCTACTGGCTCCCCCTTCTCTATTGCCTCAAACATAAGCTGCTTGTCCTTCATTTTCAAGAGCTTATCCACACTTTACCTATTTTCTGTCATTCATTATCTCGACACTCTCCTCCAGTTGGCCCATTATGCAAGCATCCATCCTGCCCACTTGCTAAATTTTCCAAGAAGCACCTTGGTGCTTTACCCCTTGCTGTCCCTCATCCTTCGTAGGAACTCTCCGTAAATATCCACAAAGCTACTAATTTATCTTCCTTAAAATCCCTCCTTTAAATTCTCTCCTTTGCAGTAATGCCTACAATAAACTTGACGGTGGTTGGTTTGCCGATACCACTGTCTAGCATACTGATCAATATTGTCCCATTTTTTTCTTGTATTCCTTTATCCGTCGGTCGACTCATAATTAGATTGGAAGCAGTGGCTGTCTCTGTTCTATGATTGTAAAGCATGTGCCACACTGGGGTCCTGAGGCATGACTTCGGCTTCTAAGTACTGTTACACTGTGAGGTACTTGTGACTGCATGGACTAGAAACCTCTTTTGAGAATGGGTGTGATCCACTCGTCCATTAGCTTATCCTGACAGTTATGGTAATCACAAGCTCTCTTCCTAAAACAAAAGGAGTTGTGACTGCACCTGAGAGTTCTGGACTGAATGGGCACAGAGATTTTGCTGAGGGGTGAGTCGATATAGATATCTCAGGACAGAAACTGAAATAGATTGAGGGGTGTAAAGGTGTGGGACCGGGGCTCGACCCTCCCTGAGGAGTGGAGGGGGCCACACTGGCTCGCTCCACGCAGTCGGGCCAGGCAGGTCCTGGGGCAACAAACACAAAGATCCAAAGTTCCGGCCCCGCGTTCGGGGCCGAGCTACAACAGAGTCAAGGGGGGAGCTCAGGCCCTTTCCTTCTGGGCCGAGCAACAATGTAAAGTCAATGGGGAGCTCAGGCCCTTTGCCTCAGGGCTGAGCGACAATGCAGAGTCAATTGGGAGCTCAGGCCCTTTTGGTTCAGGGCAGAGCAAACAAACAATCTAGAAGCCCAGGCCCTTGGGCAGGGTGGGGCAACCAGCAGTTCAGGTGTATAAAGCCCAGGCCCTGGCTCAGGGCAGGGGCAACAAGCAGTTTAGGGCTCAAGCCCTTCAGCAGGGGCCGAGCAAACAAATAGTCTTAATGGCCTCCTCAGGCCAGGGAGAGAGGGAGTCTGCCACCCTTGGGAGGCTGGTAGGGGGAATGCAGGCTTTCCCACTCCACTGCGCTCCAGCCCGGGGCCCTAGTAGCGGCTATCACCGCTGACGGTCAGTGGGGATTCTGACTGAAACACAATGACATGGGTTCAGGTACATCTGAAGCCTGACTGGGGTCGGCTGCCCCCGGGCTACTTCCAATTTCCCCCTCCGGGCCTACTTGGTCTGTGGCGTCAGCCCCCGGGAAGTCCAACAGCATGGGCTCCTCGCGGCCAGGGCTGGGTGGTAGGTCCGACAGCTCCTCTGGGAAATCCGGCCAGGCTTGCTCCAGGGGTTCCTCGGGGTAACAGCAAGGACGGGGAGGCTCCGGCAGATCCTCCCAGTAGTGGGCACGGTGAGGCTCTGGCAGCTCCTCCCAGTAGCGGGCACGGGGAAGCTCCAGCCAGTCAGGGTGACTGCCCTAGGTCCCAGCGGCTTCCCAGTCACGAGCTCCCTGCGGCAGGTCTGCTCCCGGCGGTGGCTGGGCTTCAACTGAGCTCTGACGGCCGGCTTTTATACTTCCGGGTCACCTACTGACCCTCTGAAGGGCAGGCTCACCGCTCCTTAGCCCTGCCCACTCAGGCATCCGGTGGGGCGCGCCGTCTCCTGGGCAGGAGGAGAGCCACACCGACTTGCTACAGGAACAAAACAAGAAGGTCACAGAGAGCCTGGAGCATCTCAAAGCCCTGTGTATCAGCCTGGAAAAAAGCAAGCGAGAGACTTACGCAACTGGGGTTCTGGCTGAAAAGCTTGTATCTGTAAGCAGAAGTTGTTTCCTGCTATTTGATTCTTTCTTGTTAAGAGATGCTGGATTTGGTATATTCAGTTAGCCACATCTCTTTGATGCAGTTTAGTTTATTTACTTTCACCAGTTTTCTCCTCCTAACTGGCACGACATAATAAACCGGAAAATTTTGGCTAGATGCTAAGGTCAAAAATAGTAACAGGGTTGTGATAATGTATCATTTCATTACTTTGTATTTGAGGCTGTAGAAAGAAGACTGTATAATCTTATCTAGTGTTTGAGAAATAGTGTGTAATTAGGCCCTGAGCCAAAGCCCAGGGCCTTGTCTTCACTAGGGGGAGAAAAAGTGTGTTCTTTTTGCTAACTAACGTGAAGTAAAGTCCTAGTGAGAACAAGGCAGTTTGTAGTTTTCTCACAGGTTAGCAGGATGAGATAGACGGGGGGGCAGGGTGCGGGGGGAGAGGGAGTCTGTAATTGGATCTTCTAGTGCCTGAGAGCTACTAACTGCTTGCCTTCATTAGATGTTACTTCATTAATTACCTGGAGTTAAGCACACTTCCCTTCCTAGTGCATATCTAGCTTTAAAAACTATCTTGATGATTATGTGCAAAAGGTCATTGTCCTTACTTCTGACTGCTTAAACAGACAGCCTTCTCTTATCACAAGTTTTATTTTACTGGCACATGTCTTCATGTGCTTTTGTATGATTACTCTTTTCTGTATTACAGTAGCCCTTAGAAGCCCCAACCAAGATCAAGCCTCTATTGTATAAACACATAGGAAAGGGCAGTTCTTAGCCTGAATAGCTTATAATTTAAATAATTCAGACAGGCAAATAGTAGAAAGGAAGCAGAGGTACAGAGACTGTAAGTGAAAAGTGACTTTCCCAAGGTCACACAACAGGTCAGTAATAGTCAGGTCTTTTGACTGCCATGCCTGAATCTCATCCATTAGACTACAATCGCTCCACAGTCCACGGAGGCACTTAAAATAGATTAATAATGGTTAAAACAAAATGTCTGTGCTATCTCCTGTACTGTTAGTAAATTCTATACTTCAGAATATTAAACTGATTCCAAATTAAAATAGACATATATTTACCATCTATTCTTTTAAAATAGCATATAAGCAGTAGTGATGTAAAAATGGAAATAAGTGTATTGACACTGGCATGAAAACTACTTTTCATACTATCAGCAAAAAACAGTTTTGGACAAATCCTGCAAGCACCTCTGAGTGGATGCTGGGGTCTGTCTGGGTAGAATGACTTGCAATATTGGGACTTTAATTTTCAGAGAAAATCTTTATAGTAGATCCATCTAAACAAATTCTGTCACACCCTTGATTAAGCACTCCCGACGGACGCTCACCAAATTCTGTGTTTGGACTCAGTCTGTGTGCTTTTAAGTTCCCCTTCTTCTATGCAGGCTTTAGTCACTATCTCTAGTTCCAGTCATTCTTGCACACATCCAGGGCACTGACTCTGTCTGATGGCCCTACATGGAATGGGACCCCATAGCCCAGCTGCCTGCGTCCCCCAGACCCAGTGCTGACACACCAGGCATCCCAGTAACTTAAGCACACCCTTTCCTCATGCTCCACCCTTGTGAGCACTCTGGTTCACAGTTCACACCTCGAGGAATCATATGTGAGTTGAGGCAAACAAACAGACTTTGCAAAAGGATTTCCAAAAACAATCACTCTTTAATGTAGACAACACCAGAGATTTAAACAGCTGGGCAAAATAAGAAATGTCTGTACACAATTCCCAGTTTCCTCACCACGCTTGAGTGTTCTTTGGGGTTTGGCCTGAGTCCTGTTTCCTGGACTTCATTCCTCTGGCACATGCTTCTGCCCTGTGCTACTCCATTCAGAGAGAGCTGCTTGGAGCAGTGCTCTCAAGCTCAGAGAGCGCTGCTCCAAGCTAATGTGATCCTTTTATAACTTCCATTCCCTTTTCTCATATCACTCTCTGGTCAGCCTCAACCCCAGCCAAGTTTCCCGCCCCATCAGGTGATCTATTGCTTGATGAACCCAGTCTTGGAATCCACACTCAAAACACTGGCGTACACTGGGCTATAGCAAGCTTTGTCCAAGGATACTACAATCAAGCTACAACTACTCTCTATTGTTAACCTTCCACCCAATGCAAAAGCTTCTGCCAACACCCGCTATAAGTTGTACATAGCAGTGGAAGCCACAGCGCCCAGGTGAAAGCCAAGAACAACCTTTTTATCAAAATAGTGCCCAGAAAACAAAATGGAGTTTAGTTTGATATAGATAAATAAATAAAATTCATGATATCAAACAGTTCATAAGTTGTACATAGACAGGTACACATACCTTGTCATCTCTGTTCCTTGTGCACAGAGTGTATTTTCTTTGGGACCAATTTCACGTAACCAAACACAACAATGTCAGTTATTTGAACTGCCCTACTGTCTGCATCTCTCCTAATAAACCAGTGTGACTCCCTGTTCTGTAATTCTTCATTTTGACTCTTCCTTGTAAGAACATATTTGTAGGGCTTAGGTAGTTCAGATTCACTTCATGTGCTTTAGTACTTGACAGAATTGAGACCATAATCAGGATTTTCTTGTACCTACTTACATATGTTAATATATTTATTACTTCTTAAAATGAATGAAACTTGTAGCATTATTAATGAAGATCAAGTTCCAAAACTTAATTACCTTTCATTGTTGAAGGTACTGTGCCTTTTTTTAGAGACAGTCTTCTAGGGGTAATTGACCAACTTGTGTGGATGAGAGATGCAAGCTTCTGCGAGAGACAGAGCTCTTTTTCAGGTCTGCAAAAGATACTTGCAGGGTTGCAGCAAAATGCTAAGTGGAACAGCCTGTTTAGCATAAGTGGTTATCACATACGGTAAGGGACCTTTCAAGGTAGAGTGGTCCATTACCACCTGTGCAGTCATAGGACACCAAAAAAAAAGGGGGGGTTGGTGGGTTACAGATTGTTGTCAAAGCCATAAATCCAGTGTTCAGTCCATGATTTTTAGTGCCTAGCAAAGTAATGAGTTTAAGTTTCCAGGCTCATACGTTGAAAGTGTTATGCAGGTTTCCTTTGAGAATGAAGACTGAGTGGTCAGATATAGAGTGATCACTCTGTGAAAAGTGTTCGCTCACAGGTGATGTGCTATTTCTTGTCTCTTTATCATTTTCTTGTGAGAGTTCATTCAAGAGCATAGCGATTGTCTGGTTTCACCCACATCGTTGGTCATTGGGGCATTTAGTGAATGAAGTAAACCACTGTTGTGATGGGCATGTGTAGGATCCATGGACCTTGAAAGGGGTGTGTGTGTGTCTGTCTCGGGGGGTGTTGATCATTGTAGAGATCCTGGAGATCTGTCTGTAGGTTTTGCATATTCTGTTCTGGTGCTGCTTTGAGTTGGTGTGTCCTAGTCTGAGGTGAGCTTGGAGAGATCTGGGAGGGTTGTTTGAAGACCAAAATTGGTGGTTCAAGGGGTGTGGTTGGAGGAGGTTTTATTTCTGTGAATGTGTACCTTATATTTAATGTACATTGTACTGATGTGCCATGACAACCTGCAGAATCCCAAATAAGAATCAGTAAATGACATTTGACTTAAACAATATTTCTTCTAGTCACGGCATTGACTTGCCATTTGTTTGCAAATGGATTTTGCTCTTTGCAAAGAAGGTGGTGAAGAGCTGATCTCACCAATTACAATGGGTTTAAATTTTTGAATGTTTTTGCTTTCTTGTTGTCTAGAAAGTCTTCGGCAATTGAATAGTTGGCTGAAAAGCATCACTTTGCAAGAGTTTTACAATAGAAAATGTTCTTAATTTTATTTGAATGTCAGTTAGCTACTGTTGGTACAAATCTTTGAAAATGTAAAGCATATATGAATGCAAAGGATTAGATATCACATATAATACAGCGTAACAACACGACTGAGATTATCAGAACAATCAAGGGGATCTAGATATAATCTTCCATTAATTTTATTGGAAGGTGTGTCTAAATCTCTTAAACTGTTTTGAAGTTATTCTAAAAACTGAGGTTGTAAATTCACTATATAGAATCCAATAATAAACAATGAACAATACATAGTTCAGTATGGTTCAAAATTCTAAAGTGGTGTCAAACTGTTTTGAAATCTGTATTATGAGTTTGCTCATGGAAAGCTGCTTCTCAAATGGTCGTCTGTTTCCAGTGATTCCTGAAAGTAAACAAAAACTACAGATAAGTAACAAATTCCATAGAAAATTTTGTTGTAAAATATATACAAATGGCCTTAAAATGACTGCATTTTTTGGCCTGAGCCAAATCCCAAGTAATTTAATGGAAAGACTCTCAATGACTTTAGTGGGGTTTGGATCAGACACATCCTGGAAATGGTGAGTCATTGCCATGACTAAGAGAAATATGATTATTTGTCATAAATTCCTAATGAAATCCATTCCTCAAATATGGTGACTCACTGTGTAAAAATGGGACAGAACGTTCCATTGTACCTGCTAGTTTTCAAAGGTAGATTGTATCTGTCCTTGTCTGACCGCACACATAACCTCTATGAAAGGTAATTTGTTTTTGTTTGAAGACAATCTTACAGATCTTAGAGCCCAAATCATGTCAGTTTGGATACTTCATTGGTGACTGGTATTCTTAAAGAATAGTTAAAAATTTAGAGAAGTCTGAAGGTACTGTCATGGATCAGTAGTTTAGTCTAGGCCATGATGGACTATAAAATAAGAATGCAATTACTTTTGTTGAGTTGAGTTATTTATTAGACTCAGACACTTCAGAAAAGATTCCATCAAGGTAATTTACCAAGCGTGAAAGGTACACAGCGATTTTTATCCAAATTACTTTTAATAAATAGGGTAAAATTTAAATGTCAGAAATGTGAATTTTATCTCTGGCATTTGTTGGTTTCTCATACCAACATAAAATCTTGCTTATCCATGCTTTGGATAATTTTTTCCCCCCACACGAGTCTGGCTGCCTAGGATGGAGAAACAAGAATGTCAGCTCTGTGGCAACTTAAATAAAACAGAGTATTTTCTTAAAACAAACAAGCAAGCACAAACTATAGACTATCTTTATCCCCAAGCATGCAGCACTGTGGCAGTCAGACAGAATGGCTTACTGCTCTTGTTGAAATATTCATGAGGACTAGATTCATCATAGGATCATAGAATATCAGGGTTGGAAGGGACCTCAGAAGGTCATCTAGTCCAACCCCCTGCTCAAAGCAGGACCAATCCCCAACTAAATCATCCCAGCCAGGGCTTTGTCAAACCTGACTTTAAAAACCTCTAAGAAAGGAGATTCTACCACTTCCCTGTGTAACCGATTCCAGTACTTCACCACCCTCCTAGTGAAATAGTGTTTCCTAATATCCAACCTAAACCTTCCTGACTGCAACGTGAGACCATTACTCCTTGTTCTGTCATCTGGTATCACTGAGAACAGTCTAGATCCATCCTCTTTGGAACCCCATTTTAGGTAGTTGAAGTTTTTCATTTTTAGTTTAGTTTCAGGTGGATAGCTGTGTTAGTCTGGATCTGTAAAAAGCGACAGTCCTGTGGCGCTTATTAGACTAACAGATGTATTGGAGCATAAGCCTTTGTGGGTGAATACCCAGTCCTCTGTTCACCTCTGCAGTAATGGCAGGCATCTATGGCTTTTCTTACAGAAAGTCTATACCTCTTTTCCCTCCTAACCTTGGGATGAGCCTGTACAACCATATCAAACATGTCTTTTGTATTGGCCTCCAGTGTCTGGTAAAGGTGAAGTCCACCCCACCCAAAACCTCCTCCTGGCCTGGTCTACACTACGACTTTAAGCTGCATTTACCGGCATTACCTCGATTTAACCCTGGACCCGTCCACACAACTAAGCTCTTTTTTTTGACTTGAAGGGCTCTTTAAATCGATTTCTTTACTCCACTTCTGATGAGGGGATTAGTGCTATAATCGGCCTTGCTGGGTCAAATTTGGGGTAGTGTGGATGCATTGGCCTCCAGGAGCTATTCCAGAGTGCTCCATTGTGACCGCTCTGGACAGTGCTCTCAACTCAGATGCACTGGCCAGGTGGACAGGAAAAGGCCCGCAAACTTTGGAATTTCATTTCCTGTTTGGCCATCGTGGCAAGCTAATCAGCACAGGTGACCATGCAGAGCTCATCAGCATGATGTGCACATTGCCCAGCCCGTACTTTGTGAGAAGTCTATGTCCTCATCACTCTCATCACCGCACTGCCATCACCTCCTCACCTGGTTTTGCGCAAAACAATTGTCTGCCGTTGCTCTGCTGGAGGGAGGGTTGATTGATGACATGGCTTACAGGGAATTAAAATCAACAAAAGGGGTGGGTTTGCATCAAGGAGAAACCCAAACAACTGTCACACAGAATTGTCCCCTCAAGGATTGAACTCAAAACCCTGGGTTTTGCAGGCTATTGATTTCACAAAACAAATCAGGTCAGTTTCTTGTTTTGATGCACTCCATCTATCTTTTACATCTTAGGCTGGCAGCAGACGGTGCAGTACGACTGCAAGCCATCGTCATCTCCTGGGTGTTCGGCAGAAGACGGTGCAGTACAAGTGCTAGCCATCGTCATCTCCTGGGTGCTCGGCAGAAGATGGGAATGACCTGGCTGAGTCACTCCCATGTCTGCCCAGGCTCCCGTGACTGACCTCACTGAGGTCAGCTAAAAGAGTACCCAGGAATACGATGACAATGGCTACCCATAGTAATGCACAGTCTGCTGCCAAAAGACAATGAGTCCCATGTCTGCCAGCATCCAGGAGATGTACGGTGACGGTGAGCTGAGCGGGCTCTATGCTTGCTGTAGTATGGCATCTGCTCAGGTAACCCAGGAAAAAAGGCATGAAACGATTGTCTGCCGTTGCTTTCACGGAGGGAGATGGGGGGGCCACTGACACGTACCCAGAACCATTCGCATCAGGCATTAGAATCTCAAACCAGAATCCCAATGGGGAGTGGAGACTGCAGGAACTGTGGGATAGTTACCCACAGCGCAATGCTCTGGAAGTCGACGTTAGCCTCGGTACTGTGGATGCAGTCTGCCAACTTAATGCACTTCGTGCGTGTCCCCACACAAAATGCTCTATCGACTGTATAAAAACGATTTCTAAAAAAGGCATATAAATTCGATCTAATTTTGTAGTGTAGACAAAGCTTCTGACTGCTAGAAGAGAAGAGGAGATTTTCTGTTCTGCCACTCAACCTAGAGTGTCTTGTTCGATACAAGGTAGAAGGGTGTGTGTGTGTATGTGACTATTGCTTCTCTCTCTCTCTCTCTCCACCTCCTTGCTGCTGTGCGGATGGGTGGTATCACAACTATTCTTTTCTTCAGATCTGTATTTTTGGAGGGACTCCTTCTCCAGTGAATAGCTTTCCCTGCCAGTAGCAGCAGCTGCAGTGAATATCAATGAGACTCTAGTCATCTTGTATTTGGCTGAAGCTAGGGACAGCTCTGAACAGGCACAGGGGCCTTTGTAGCTATTTGTCTGTAAAGCCAAATACATAGGAGGCTTAAACCCGGTGATGAATTGGAAAATCTCTTCCTAACATTAAGGACTAGAACTTGTAAGTCTGCAGTGTTCAGGGCCTTCACCCGGGACAGCTTCCTGTTCCACATGGTGAGTAGGAAAGTAGTTTGTTTTTTTTGTTTTTTTCAAATCCTGGGTAAGTGGTCAGCTGTGTGTGATCAAGGCTGCCATGCTCTGGCATTTCCAGTTGTCTCAAATGAATGATGTGGCAGTATCACAAAACTTAACTGATAGGTCACTATACAGTTTCCTTCCAAGGTGCAGAGTACACAGAACTGCCAACCCCAAGACTTCAATAATGAGTCTGGCCCCAAAATATCATGAGAACTATGTATATGTTTTTAAAGTTTCTCTATTCTGTGTCTCAGCTTTTGCGCCTCATATTTGTCAAGATTTGTCTCTGCAACCAGGAGGGTTAGACACTCTTATTAAAAATGTCATAACCTCAACTTTCAATCTCCCATCTCCAGGAACTGGGTCTTTAAGAGAACCACTAAATATTTCGTTAAATGACAAGAGCTGGCAACACTTTGTTGTGGATTGGGTGTATCCTGAAATATCTTGATTATCCAAATCAGAATAGTTAGCAGGTACTTGAGGTATCACATTTGTTTTGGCCTACCTGTGTTAATAGCTGCACTTTAACATTTATATATGGCATTGATTAAAAAATGGTGCATTTAATGTTAATCAAATGTGTGTCTGATGCATAGGCATTTGTACTTGCAATAGACCACAGAGTGAATCCCAGTTCTTATCTCTTAGATGTAAATGCAACTTTACAGTAAAGGTCATTGATAAACATAATCAATTATTCTTTATATTTAAGAGAGCAAAGACCAAGTGTCAAATTCTGTCTTTGGATATGCATGCAAGATTCCTGTTTGTACTAAAGAGTCAAATAACTGTAATAATTATCAGATTAGCATGGAAAAATAGGGGAAGACCATTTAATGCTCCTTAATACTGTAGTCTGACTTTTTGTATCATATTCAGTCGCTTCATGGACTTTAGAACTAGAAAATGCTAAATCTTTCTAGCATAAGGATTTTCCATAGCAATACTTTCAGCAGTGGTCCGCAACCTTTTTGGCTGGCAGGCGCCAGCCGAAGGACCACTGCAGTGGTGGAGCACCCGCTGAAATGCTGCCGAATTTCGGCGGGGATGCCTCTCGATGATGTCACTTGTCGATGGCAAGCGGCATCAGCGAGAGGTGTCCCTGCCGAAATGTCACTGAAATTCACCAGCATTTCGGTGGGTGCTCTCCTGGGAGCCAGGACGTGGGCGCATTAAGATGCCCCCACGGGTACCATGGCACCCGCGGGCACTGTGTTGGGGACCACTGCTTTCAGTGTTTCAAGTGTTTCGTAACTGCTATAATTGATTATTCAAATGCCATAATTTGGGATGAAAATATGAGTCTGTGCATCACAAGGCAATAAATGACATTCCTGATACCTTTTAACACTTATTCTGTTTATCATTATTGGCTTTTAAGCATAAGTTATTACTGTAATCCTGTAGTGGCTTGGAATAATTGATTATACTTATTAAAAACACATCAGTTACTTTTCCCAAAGGATAAATCTGATATTGAGCTATCAATTATAATTTATAGGCAATGTAGATTATTCTGATTTGCTTCCTGCTGATGCATTCTCTCACCCCCACCCTTCAGTTTAATTGAAAACAAAGTGCATCACCAGAAGATAGGTGCACACAACTGCATGTATTATTCACCCTGTGTTTTATGGTTAACCTCAGATGCACTCACATTAGTGGATTAGCTCACATAAAAAAAAAAAGTAAGTTTAACTATTGTTAGAAGATTACTTCATTGAAGTCACTATATTTACATCAATTAGGAGGCTGAGATAAACATTGTATCTTATTGTTTTTAGTCCAGTGTGCTTCTATTCAGTGCTAACTGATAGTTATATTTTGTGCTTGAGGGAAAGGAGGTAAGGCTACACTAAAAATGTATTAAGTTGCTTTGCATTTTCTTTTGTAAGACTTCCTAGGGAAAGCTCTACCCTGTATGTATGAAAGAGACGGTAAACATGAGGGACCTTATAAACTTGATTCTCTTTGTGTTTGACCTCTGATTCTCAGGGCCAGCTCTGGCCACAAAAAGAGTTAAAGATGATTCTGGACAGTTTTAACCTCTGTTACTAACACAGAGTCTTTAATGGCCTCTTCCACTTAGCTGTACCTGTCCTTCACTGCCCTCTGCCATGCCCGTTCCTTGCCCTCTACCCACTTTAAGTCCCCCCTCCTTATACCAAATGCCAGGTTAGTGGAGCCAGCCACTAGGGCTGATAGGGAGTTGACGTCCCAAATCCTGTGTGAGTGAAAAGGCATTGGATCGGATTACAGAAACCAGCCCTATAACTTCGTGGAGATGACTCCAGAAGGGCACAAGTAAGGCCTGGTCTACACTACGCGTTAAAACCGATTTTAGCAGCCTTAAACCAATTTAACGCTGCACTCGTCCACACAACGAGGCCCTTGATATCGATATAAAGGGCTCTTTAAACCGATTTCTGTACTCCTTCCCAATGAGAGGAGTAGCGCTAAAATCGGTATTACCATATTGGATTAGGGTTAGTGTGGCCGCAAATTGACGGTATTGGCCTCTGGCCTCTTGGCGGTATCCCACAGTGCACATTGGACCCGCTCTGGACAGCAAAATCCGAACTTGGATGGCACTGGCCAGGTAAACAGAAAAAGCCCCCGCGAATTTTGAATTGCATTTCCTGTTTGCCCAGCGTGGAGCTCTGATCACACGGTGGCCATGCAGTCCCAAATCCAAAAAGAGCTCCAGCGTGGACCATAACAGAGATTACTGATCTACGCTGTAGGGGAGATAAAATCTGTTCATTCAGAGCTCTGTACAGACAACGAAATGACAAAGGCATTTGAAAAAAATCTCCAGGCTATGGTACAGAGTTAACAGCACAGTGCTGTGTGACAGCGTAAACGGAAGCCAAGAATCAAAAAGGACGCTCATGGAGGGAGGGAGAGGGTACGAGGACTCCAAATCCCGCAGTCCCTACAGTCCTCACGAAAAAGTATTTGCATTCTGGCTGAGCTCCCAATGCCTGAGGGTCAACACATTGTCGGGGTGGTTTCAGAGGGTATAGCTGTCATGTATACCCCACCGCGCTCCCCCCCCCCCCGTGAAGGAAAAGGGAAAAAAATGTTTCTTGACTTTTTCATGTCTCCTATGTGTACTGAATGCTGCCTGGTAGAACGCAGTGCTGTGGCAGTGAAGAGCAGTTATGACGCATCCCTCACCCAGTGGCAGAAAAAAAACCCCGGGTAAACAAATTATGGAAAACTGCTTAAAATTTCCCCCCCCGTCGTTTGTCATCATTCCGCAGTTGCTCCTGGCTGGCCTCAGGTGAGGCTGGCCGGGGGCGCCTGGGTAAATAGGAATGTTCCGGTCTCCCAGTAGTGGTACAGAACGGCTGGTAACCGTCCTCATCATAGCAACGGGGGCTGGCTCCCATCATCCCCCCCTTCCTGGTAAAGAAAAGATTCTGTACTGCCCGACTAATCATAAAGCGGATGCTGGGCTCCTCTCCCCCGCACCGCTTAATGTCCTACCGTGAAACTATCATAGCTGCTGGAGGCTGCTACCCCCCATTTTTATCTCACTAACAGTCAGTGTTTCTTAATTTTGCATTCTTTATTACTCATCATCACAAATGGGGTGGGGGGACAGCTGCCATGTACCCAGGAAGCTTGGGGAGAAGGAAGCAACGGATGGGGTTGCTGCAGGACACCCCAGAATGGCATGCAGTTCATCATTTCTGCGGGATCTGACACGAAGCGGCTGTGCTCTCTGGTTCTCTGATACACGATTCTCTATCAGCCTGCCCATAATTCTAGCATGACTGACTCATTTTAAATACCAAAAAGAGGAATGACCCTGGGGTCATTCCCATTTTTGTCTTCGCGCCCCAGGCCGATCTCAGCCAGGGGCACCCATGACAGCAGCAACAGTTAAGAATGACAGATAACCATCATCTCATTGCAATTTAACAATGGCGCAGCAGACGGTACAGAACGACTGATAACCGTCTCCTGGTTGTAATGCAAAGGCACATGAATCTGCTGTGTGCGCTGCGTATTGCCTGTGTCAGGGCCATCCTACATATGGTGACAGTAAAAAAAAAAACAACAAAAAAAAAAAAAAAGCGAACGGACTCCATGGTTGCCGTGCTGTGGCATCTGCAAGGAATCCACGGAAAAGGGCACGAAAATGATTGTCTGCCGTTGCTTTAGGGGAATGATGACGCATTATACCCAGAACCACTTGCGACATGATTTTGCCCCATCAGGCCCTCGGGATTCAACCACAGAATTGCGCAAGGGGCAGGGGAGACTGCGGAACTATGGGATAGCTAGGGATACGCTACCACAGTGCAAACGCTCCAGCAAATGAAATCGACGCTAGCCTGGGACCATGGATGCACACCGCCGAATTAATGTGCCTAGTGTGGCTGCATGCACTCGACTTTATACAATCTGTTTTTACAAAACTGGCTTATGTAAAATCGGAATAATCTCGTAGTGTAGACGTACCCTAAAAGACTCTACTATCTATATAATCTTTACAGTGACATCTTTGGAATCTTAAAATCTCCCAGCGCAACATACCCACACATACAATACCACGAACTAGTGCACAACTGCAAACACGCACAGCCTCTCATAGCACACAACCCTCATTTGCCACTTGCACAAATCCACACACATCTTGCAGCTCAACCAAACCCAGACCCAGCAACACAATCAGTATACACAATAAACCTAAACCTCCCTCTCATTTAAAAAAAAAAAATTATATGACTTGACGCCTGTGTGACAGAATGAGTGTGTACTATAATGTTTGAGAGTGTGTGTTAAATTTTCTGAAAAATCAGATGATGAGCATCAAAGATTGGGCACCCAAAAGTAGTATGCACTTTTGACGTTAGTGTGTCTGTGCCTCAGTTACCCATCGTTAAAATGGGAACATTAATACCACCTTACCTCACAGGACTATTGAGAAAATAAATTCACAATGTTGTGAAGTGTTCAGATAATACAATCAAGAGTGCCAAAGAAAAGCACATAAGGAAATTAATGTCTTCAGAGCAAGGTTTGAATAGTGTACAGTTAATAATGGATGGTGCCACATACTGAACAATGAGGATAAAATAAAATATTGAATAGCTGCTTATTCAGTGAGCATTGTCCTTCCATTGCACTGAATTAAGTATAACTGTGGGAGAAATAGTATGTGCTCATGTAATTAAAGTGTGCATATATGCATACACCCAAGGGGGCCAAATAAAGGTTGCCTGGGCAACCTCAGTTCTGGTATTTCCTAACTTTTGAATGCCTGACTTTGAAACATTTAATATTCTTTTAATGGAGTTATTTTTGTGCAAATATATACAGAGTTTCTTATATATATAAAAAAAAAAATTCCCCTCTCACCCCTATGGGTGGTATGTGTCTTCCCCAACCTCGGGTCCTCTACCAGAGGCCTGGGAGTTTGAGGGTTCTGCGCAGTATCTTAGCTGTTCCTAGCACTGCACTCTTCTGGACAGAGAGCTCTGATTGTTCCTGTACACAATGCCAGCCACTTGGTTGTGCCGTTCAGTGTATGCTGTTCCTGCCTGCATCTTACATCCTGCCACTATGTGTTGGACTGTCTCTGAGGCCTCTCTGCACAGTCTGCACCTTGGGTCCTCTCTAGTGTGGTAGACCCCTGCTTCAATGGATCTGGTGCTCAGTGCCTGTTCCTGTGCTGCTATGATCAGTGCCTCAGTGCTGTCTTTTAGTCCAGCCCTTTCCAGCCACTGGTAGGATTTCCCAATGTCAGCCACCTCAGCTATCTGTCGATGGTACATCCCATGCAGGGTCTTGTCTTGCCATGGCACTTCTTCTGCTTGGTCTTCCTCCCATGTCTGCTGCTGCCTCAGGCATTCTCTCAGCAGCTCATCTTTGGGGGCCATCTTACTGATGTACTCCTGGATGTTCCGGGTTTCGTCCAGGACAGTGGCTTTGACGCTCACCAAGCCCCGCCCGCCTTCTTTCCGGCTGGTATACAGTCTCTGGGTGTTGGACTTGGGGTGGAAACCTCCGTGCATTGTGAGGAGCTTCCGGGTCTTCACATCGGCAGCCTCCATGTCCTCCTTTGGCCAGCTCACTATACCGGCAGGGTATCTGATGACCGGCAGGGCGTATCTGTTGATGGCGTGGATCTTGTTCTTCCCACTGAGCTGCTCTTCAGGACCTGTCTTATCCTTTGGTGATACTTGGATGTTGCTGTCTTCCTTGCCTCCTCATCGTGGTTTCCATGTGACTGTGGGACGCCAAGGTACTTGTAGCTGGTCTGTATGTCTGCTATGTGGCCCGCTGGTAGTTCCACCCCATCAGTCTTGACTACCTTCCCTCTCTTCACTACCATCCGGCCACACTTCTCCAGTCCGAATGACATCCCGATATCCTCACTGTAGATCCGCGTCAGGTGGATTAGCGAGTCGATGTCTCGTTCATTCTTAGCATACAGCTTGATGTCATCCATGTAGAGGAGGTGGCTGATGGTAGTTCCACTCCTGAACCTGTACCCGTATCCAGTCCTTGTGATTATCTGGCTGAGGGGGTTTAAGCCTATGCAGAACAGCAGCGGGGACAGTGCATCACCTTGGTATATGCCGCACTTGATGGCCACTTGTGCAAGCTGCCTTGAGTTGACTTCCAGTGTTGTCTTCCATAGTCCCATTGAGTCTTGAGGAAGGTCCTTAGTGTCCTGTTGACTTTGTATAGCGCCAGACATTCACAGATCCACGTGTGCGGCATTGAGTCGTAGGCTTTCCTGTAGTCAATCCAGGCTGTGCTCAGATTGGTCTGTCTAGACCTTGAGTCTTGGGCGACTGCTCTATCTATGAGCAACTGGTGTTTTGAGCCTCTGGTGTTGTTCCCAATGCCCTTCTGAGCTGTGCTCATGTACTGGCCCATATGGTCCTGTAGCTTGGCGGCTATGATGCCTGATAGGACTTTCCATGTTGTGGGGAGGCAGGTTATTGGCCGGTAGTTGGACGGTTCTGTTCCCTTGCAGGGGTCTTTCATGATCAGCACTGTCCTTCCTTGTGTTAGCCAGTTTGGGTGGGAGCCTGCTGCTAGCAGCTGGTTCATCTGTGCTGCTAGGCGTTCATGCACTGCTGTTAGTTTCTTTAGCCAGTAGGTGTGGATCATGTCTGGTCCAGGTGCTGTCCAGCTCTTCATGTTCTTGACCCGCTGCTGGATGTCTTCTACTGTGATGGTGACTGGTTTCTGTTCTGGGAGATTGCTGTGCTCTGTTCTCAGGTCCTGCAGCCACTTTGCACTGGTGTTATGAGTCTTCTCTTTCTCCCATATGTTCTTCCAGTACTGTTCAGTTTCTGCTGCTGGTGGCTCTGCTGTTATTGTGTTGTTGCACTGCAGTTGGGAGTACACCTTGGATGGTTCTTTGGAGAACAGGGCATTTACTTTTTTGGCCTCTGCTTCTCTAGTGTATCTCCTTAGCCTGGTAGCCAGTGCTGTGAGCCTTTGTTTAGCAGTCTCTAGGGCTTCAGATGGAGTCAGGCCCTTGTATTTTTTCAGTAGCCGAGTCTTATCCTTAATCTCTACACCCTTCTGTAGTTCCACCAGCTGACTAACTTCTCTCCGAGTCGCCTTGATCTTATCCTCCAACCTCATTTTCCAGGGTGGGTACATACTGTTGTTCTTCTTGATCGTGTAGCCAAGCATCTCCAGGATTACAGAGGCTGTAGCGTATACCAGTTCATTGGTTTGAGTTATGGTGGTAGTAGGGATTGTCATGAGGGCTCTATTGGCATCTTCTAACATACTATCTGATGGTACTTCTCCACTGAGCCTTGGTAATCGGTCTCGAGGATTGACTGTAGCTAGTTTCTCCATGATCTTATGCCTCATATCAGCTGCTGTGCTCTGCAATGGAGGGGGTGGCAGTGAAGTTTCAGCTTCAGGTGTGGGCTGCACATCCACTTGTTCTTCCAGGTCTTCTTGAGTCTGGGATGTAATGTGGAGTTGGTCTATCTCAAGCTGTGAGAGCAGCTTCCTCTTTACTATGTTGAAGCGTTGGGTAACTAGCTGTTTCTCAGTAAGTGTGGATGTAGGTCTTTTGTCCATCCATAGTCCCCTCATACGTTTCATATATCCCCTCTCATTAGGTCTACTGTTGTAGTAGCATTCCATCAATTCCAGGTTTCTCTTGTCTCGTCCATGAATGGTTTGTTCCAGTAGCCCACTTATCGTCAGATTGTCCTGGTTCCTCAACATCTGGCGCGGACCTTGTTAATCCGGGCGATGTCCGAGCCGGCATGACTCTCCTAGTTCGTGTCACTCTCATATTTGAGGTAGGCAGGTGAAGCGTTAAGGACGCCTACTGGACCCCTACTGCCCAAGGACCCCTACTGGAAAGTTGGGTACCAACCAGGATTTGAACCCCGGTCTCTCATATCAAAGGGCGGTCTCTCGTATCAAAGGGCTGCACTGTTAACCACTATGCTGTCCAGTCATATATAATTTTTATATTTTTTGGTCTGGTCTCTTAATTGACTTTCTGTATTATAGTACATTATTGTTTGCCTTACTGTGATAGGTGATGCAACATCTTTTTAAAGAGAGTTCTTTGCATATTGTACTTGACTGTCTTGTAAAGGTAGAAGAGAAAAGTGTTTGTATTTTATTTCCTTACACATTTAATTCAAGAAGCATGAAAAATTGTTCTAATTAAATATGCATATGAACTTAGTACTCATGGAAGTAAAAGAAAAATAGCATGACTAGAGGCAGGAGTAGCATGGGCTAGGCTTCTGGACACAGCTCTACTACTGAACATTAGTTGTATACCATACAACTCTATGGACCGCGTGGATCCAAGAATAGACTCTCTTTTTGCAGGACAACTTGTGAATTTGGAGTGGTGGTTTTGTGATTTGTCTAAAGGTTCCTAGAGGACTAGAATGAAGCTGCTAAATGAACTTTCACTTGTGATTCAAATGCAGGGTCAGATTTAGGAGCCTATTTGACACATGGTCATTTTGTTCTGTCTTCATCTCTGCCTCTGAAAGCCAAAGTGATACCTATAATCAATGCCACTCCTAAGCAGCCAAGTGGGCAGTATTAGCAGCACCCTCCTCCTTCCATTTAATCTGTTGTGGAAGGGATTTCCTTTTCAGTTGCATTCAGAGGCTTTTACTTTTGTTGCTCTAGTCAGATAGCGGAAATCTTTGTGTTTGCATGAATGATTGTAGGCATAGGTGCTGGAACTAGGAGTGCGGCAGCACCCCCTACATTGAAGTAGTTTCCATTGTGTATAGGGTTTATTGTTCAATGGCTTTCAGCACCCCCACTATACAAATTGTTTCAGCACCACTGATTGTAGGGAATGATCCAGAAATGGGTGTAGGTGTTGGAGAACCGGAACATGGGAGTTGATGCAGTGGGAAAGGAAACCTGAAAAAGGGAACTGGAGAAGGACGGAGGAGGGGGCGGGAGACAGAGGGAGAGTGGTTGTATTTGAAGTTGAAGGACATTGGGTGAGTCAGGGGAACTGGGGGAGCTCTTTGCGCAGCCTTTTAAAACCTACAAGATTGGCTGTGCCTTAATAGGAAAATCATTCTGTAGGTCAAAAACTGGGATGAGGATGCCACTAAGAGTTAGACACCTTGTCTTCTAATCAGTTTTTTGCTTTGAATTTGATGATTGATTTAAAGTGAATAAATGAAGACTCAGCACCGCTTCTGAAAGGTTGCCGCCCCCTGCTTTAGATCCATGTACCAACAAAAAAAAATAAAAAAATCCCAGCAGATTAAATTTTTTTTTCTGGCAAATCCATTTTAAAATAAAAAAAAAAACCGAACGACCTAGCCGGTCAAATACTAGCCGGGTGGTAACCCTAATTTCCACTGAGTTTTTCTTACATTAAGGATAGTTTTGTTCTTTGTGCTTGGTAGTGAGAGATACAGATGTCAACATGATTTCTTTCATTGAGATCTGATTAGGGAATACAAGGGAGTCTTGAGAATGGATTTTCTGCATCTAAAGAAGTTAAAATGACCTGTCAGAAGTGGTTCCATATTGAAATTTTAGAAGCCCTTTTGAGAACTGGTGAAGTAGTGAGATAATTGCAGTCACAACAGTTGAGAAGTGTAAAATGGCTTGTTAAAGCCTCAGTGAAATACATCGCAATCCAAGGAAATGAAATCTTCTCTGAGAGCTGTTGAGATATAAACATAACCTCAAATCAAAACCTCTTTCTAGTGTTAAAATCTAACAGTATTGCTCTTGATATCTACAGAGGAATGGAAAAACAAAAAACAGCTGGACAATGTAAGGAGCAATGTTACTAATGCAGTTTCTGTGTCCTGCTGAAAATGCTGCAGTATTCCTACTTACACAGTTTAAGTGATGAGAGATCAAAACGGTTGAAAATATCACAGTTGTCTGCCCACTAACACACTAGTTGAATGGGTTGTGATTTTAAATTAAGACTTAAAAATGAGATTTATATCTGGATAGAACTGGTGAGCTGCTATCCCCACCCCACAAGGGGTAGAGAAGACAAATTGCGTCCAGCCCAAAAATCTTAGCCCTAGGTATGTATGCAAAGCTGTGCATTAAGAGCCCTGGGGTGCGGGCTTTTTTGGTGGTATATCTTGGTAAGTTAGCAAATGCATGAATTAAAGAAAATAAAATATATGAGAACAGACAGTGTGCATTGATTTTTTGTTCTAAATATAATATGATGCCCTTTCAAAGAATGTCTGTCTGTTCTCCTTACAAAAGTTAAATGAAAGGCATTAAAGAGACACTGAAAAGCTATTGGGTGTTGTGATGAAGTGGGATTTCTTTTAATCCTATATAGGAACCAGTTTGCCATATACTTTGTATGATTAAGCAGTAGGAGAAAGCTAGACGTGAGCGCAAATTTAATCTTAAGAGACATAGGTGTGTATGTTGCCTAGCTGACTGAATGGGCCATTAAAAAAGGACTGGCCATGGCCAACCCATATTGATGGAAAATCCAAGAAGACAATGGAAAGCGCAGTTATCAGGACACTGACACCAAGCAACCAACAACCTGGGGCAGGGGGAAGGATTTCCCACCTCTCATCAGGGAAGCTAAGCAGAGAACCCAGGTTGAGAACAAAGGATTAGGAAGTGTGCGGCTCTGGAAGAAGCTTGAGCTCTCTCACATCATGAGAACTGACTTAAGTGAGAGAGAGAGGCAGGGGTGGAGAGGGGGGTTTGAACTTACAAACAGCATGCTGACACACTGTCAGCACCCCAAAAACCCACACTCTCTCCCTCTCTCTGCATATACACACAACATACTCCCTGTCACACTCCACCCTGCCACCCACCCCATTTGAAAAGACTGTTGCACTCACTTGCATGCTGGGATAGCTGCCCATAATCCATCACTCCCAATGCCACTGCAGGTGCTGCAAATGTGGCCACGCCAGTGCGCTTGAAGCTGTCAGTGTAGACAGACTGCCGCACTTTCCCTACTGTGCTCTACAAAGGCGGATTTAACTCACAGTGCTGTACATCTGCAAGTGTACCCATGCCCTAAGGAAGCAAGTCAGAGGGGGAAACAGGGCCTGAAAATGGAGTTCACTTCAGCTGGGTTGGTGAATTGCTCTGGCTTTACAAGAATGGATGATGCTTTAACCTTTTATGTCTTTGTGCTAACCTAAGAACTGTGAATGCTATGTTTCAGTTGACTAATATACTCTACTGTTCTAAAAAAAAAAAAAAAAAAAGGTGCCTGCGTGTTGCTGCAAGTGTGTTGGATGATGTACATTATTTCCTGAAGAGTGTACAAGTCTCTTCCAGGAAAGTGTGTCTCAGTTGGGCTTGCTGAACAGTGCTAATGGGGTGAAGTAGGAGTTCTGAAACACCAGAGGTTCAGTTTCAGGAGGCAGTAAGGCTACGTGGCCTACCCTGACAGAACAGAGACCCGTGGAGGGTCTGGCATGTCAAGGGAGTCTCCAAGAGACTTTTCTAAAGCTGGAGGCACAGCACCACGCCTGGGGATCCATGACAGATACTCATAATTTTTTCTCAAAGCATCAGTGAAATTCTTGAAGCGTGCTATTTCTTCCTTAATGTTGTTAGAATAGAAACTGATCAGCTTCCTGGATCAAGCCCTAGTGTCCTGTCTCCAACAGTGGCCAGCAACAGATGCTTCAAAGGCAGATGCATTTAAAGAACAATCTGCCTGTAGGAAAAGTTTCTTCCTAATGCCGGCAAGAGTTTACATCCTGTGTGTATTTTTATTATATCTAATATCATTGTGTGGATATATTTATTATTCATATAAATGTCTATTCCTTTTTGGATCCAGCAGAGGTTTTGTATTATGACCATGATTTCCACAGGTTGTTGAAGCTGTCTGTGCCAGGGTGCCTTTCATCAGTTTAAATCTGTCTTTCAGTTCCATTACCTGATTTTCCACCCCCTATCCCCCGACCTTGTCCTGAGGTCTTTATATGGAGGACATTGAATGGGTGCTTATGCAAGATTTAGAGTTCTGAAAGCTGCTTGTTGGCAGATACTCAAAGAGCAGCACTGTATGTATAGACATTCTGTGTCAATGAGAGGCAGTGCTTGTAGCATGGGGCATCAATGAATATAGTTGCTTTTGATGTTTAATTGTATGTTGTCATGAGAAGATGTTTGCTAATGCATGCTTTGGACAGCTAAGATGTCCCCTAAAACCAGAGTCCGAAAAACATAATTGAATCTTGCATGAAAACAGCCCTGAGATTTGTAACCAAAAAGAAAAGAGTTCAAACAAAATAGTCAGTTTTAAACATAAAACCAGGAGATCCTTTGTGAGGAAAGCAAAAAAGAGAATTTGAAACGATTGAGCCTATTAGTGAAATCCCAAGAGATTACCTGGTTCTTACAATACTACTGAAAGAGAAGAAACTGATTCTATATAGAATCATTAGGGAGCGTATACCATCAAAGTCAGGGCAGGATATTCTGGTCAATGAAGGATCAAAGATTATCTTAAGCCGTAAGATTATTTTGAGATATAACACCACTTACAGGAAACAGTGTGGCCTATTGGATGGAGTATTGGCCGGGGACTCAGAAGCTAAGGTTCTATTGGTGCTCTGCCACTGACCTGCTGAATAACATTGGATAAGCCACATCTCCCTGTACCTCAGTTTCCCTGCTGGTAAAATGGAGATAACGATACTGACCTTTTTGTAAAAGCTCTTTAACTGATGATCAAAGGTGGATGGTATTACAATCATCATTATTATTTTATTAAGCAGGAGAAAACTAAGTCACTTGGACAACAAAATGCAGGCTTTGAAAATCATCAGATATTATTTAAATCAACTAGCTGACTGTCTATTTGCTACTTGAAAAGAAGTTGGAATTTTCCCTTACAAATTAATGAATGCACAGCTGGAGCCTTCAGTTAGATTCCAGCTGCCATGAGAAATATGCACAGGCAAACTCTCAGGTTGCTTTTCAAGGTTTCCAGTATGTTTAAAACAAGAAAGATGAGAAATGAAAATTCAAGCCATGACAACGAGTGAAGGAAATGCTGTTCATCCCCTTCCCTCCCCACAGTGAAACTAAAATTCCAAGGCAGTAGATGGTGTTTGTCCCTGATGCTGAGCCCAAGGGCCAAGGAATTCTTCTCTTTTCTACAAGATAATTAACAGAAATGCTAGGTAACTGAGAAGTGGTTATAATTTGTTTTAATTGAGCTGTTTTCTAGAACATGTGCCCTGTCAAAGTTTCACACTCAATATGACAGCTGTTACTGTAACCAGAGCTTGGCCTGTACCCCAGACAGGGAGGGATAGATTTAGGGCCATTGACTAGGAGTTCTCAGATAATTAAATCACTGGGAACTTCCCTGACTGACACACATGGCAAAACAAACAAAACCCCTCTTTTCTACAAATGTCTGTATGGCAGGGCGTCCACTGTCTTCCTGGTCTCTATCTGGCTCCTCTGGTACATAACATTAGTGTACACCATTGTATTTCTTTCCGCACAAAATAGGCTTCCCTCCCTTCATGAAAGGCCTAATCCAAAGCAATGAAAGTCTCTGACTTCAGTGGGTCTTTGGACCATTTCCCTAATAGACACTGCTATGACCATAGATGGGCAAAAACATTACTGACAGCAGTAGGTTTGCTTGACCCTTTCTTTTCTCTTACATTTTGGTGGTTTGGCTCCCCAAATAATGTTAAAATCAATCAATGGAAATGCTAAGTATTGTGGATGGGATTTTTCGAAGGAGTCTAGGGCTTTGAATTTCAGTGGGATTCAGCCACCTACCCCCTCAAGTTCTGAGCTTCTGTCTTCTTTTTGTATTATCTAAATTACTGTAAAGTGGGATTACTCGAGTGTTCCTAGGATCAGGTTCTAATAGTATATGCCTGACCAATTGTTTAAAATATACTTAATAATTAGAAACAAATGAAATAGATAGGATTATAAAATGAATGAGCCTTTTGGGTTAAACTCTGATGTGGTTGCGACACATGGTAGTTTCCTGCATATCCTTGGCAAACTTTTCGTATTAAATTGAAGTACCTTTAGGGTCCATTGTTCTAAACCAATGGTTTATATTTGACCATGTTCTGCTGCATAGAGGAGAGTTACCACATCTCTTCCAGGAACTAGAAGCAGTGGGTGGTGATGAAGGCAGATCAGCCAGGTGATAACCACCACAGAAAAGTACCATCTCCTGGACAAGCTGACGCATACTAGTGTAGTCTGGATTCTTCAGATACCAACAGACAAAGAAAGGCTTTTTGGAAAAATAGCCTGAGTTTAAACTGACTCAGGACATTCTTTCTGATCCAGCAAACTTACAGGACCCCTTGTCCGTGGGGGAGGGAGGGAGCAAGCAATCCTTCATGGGAAAGGATTGGAAGGACTTGTCCTATTAAGGCTCCATAAGACTGATAGATGACTCTATAGTATGCTACTTAAGCTTGGTTTGTTTTTGGTTCTTGGTTTCTCTGTAATGCTTTCATCTTAAGAATAGATGTGCTTGCTTATAAAGAGCTGTGTGGTGACGTAGAACTGTGGGCCATTGTGCTATTTATAGTCTTTGAAGGGAAAGCAAAGCACAGATACTGGCCTGCTGAGGCAGTTGGGCTTACTAGAAATATCACAGTGTATTCAGGGAACTGTGCAGCCAGGAAAAACCCTGGTCAAGAGGGAGAGAGCTGTGGGTTTCCACCCAAGAGTGGCAGATGGGTCAGCAGCCTGATTGGATGTCCTCAAGGGACTATGGAGAGGGAATACAGATGTAGTTGCTGTGACAGTGGTAATAAACAAACATGGACACCTTTAAAGGGGACACTAAATTCTTTGTCTTTGCCTAGTAAAGGAGGTTTTGGGGAGAATTAATCAGACAGATGGCGATGAGGGAGAATGGAGCAACTTTTTATTCTTCATTCAAACTTATCTGACATTGCTTGTGAGGATTTACTCCCTTTATGCAACATTCATTCTAAGTTTATCTGAGAAGAAGAGAATTAAAATGTTATTCAACCTTCAAGAGGAATTTGAAGTTGACACTATAAAGATAACAGAAATTGTATGTGGTGTTAGAGTACATGCTGACCATAGCAACTTTTTTAAAAAATGTAGGCAATTCGAGATATGACCATGCTCAAATGAGAAAAAGTGTAGTTGTTGTGCTCCCAATCCTCAAATAGCAGAGCCCTGGTTCACTTCTTACTCCTCCTGATCTCTGTGGAATTTCCTACTGTCTGTCCAATGCTTCCCTCTTTCACCTGATAATATTATACCAATAAAAACTAGCAGGATCTTAAAGGGGACAAGACATTTGTCACATTTATTGTAAATACCATAATAAAAGATAACAGCAAACAATGTTGTTTGGTTACTTATTCCTATGATTATGTGTGTATATATATATATATAATATATCCATTCACACAATCATTCATACAAGTTCTGTGTAGATATTATAGTTACCAGCCTAAAGTTGCTTATGACAGAATACTGGCCAGGTACTCTGTACACAAGAGTGGAGCCGAGTCCGGGTCAGGTGCACCTGATGCTCCTGGAGGCTGGCAGCAGAACCATAGACTCAAAGTCCTCAGTCTTCAGAGTCCAGCTTTATAGGGATTTTTCCCTATGTTAGTTCATGGGAGTTGCTTCATTCTGCTGTTGTTAAATTAATCAGCAGGTGGCTGGCTCCATGTTGGCAGCAGAATGTTACCCAAAGTCTCTTATCTCACCCTTCTTTTTTACAGGCTTTTAGTTTGGATTCAAAGTCTATAGGTCTTGCTGTGTCACGCTGCCTCTGGGTTTGGATTGATCACCCGTCAATTGCAGGTGTGACTTTCAGCCTTGAACCTGGCTTTGATCTTCCTTCTGTTGTTCTTTTGTCCTTTTCTTTTTAGGGTGGATGCTTTTTACTTTGTTTAGGGCTGTTATCTAGGTCTTCAGCCGTTGGTAGTTGAACTTTATCTCATCAGGACAGGCTGGGGCTGGAGGTTGATTCCATCATCCATACATGCCTCATTCACACATCTAAACTAACTAATAAGATTACAGCAGGGTTTGCAAAAATGAAGGTTGGAGGAAGCTTTTACAAAGTGGAGTGAGTGTTTTAAAATGGGGTTTGAATTACAATATGGCAAACAGTGAACAGAAGTTACAATGTAGGCAAGTGTAGCGAATGGTGAACAGAAGTTACATTTATAAAGTGAACAATTAAAAACAATTTCATTTATCAGTTCTACAATAAGTTCTGTTTCCTTCTCCATATCTCTGCACTCCTGATGCCCACTTAAAATTCCACTCCCCCTTCCTGAGTATCCAGCAGAGCCCCAACAACCATCTGCCTTCTCTGCCCTTTAGACCACCACAAGTAGTCTGGATGCTTTTCAGGTTTATAAGCATCAGTGTGTTTGTTTATTAGGTCCCCTCTACCAGTCCATCAGTACAGCTTTGTGCAACTATATACAAGTGGACATAAACTTCCCCCTGAGCCCCTTCTCTGGGGAGGGAAAGAAACCCGTGGACCCTGCCAGCCTCTTCCATGTACTTCCTTCCTCTCCTTGAACTTTGTTCTCAGCTGATGGATAGGTTGCTCCTATTAGCTTCTCAGCCCCCTGCTTAATTAAGTCATTGAGCACCTATCTCTCAATTTAAGTCCACTCCAAGTGTGTAATAACTAGTACTTTAGTGACCAGGGTGCGGGGTCAGTTCTAGGCTCCTACCACTTGGTCACATCCCCCAAGACAATTCTCTGTTACAGCGGACATTGAGAGTTCTGTGGAGACTCAGAGCCACTCATCCCTCAAGTAGAGACTGACTTGGGGTAGGAGGTTTCAGTAACTGACCTGGTGAAAGGCTGGAAGAACAGCTAACCTCTCGGGCTTCTTGAAATGTGACACACAGGAGCAGCCATGGGATCTCCTCTCACTCCAGAATAGAGTTTGAGGAACAGGTTGGGGTCAGTTCTCTTCCCCATTCCAATCAGGAGGAACCTGGGGAAAAGGCTAGACAATCTTGTTTCCTGGAGGAATGAGGTGGTTCATCAGGTGGACCTGTTGGGTATTGATGGGTGGGTGGAGAGACCTGTGAAAGTATTGGAGAGATGAATTCCTGATCAGCACAATAGAGCAGGGATCAGCCTGGGAAAAGTTAACATGTGGACTAGTACTCTGCTAGAAATGTTAGTATGATACATAGGCTGCGTGACAAACCGTGAGTTGTGATTAAAAATAGTCATTACCACTTTCTATCTTAAAGAGCAATCATAGGGCTGGGTTAGTGCTAGAAAGATTCTGAGCAGCTTGTTCATATGTTTATTACAACCAGACTGAAATTATGCAATCTTCTCTTTTCATATTGGCCACAGTTGATTTGAAATACTTCTGTCAGAAGTTAACCCTCAGATTTTCAAAAGGCTTTTTTGTTTTTCTGCAACTTTTTCCTATCAGATGCTGATTAGATTCAACATCTAGACTATAAAATGGTATTGAACAGTATAACCTATATAATAATACAATTAAATCTGTCACCCTGAAAATAAGTTCAACACTCCTCCACGCCCGCTTTGTAAAAGCTGTAAAGTACACAGACTGTCATCTTCTTCTTGCTTCGGTTATTATCAAGATTTATTTGTTCTCTGGCTCTAATATCCACTGAAAATTTTCTGTCAGTATTAACTTCTTGGATCAATACATTTTGATACTGATCTCAAGAGAAGTCAGTGTCTGCCCACTGCCATAGCACTTTTTACTCTTATAGAGAAGCAGTTGTAACAAATTAAATTGCCTTCTTTTGGTGGGTGATACAGAAGACATTGCATGTATTTTATGATACAATTAACCAAATCTGGTACATTACTTTCTTCCTACAGAAGATCAGATTAAAGGCAGAATTCTGTATCTAGAGCAATCTCAGTTTATGAAGTCAGGTGAATCTGTTTTCATTTATAGAACAGGTGCTGACACAGTCTAACCAAGGTTGGAAAATGACTAATGTTTTTAAAGAAATGCTGCCTTTACAATAAGCCCCTATATATGACTGCTTTGGTAAATTACTTTTAAACCATTGAACATATATTATCAGAATTGAATGTGCCTTTTCAAGACTTTTTTTTTTTTTCTGTCTCTGATTTATTTTGCCACATGTGAAGGCTCTGCATTACTCCAAGCTGAAATATTTTGATTGTCATAATGTTGGAGGAAATAGTTTGAACTATTGTAAATAGTAGAATTGTGTAGGAAAAACATGGAGAACTGGGAGGATGACAACAAACCTAATAGGGATATCACTTTGATCTGATTAGAGAGTAGTTTGAGGCAACATATAATTTTGAATTTCAACGCTACATGACACATACAAGAGACCTTATTGGAGTTTATACAGGCTTTAGAAACTACTGCATACTTACGCAGCAAATGCAGCATGCTGCCAGGAGTTGTTTCTTAAGATACATGCCAACATGTACAAACACAATATATGGTAGGTGTCCTTTCTTAAGAGGAAGAGCTCTTGACAAAGTATTTTGGTAGAAGTTTTATTTGTATATAGACAAAAAACCACGCTCTGTGTTATTATCACACTATTAAGGTTGCAACGTCAAACACAACAATTAGGAAATGCCAAAATTGAGGTTGCCTGTGAACATTAATTTGACTTTACTGTTCATATGCTTTATGAAACCATCTTTAATTATGTGATCACATCCTGTCTTTTTCCTCTGCCTTCAAATCAGGCAGCTTCCACTATCCACAATGTGTGGGTAGGATCATGGAGAGATGGGCTCTCTGTTCTATGGTCTGGGGCCCAGGCTCATGTCAGCACTGAGCACCTGGAAGTAGCCATTAGAGGGAAAGTTTGGCTTCAGCTCATTAGCCCTATGCTGGAGTGAGATTGTTCATTTACACAGTGGGATTGTCCATATCCAGTCTGGGCAACACTAAGATATGTGAAGGGCTCGAACATGCTAAGTGAAGATGGAATCTTAGGAGATTTTAGCTGCCACAGTCTAAGAAGTCTATACTGAGCATATGCAAATGTGACTTTTCAAAGACACCCAAATTTAACCAAGGTATAAGTATTTCCATGGGAATGGCAAAGCTACATCCCTGAGACATAGGTCAAACTTCATCTTTTTTTTTTTTAAACTAACTTTTACAAAACACTCAAATCACAGTAACCTCTACTGTGTCATCACTTATCCTAACTTCAATAAACTACTTATCAACAAGCATTCCTAACAGCCTTAGTTGCAATGCACTTCTGTATAAAAGATACCCAGATTCAAGATTTTCATCCACTTACTTCCTTCAGTTTCAAAGTTGACTCTTTCCTTCCCTCCCATTCTGATGAGCAAAAACTGCAAGCCCGCAGATAAGTCTCCAGAAGCCCAGCTTATTCAAATTAACTCTTAATTATGTGGTGTTCTATTTTATGAATTCAGGGTGGCATGTGAGGTCTCTACCAGGAGCCAATAGCTCACTGGTCCACCAATCATTGCAAAATGTATGTATGGCTAATGTTTAAAGAATTATGTATCTGCACTGAAAACTGTTTTCTTTAAGGTGTGTGAGTTTAAAGCAGGTCACCAGAAACAGGGATGTGTTGATGTGTCTCTAGTACCCTGCAGATGGATAAGAGAGCTTACATATGCCAAGAAGTTTGTGTTGCCTGAAGCTGGTGAAGTCAGGGAGGTCACACCTAGTGGACACAGACAAGACTTACTTATACTTAAGGCGGGTGGTGATCGGATGCCTCACTACCCTGGGTACCCCCAAGAAGTGACCCAGTGAGTCCCTACTCAGTTTTCTTTTACTGTACTATTAGTAATTATTAATAACTTAGGAGAGGTGGTAAAATTGAAGCTGCATTTAAAGCTTTGTGTGAATACAGTTTAATTACTTGCAATATTAGTCAACATGACACTGTGATGAAATCATGAGATAACAATAATCCAAAATACATTGAAGATGAAGAAATGTGTAAATGCTTAATTTTAATGCAAAGAAAATTGTGTGTGCTATTTTAATAAAGAAATTCACAAAGAAAACTTTATTAAACATTAGTAGCGGTTGCTCTCATCAATCAGTTAAAACATGAATAAATCATAGAAATATGAATATGACTCAAAGGTTGAAAAGTCAAGTGCTCTGAAGTTAGGAAATGGCAGAATGAATGTTGCTCATACAACCTAAATTCAGCTGCTTTACCTGTATACATTATGATAGTCTCTTCTGCACATAACTGAAGTCTGTATCTGTGAAAAGTTTGGTGTAAGTGACTTGCTCAGCATTATGTGGGAAATTGGTGTTAACTCTTCCGCAATTCACTCCTTTGTTCACTGCACACCTTCCAACTTCAACAGATAAGTCAGGGGTCCTACAGGCAGATTCTTTTGGTACTCAACTCCAATTCATCGCCAGAGCACACGTGTCCCATGCACTGAATGAACAAGAGTTCCTGTTGGGGGAGGGAGGGGAAAGAGAGGGGAAATGATGTCATGTAACTAATGGCATACACACAATGGGGCCAAATTAATTTTGCATAGGCAACCTTCATTTAGGCATTTTATACATTGAGTGTTCAACTTCACAATCTTTTTAATCCTTAACTTTGTGTTTCCTAATTCTTGGTGAAAGCAACCTTGACTAACAGTAAACAATGCTTATCATAATTCACAAACAAAACAGTCTTGCTCAAATAGCATCAGAAGTTTGTGATAAGAGCTAGGAAGGGAACCCAATTGTGTAGTGTTGTCTAGATAATTCAGAGATAAATTGATTTAGTATCAGGCCAGTTGGCTGTTTCTGTGAAAACAGAAGTGGGTTAGGACATGTCAAATATGAAATCTGCTCCGGAATAATTTGTCACAGAAGTTCTTGAGATGCGCTGACAGCTTCAAGCTGCAATAAGTGATTCTAACAAATATACATTTATCAGCCACAAAGGAAGAAAGGGGTGTTTGGGCATTTTAGGTTGTAAATGCTTCCCTTCAGGAAGGCAAGCTGATGGTCTCATTCAAAGCAATGGTGTTTTTTTTCCCTTAATTGCTCAAGAAACTACCATTTGTTACTTACTGTCTTACCTGATTCTCTGCTGCTGTGAACTGCCGTATCACCATTAAACTTAATTAATGTATATTAGTAGAGATATTGGCCAAAGTTCCTAACAGTGTAAAATTATTGAGATGATTGGAAAAGTTCACGACAAGGCAGCTCCAGCATTCAGATGTATTTATTTTTGACTCTACATTAGACTGTACTCAAAGACTGCTCAGAAACTGCAGCTCATGCAGAGTGCAGCTATCAGTCTGCTTTTTCAAGTTTCTCCTGCAGACCACACTATGCTTGCTCTTTAAAGGCTCCACTGGCTTTCAGTTCATTTCCAGCTGCAAATTAGAATGGTGGATTGAGTTGTAAAGTTCTTTATGGTTTGGGCTTTATTATATTGAAGACATAGTGCCTTCAGCAGTGAAGATAATTTTGGAGTGCAGAGCTTGGCAGTCCTCATATTTGTATGTTTTTGGGATACTGGAAACTCATTAGAAGGTCCTCAATTTGAATTTGCCTGGTCTGAAAGAGCTAGCTTCTGGTGACTTTCAGGGTATCTTGCAAAGTCGATTATATGTATTCATGCATCCAACGAAGTGGGTATTCACCCACGAAAGCTCATGCTCCAATACATCTGTTAGTCTATAAGGTGCCACAGGATTCTTTGCTGTATTTATTTATTTACGCTTCTAGAGGGGGAGTGAGCAGAAAGTCTTTTGTTTTTGCTCAAGGAGTTTTTATTGCTATTAGTGACATTGTGTCAGTTTAGATTGATTATGGTATTTGTCTGTATAGTATTGTTTACCTAGAAAGTGTAAGCTAGATCAGTTGAGCTACACAGATTTGTATCAGCTACAGAATTGGCCCTATGGTGGACATATTGCATAAGTAAAATAAATACAAATTGTTCTGCAATGCAGTAGAATTGCACAGAAAGCAAATGGCACTTTGGCTACACATGCAAACATGTCTACTGTGCTGTCCATTACTTTTTAAAATTTTTTTGAAATATTTCCTTCTCATTGAATGCCTGTGTGTTCTCTCTTCGTCTCCAGGCATGCTTTATATTGCTTGTATTTTTTTGTCCAGGTTAGTTTCCTGTGAGTGTTTGTTCAACCCTTTCCTTGTAGCGGCATGCCACAAGTTAGCATCAGCATTAATAGGTAGTCAATATTTCAATATTATTAGTTACTCTTGTGCTTTATACCAAGGTTTCTCATACAGAGGTCACTGCTTTTGTAGGGAAGGCCCCTGGTGGGCTGGGCCAGTGTGTTTACCTGTTCTGTCTGCAGGTCTGGCCGATCGCGACTCCCACTGGCTGTGTATCGCTGCTCCGGGCCAATGGGAGCTGCTGGAAGTGGCACGGGCCGAGGGACTTACTGGCCACTGCAGCCAGTGGGAGCCGTGATCGGCCAGACTTGCGGATGGGGCAGGTAAACACACCGGCCCAGCCTGCCAGGGGCTTTCCCTACACAAGCAGCAACCCCTGTATGAGAAACCCTGCTTTATATCAACCTCCTTGACATTCTTCATATATTTTTTCTTTAATTTTGATGACTTGACAATTAAGAGAAAATAAATCAATCCAGATTATCCACTTTGGTTTGTTTTATATGCAGCTAGGGCATTTGTTCCAAATAGTTCCCTGATATTCTTCTCTAAATGCATATATATCTGTGTGCATATCTTAATAGCTCATTCATTTTATTGGGTGTTAAGTCAAAATGTGTGCATGGGGGCTTACTTTATCCATAAGTGAAGTATTTAAATTCTTAACTCGTTTTAGAGACTATAGTATAGCTTGCTAGTAATTGTTAGATTTAACATATGGGGTGTTTCTTCTTTTACTTCTCTAGATGAAAAATTGAAGCAGCATCAAGTAGCTAAACTGCAAAACACAATATATTCATGTCCCAAACTTCAGTGTTAATACTGATTTTGTTTTTTCTTACAGAGTGCAGATATGAGTCCTGCCAGTAGTACCACTTCACTTCCTGTTAGCCCACTTACTGAAGAGCCTGTGCCTTTCAAGGTAAAGTGAATTCATTGTAGAATAAATATTTTATGACTGTTGGCTTATTATGTTGTGTTTTCTGTGAGATGCCATTAATAGCACTTCCCTTTTATTAAATTGGTACCAGCTAATATCTTAGCATTCTTCTGAGCAAGCCGGTAACATCATTGCATGCACTTGAGAAGACATTGTGAAAAATAAAATGGTTTGATTATAGGAGGAGGATTTTTCTTCTGATGATCAAGGTTAGAGGTCTAAATGATCTTTGAAAAACAAACAAAAAATGGTTTGTTTCAGTCTACTTAGATTGTGATATGTTTGTATTTTTCTGCTTGCTTTGTGTTTCAATCTAACTTATGCTTTTGTTCATCAATTTACTAATCCATCACCATTAAATCCTCTGGCCAGAAAACAGTTTTACAGTAGATCCATTGCAAAACACTTAAATCTGATATCAGATCATACAAAATATGCTTAGGAACTTTACTTATGAAAGAAAGTAATGTTTAAAATATTACTTAGTAAATGTAGTATTGGGCCAAAAGTAGTAAAGAAATAAAACAAATAACACTGTAGAAATGAGACAGCTGAAATGGGGCTAGCATGGGTCAACTGCTACAGTTCTGTAGCTAAATCCAGCTGATGATTGCTAAAGGTGCTTTAGAAAGCAGTACTTGAGTAGCCTTTATCATGTCATAGAGAGTGTGTTCCTTTCCATTAAGTGAGAATGGATAGGAGTTTTTGCATAGTCAAACACATTGACTCCTTGATGCAATTGGTTTTGGGTTGCCCCCCAGCCACGTGAAAAGTGGTGACTGAATGACAGCTTTAACACAAATGATCTTTACTGTGCTTGGGCATGAAACTAAAGAACATATACTGAGGAGTTACTTGAACAATGGCTACAAGGCACCAGGAGAAGAGGGAGCAAGAGAGCATGTTGATGGTTGACTAAAATGGTTCCAACATAGTTGCTTTTGCTGGAGTTCTGAAAATGGAACTGCTTCTTCTATGGGTGATAAGATTTGCTCTGCTTTCACAATCCAAATACTTGAGAGTATAAATATTTTTGCATAAAACACACTAAAATACTGTACTCTGTGTTTGCATCTACTCTTTTCTTAGCAAAGGAGTAGGGATTTAATGGAAATTGGGACAGTAGCACCACACACCCATGGAGATCCTAAGCTTGGTGCAGATAATGAGTCAGTTTTCCATTTACCTTCTCCTGGTGTCTGAGACCCAAAACAGTCCCAAATTATTGCAGTTGAACAGCTTCTCTAATCTGCATCAGTGGGAGTGGCCTGTTGGCACTGTCCCTCTGCTCCCACTAATATCCTTCTAATCTGAGGGGAATCCACAGCTGCCTGTTTAAGGTGGTTTTTAAGTGCCCTTTGTGCTGTTGGAGCTGACCAAGAATCGGACCCGCATTGCAGAAACAAAATTCAGTATGTTAAACTCCTCATCAAGGGCCAGATTCTGTTATAGACCCACTAAATTCATCAATCCTTCCCAAAACTCTTGAAATCAATGAGACTACTCACAGAGCAAGGTTACTACTCAGCATGAGTAAGGGTGAGAATCTAGCCCTAAACAGTTAATCTCGCCATTTAGGACTAGATCCTCAGCTGATATGAATCAGCAGAGCTCCACTGACTCCAAAAGATTTAGGTCAATTACAGTATAGTGCATTAACTTTACAAAGAAGATGGTGTTTGAATGCCGAAGACTGGCATGTAAAACAGCCAAATAGTCAGTGTTGTTCCAATAAGTAGACTTAAATGTTACTTTATTTTATGCTATAGACTGTGAAAATGGTACAAGATACTCACAATAAAATCAGCATGTTTTGACTGCACCTATTTATCACTGGCACCTTCTTTCATTTCCATTCACTTTTGAAAACAGTATAACTACTTTGTTCTAGAATTCATGTACATTTTGAGGTCAGGCACAAGAGAAAGTCAAATACATCTCACAGCCAATGCCATTAAGTAGAAATAAAGTAATATAAAATGCAACAGTTTTTCTGTTATTGCTTCCTGACTCACTCCAAGAGAAAGCAATATTGTTCCAGCAGTAATGTGAGTGAGCGGTTTTACAAGCGATAGCCCTTTCCAAATACTGTCAGCATGTAATATTGGCTTTTGATGACAGGCAATGTATTACTCTGGCCAGTGGGATCATAATCCCTCCCACATCTCTGCTCCCATGGAAAGAACAGAGGTGGAACTAAACAACAGAGTTACAAACACTAAATCTTTGGGATAGTTAATGATCTTCTGTATACTACTGAGATATTACATTAGATTGTGAAATTAAACCAAATCACTACTCATGATCTTTCAATACTCAGATTATCCTAGAAATTATAGCTGTCCTTTCTTGTATTTCTTTTCTATGGGAGAAAATCTATAGTCCTCTGTAAAGAAAGAAATCCTATAATCCTAATCCTATTATCCAACTAGACTAAAGCAAAATTATAATTGTAATGCAGAGTCCTTTGGGTTTTGTGTCATATAAATGCAAATTGGTGTTAAGACTGTTGTTGCAACATTAAGGTTATGATTTTAATCACAGGAAAATTGGAGGCAAAGTTCCCAGAATGATCCCTGCTATGCCATTTCCCTTATCATTCATAACATCCCAGATTAGTTTGTGGTCCAGCTACCAGCTGTAATGGATCCTGCAGCACTTGGCCATTATATTTACCACTTATCAGATCATGTTCATTTGTGAACTCCAAATTATGAGAGAGCAGATTTGGAAAGATTCAGAGGCAACTCCCAATTCAGTGAGAGAGGCAGCAGCTGGACCCATTTTTTTTCTTTGATGCAATCAATTGAGGTATTTCAGTGAATACAGCATCTATCTGTGGTTCTAAGTGCTGCACAAGAATTAGAATGCAAACCTTGGAATGAAAACAAGAAATAAAGCATCCTCCAGGGCCATTCTCTCACACCCACAAAAAAAGAAATGAAAAATTCCCTCTCAAAAAATGAGTAAATAAAAAATAATTATTATATTTGAAGACATTCACCTCATTACTGTAATGGAAGAGTCCAGCTTTTGCCTGTAGGAAAGAGGAACTTTGCAGAGTAGCCAGAAGGCTAACACATCAGTACATGTCTTCAGTGCGCTTTCCCCACATAGATAGATTAGGATCACACTTACATGCAGAGCAGCGTTCTGTAGCTATGCATTTTAGAAGCTTAGCATAAAAATCTTGTTCAGACATGCCCATCAGTGCCATTTTCAAATGATCTTATCCCATTCAAGTCAAAACCACTTCTCAATTAAACTTTCAAAGACATTTCTCCTCAACTTTCTATCCTCAGCTATTTCTACTGTTAAAGATTTTTTTAAAAAAAGTTTCACTTTCCCTCTTAATGAAAAATAAAATTCTGAATTTTCTCATTTTCATCTGCATGTTTTTTGCTTAAGCTTTTTTTGTGTGGTGTGTGTCAGAAGAATCTCCTTTGGATAGAGCTTAGTCTCCCTATCCCCCATGTTGAGTGTCTTGTAGGATCTGGGCCTAAGCCTGAAAAAAATTCTTTCTGAACACTGAAAATTGTAGAAAGTTAGGAACAATTTGAAAACAGGAGGTTAGAATGGAAACTGCCATATAACATCAATGCTAGTGGTCATCCTTCATTATACTGATTATATATCAGTGTATATATATATTAACCAACGTGAATAAGATTTAATTACATCAAGTTACATCCATACTAATTTCAAGCTGTTAAAGAATATTTTTAATGTAGTGAGTACTACTTTAATAACTAGCAAGCTAATGTTTCAATTTGGGGGGTACATGCATTTTGAAAACCAACCCAAGGAAGGTGTGGGGGGCGGGAGGGAGCAGGAGGAGAGGGAGGGGTGGTGTTCAATGAAAACTTATCTCTTTAGATCAACTTCCAAGGCATCATTGGTGGTATTTTCGGGACATGATCATTTCCCCTCCTTACTCAGTCCTACTAAATGGCCATTGTGGTCCATTAGCAATTGGGAGCTGAGGATGCTCAGGGCTGTTAATTGGAGTGGCCATAAATGTGTGATCATGGCAGACATGTAAACAAATATTACTCATCACTGATGAAACCACCCACCAGAAAGAGATTATTTTTCCTAGATTTCTGGTAGATGTGTATGTGGGGGGAGAACTAGGTCTTGTAAACTTGATATTTTTTTCCTGAGATGACACAGGCTGGCTGCTTTTTCTGCCCATGACCCTTTTCCTCCTTCCATGTTCTAATGGCAAACCTACATGATATTTGGGGTCCATTGAAATAAATTACACATAGCACTTTCTGTGGGGTATCTTTCTGTCCATGCTGGTTGGGGAGTCTCTTAACTGGAAGAATACTGCAGAAAAGTTATTAAGCATGTCCCAAATAGGGTGGTTGTGCAACAACTTATCATGATGAGTCGTCACAGGGGCTACCATTACGTTCAAACTTTATCTGTACAAGTCAGGAAATGACTAGTGTAAGTTTTTAAGAATGGAAGGCTATTTGCAGGCAGGAATATGTTAGAGATTAACACCAAACTTTTAATGGCAAATATTGGTTTTAACCATACACAGGTCACCAACCTTATTTAGAAACACACTTCTATTTTTAAAGTACTGCTGGAGTATAATGACAGAGCCTTTAAGAAAAGAAGACTGGGTCTATCATTTATATATTTGTACAGCACCTGGTACAATGGAGTCCAGGTCTGACTGGTTTGCAGTTGCTATCACAGTATGAATGTTAATAACTGTTGAACTGCATTTAAGATGCATCTTTAATCTTTAACCTATTTTACTAATTGGACATAAAATATAATAAACAAATCCCTGTGTTCTCTTTGGCCTACTTTGATGGAGCTGAGAATTTCCTTCAGCATTTTGTTATCCCAGACTACTGTGTTCTGCCTTCTGTAATTAGTACTCTTGATGCTAATTCTGAGAGTGAGAAATGACAGCAGCAGCACAAGTAATGAAAGTGAGCAATCCTTGGCAGTGCTACTGAAAGGGAGGATAGGACTCTGCTAATAGTTATCCCATTCATCCTCTAGCTCTTTTTCTGCAAATCTGTTTCTCTGGGAGCTGTAGCCTGGATACTGGCTATATTTAACAGTCTTTGCAAGTGCTAAAGCATGTGTTTCTTTGGTAGCCAGTGGCATTTTTATGTAGTTCTATATCCTGAGATTTACTTTCCATCTGGCCAATAACCAAGCTGATATTTTATAACAGAATTATTTTGAACAGTCAATACAGGAGTAATCACGAATGCTGGATAACATAGCTCAAATAGCTTTGTGACTGATGGCTTTGTGGATCAAGTTAAAGAATGTGCCCTTGTTCTAATGTATTTAATAGAGATAATCACAAATCAGTATTATACTAAGAGTACAGTCCATTCTTGATGACACAGAACATGTTTACAGTTTGTTAATTAAAAGTATCCAGTCTATGTTTTAAGCATTTGGTTGCACATTCTTGAATGAGATCATTTTAAATGGAACAATTCTTTGTCCTCCAAAAAGCACGTTCATCAATAGTCACAATGGTGGTCCTGCACCTCAAGGGTAAACCTGTATGTAGTCATAGCCTGAGTTGGGTTGTGAACTGATTGGGGCAGGGCCCCTGTCTTATAATAAGTCTGAAGAGTTCTGTGACTCTAATCTATATATCTAAACCTCCTTACCATAGTATCTGAGCATATACAAATAAGTACACCTCTACCCCGATAGAACACTGTCCTTGGGAGCCAAACAATCTTACCGTGTTATAGGTGAAACTGTGTTATATTGAACTTGCATTGATCCACTGGAGTGCGCAGTTCCCCGCCCCTTCACCCCCCAGGAGCACTGCTTTACCGTGTTATATCCAAATTGGTGTTATATCGGGTCGCATTATATTGGGTAGAGGTGTATATACAAAGAATTTATCCTCAGAACACCCCTGTGATGCAGGTGTTAGGACTCCTGTTCATGCACTCTCTCTCTCTTCCCCCCCCATAACCCCCATGGGCACTCCTAAGTGTCATGCCTCAACCTACACTTCTCCCAGAGTAGTATCCTGCAGTTCACCCCACTTTATACTGGAGCAGTGATCTACAACACCCCCCATTTCACAACCCTATTTATTCCAGCTGGCCCAAGTGGGTTTGGGTCCGTCTGTGGAATCCTCTCTGGGAACTTGTGAGGAGTATGAAATTAAGTGACTCATGACTGCTTTATCAAAAAAAAGTATGATTTAGTTCATAGAAACTTAACAAGCAGAGAGAAACAGGATTAAAATAATATGTGCAAATATGTATCTTCCCTGCCTAACTTTTAACCTTCTTTGCAAATTTAGATAGGCTACCTTATTCCAAACCTCCTTCTGTTTCAGAGGACCACCTTGCATCTCTCCAGACCCCTTCACCTCCTCCCTTATGTTTGTCCCCCACTGAGTCTTACTTCTTGTTCCTGTTTGAGAATCTGTTTGTATTTTGCTTTCATGAGTAAGGCTTCCACCAAGAATAAGTAACTGAACCTGTATTTACTGATTCATAGTGCAAAATCTTAACCATGTGACCTGCCCCACACCTTTTTGTCCCAGATTTTGTGTGCATATGCTATTAGTCTCTCTTCAGTTAGTTTGGCTTCCTTAATTTGATGAAGCTCTTCAACTTACTGGGTCGATACGGTGGGACTTTCTTGTGAAAGGCAGAGAAAAATCAAAATTGGATACAGTTCACTAAAGCAGCCCTGCAGATCTTTATGGTAGGATGCCTGCTCTTTTCTGTATAGGTTTTGATACTGTGCTTATCACTGTAGTATCTCAAAGGGACTCCTAAGTGCCTAAATCAGAGTTGAAAACAACTTTATGCTCCTAAGTCATTTAGTTCTTGCAATGCCGAGAAGAACAATGTCTAAATATCTTCAGAAATCTGGGCCTGGATGCCTTACAGGAAGATGCTTCAGTCAATCACAAATTATTAGGTTCAGGTTAAATGAACATAGCATGTCACCTTGAGCTATCCAATTACTGTGATAAATGGCCAGAAACCTCCCTGCTTCAACAGTACCCTAGTCTTGCTGCACATGCCCTGACCTGGGGTTACAAATATTAACCTTAACTTCTTTTCAGTATTGCACCCTCAAAGGGATAGGATGTGCCATGCATCCTGAAGTCAGAGTCAGACTGAGAAGGATTAGAGCCACAGTATGAGCTCCAGGTGTGTGTTCTCTTCCCCCTCACCCCTCCCCCCCAAAAGAGCAAGATGACTTTGCAAAATGCTCTTTTTTTTCTGACTTTTTTGCAGAGGTGGAGGGGTAAGGGGGTTAACATACATTTAGAGTAACACTCCCAGCACTCCTATGAGGTGTAGCAAATTTTGAGGTAATCTGAGTCAGCATGTTGATTTTAGACCACTTGAAATAGTCCACCTTTTAATGGAGATCACCATTGTACTACAATAATTTCATGAGCCTAATCACACCTAGAGGATAGGCATTAGTCACATCTAGGAAAAGGCCAGTTCTTGTTTCCTTCTTCAGAGCCTTCCTAAAGAAAGTGGAAAACAAACGATTAAAAAATTAAGGGAAAAGTCCAGATCCAGCAGCCCTTCCTGAAGGCAAAGGAGCTATCAGACACTGCATGTTATGATAAGCAGAGAGGGTAGGCTTCTTCCTGCTGAATACGGCATAAATTCTGTAGAATTACCATCCCCTGAAAACCTGTCAAAAAGCCAAAGACTAAATATTTTCCCTCAGGCTCCCTGGAAGGACCTGGCCATTCGAATGGATGTGTCTTAAGTTTTCAAAGAATATATTTTTATTAGGTTTGTGGCTGATTCTTTCTGCCTTTGCCTTGAATCTCTTCAGGCTAGTGAGTGATGTGCAGAGTAGAGTAAATCTGTTACAGGCACATGATCATCCGAAAACAAAACCAAAAAATTCTGGGACATCCCAATAACATCAGTTATTTAGGATTATTATAAAGGACATGAGGTGAAATATTGGCCCCATTTAAATCAATAACCAGAATCCCATTGACTTGATTTGGGCCAAGGATGTCTCCCAATGGTGTAGAATTGTTCTAAAGAGGTAACTGTGTATTTTACACTAAGAATTGGGCAAGTATCCAACTAACACCAGGATGTTTTAACCCCCAAAGTATGAAGTTCCTGAATGTAGCTCTGCCCAGAAAGACACGGATCTTTTCCTGGACTACGTCATTAGCGAGATTAGAGCTGTTCTTTTGACCACCAGGCAAATAATGGATGACTGGAAAGCTTGTTCAGTGATTGTTTGTTATGTCATATTTGCTCTGAATAGCAGCATATCGAAGAGGGAATCTCAAGGGCTTATTCACAAGATATGATAGTGTCAGAACATCTGTATTTGATACAAAAGCCATTCACCCCACGAAATGTCATCACAAAATGGCATGAGATGACTCAGTATGAGTCCTTTCTTTGATATCTATTTTTCTGTAAAAGGTAAGGCCCTATAAGTCCTAACTGAAAGTTTTATAGTTGTTGATTTTTTTATATTATTAAATAAGCAAGTGAGATTGTTGCAAGTATTCTTGGGAAAGGTAGCGAGGCAACTCTACTAGCTGTTGCTATGACGTTTAGGCTATAGTCTGTATGTGATTTGGGGGGGGGGGGTTAAAATGTAGTACAATAAACCAGTCATGTCTATAGGAACAATACAGGTGTTCCCCAATACAGTTATTCTTTGAGCATCTGATATAAAGCCCACTGAAGTCAGTGGGAGTCTTTTCATTTACTTCAGCAACCAATAGATCAGTCCTATTAGCTAAACTGGTGGTGTTTCTCTGTTAATTTAGTCCACTGGTAATCTATACTAAGCCTAGAAAAATAGCTGTTGAATCCAGTTCCACGTGGGCTGGTTAATGAACCAGAAATCTGAGTATATTCTGGATTTCTACAAATGCAGGTAAACTCTCACAGCTGTAGTATGGATTATTTTTGAGATTCATGTGTGGATCATTCAGTTCTCAACTCAATTTTAAAAATAACATTTGTTAACCAATATTCAAACACAAAGGAAAGAGCATCTCTACCCTGCAGCACTTACATGATAACTAATACTATAAGAATGATAGACATCATTTTTACAGTACATAGTAAGTAATATTTACTATTATTGAATTCAAATGTGTATTGTAGGAAAATGGTTACTTGGCGGTGGTGTTTTGTTTATACAGATATGATTATGGTGTGTGTTTTATGAATTGTTGTATTAAAAATAGTGTGAAATTTAGCAATAAGTAACACTTTGGCTAAAGGAGTAAGTAATGGGATTAATAACCTTTATACTTTGAGTTATTCATACAATTGTCCTGCTCATTTCAGTACTGAGTTACTTGAAAGGAGTTAGCCTTGATTCATATGGATGTGAGGAGAAAATCATCACGTTACAACTTTAGGAATGCAGAGCCTAAAACTTTAATTTAGGTTGATAGATACTGATATACATTAAAAAAAAAAACCAAAACAACACAGCAGGCTTGTGACATTGTGACAATCAAGATGCAGTTTATATATAATCATAGGGCAAGCCACATAGTACTGACTGTGTCTCAGTTGTAAGAAGAAACTGATCTGAGAAGAATTGTAGGAATTGCCACATCTTTTTATACAAGTGGACCAATGCTTCTACTTTTGATGATTTGTTATAATTTTAGGTGTAGTTATTACTTTAGGCGTGTTGAAATTGGTCAGTGCTACTATATTAATTCTATTCACTGTCTTTTCTGTGGTTGGAAATCAACATTTCTAAACCTTGCAATCTTGGTGGGCCAGACTTATCTGTTTTCCAGACACTTTCAGATGTTCTCATGCTGCTCCTTCCCTCCTTCTCCACTTCAGTTGTTAGGGCTTTTCTGATTTACTGCTGAACTGCACTAGCACAGTGCGAAGTGTTTTAACACAATACAGTATTTAGTGTGTCAGTTTTTGCAAGCTGACAAAGGAATTTTGGCAGGTAAATATTTGTGCAAATGCATGAACATGGTCATTAGGTTGGGAGAACTCTTTTTCTGGGAATGCTATCTGTTTTCCATAGCTTTCTTAAATAGGGATTTTCTTAACTTTTTTCCCATGACAACGTTAAGATATTTGTCTTATTCTATAGTTGGATTGGCAATTGTGGGCTTTGGTTGGTACAATGTTCAACTGTATCTTCATCAATTTTGTTTATAACTTGTAAATTCTAGAGGGTACTAACACACACAAACTTATATTCTATTATACTAATTTTAATATGTTATTTATGATCAGTTTCAATATATAACATTTATAATCCTTTACAATGTTCATCTTATGTGTATTTTGCATCTTTCTCCGTCCCCTTTTTGGCATTACAGGCCCCAAATGGGTGGTTCCAGTACTGTTCATTTGTTTTTGTAATCATCATTGATATCTGAGTGTGAATGCCAATTTGTTAGAAAAACTGTAAGTCCTTGTCAAACATAACTTAAAAGTAACAAAAATAGTATTGAGTTAAATCAATTTTAAGGCAATCTACACCTTGTAGGCAGCAAGAAGTCCTTGGAGTAAATTACAATGACAGCTTCACACTATTTGTTAATTTTTCCAATTTTGTTTCGTGATTGATACTACAGTTATATAAAAGCTGTGCACATACCATCCAGATGACTTCAGCATGTGAATTCTAGGGCGAGAAGTTGCTCACGTTGCATAATAACTTACTATGCGTATGAGCACTGCAAAATATTTAAGGACCTTGCAGGCATCCTTGGAACCCCTGTGACATAGTAATATTTTCCTCATTTTATGGAAGGGAACTTGAGGTACCAACAAGGTAACTAATATTGCTCAACAACTTGTCAGAACTGTGAACTGAACCCAGGTTTTCTGATGCCTTGTTCCTGTGATTTGGTTTTTCCTTCCAGTTCTGTTTGCACCTCCCACCCAAGTATGGTGCAGAGAGAGTCTTGTGAACAACCATTCTCTCAGTCACAGTTGTGTGGGATTGTGTAACTTGCCTGTGGTAATTGCCGAAATAGAAGAATGATACTAGGGAAATATTTATTGTACTTTCAATCACCTTATAATGAAATTTTGCAGCCGGGTGGGGGAGGAGCAGCTAGTGTCATGTGGCTGCCAACTCTGCAGATCAGTAGCAAGTGTTGTGCAAGCCTGCCAGTGCTTTATGGATCGCCATGAAAAATGACTTGAGAAAATGATTCTTCAGGTTTTACTTTCCCTATTATTTTATGGGGAAAATGCAGTAGTTAAGAAAACAGAAATGAGAATGTTAAATATTTACAGTTCTTCCACCTCCTCATTTTGGGACACTTCCTGTTCCCACAGGTGTGATCCTCCCATCTGTTCTGGGGAACGACCCCAGGAGTGTCTTTATGGATGGTAATTCAAGAATCACTTGTTTAAATAGTATTGAGTATGTGATGTTAAAGTACAATATTGCATTTGCATCATGCAATTGCTACAAAATTTCACTCATCCCTCTACCATAACTAGGTATGGAGTATAATTGTCCATCCCTATCCAAATTCCCCACTTCTCTTCTCACCTGCCCCTGCCCTGTGGCATGTATAAATTCTAGATTAAGTCCTGCACAACTGGGGTGCAAGTATCTATCTGGTATATGGGGTGGCTTGCACACCTTTGTGAATGGTACAAACAAACAATAACATTGCTCATAATATACTTCATGTACATATTATTTCCCTAAGAATGCTAGAAAGGAGAAACAGGTTGCATGAATCTCTAGAAGTATATGTCTAGCTGGAAAATGGGCTGACTTAAACTGGGTTGTGGTTATGGCGCAGGGGTTGAGTGCATCCAGTATTCCTTGACATGCATCCTAGGGGTTCCTATTTGACTATGCAGCAACTGTATCTCTTCAATTACTGCTGACAGAGTGAGAAAATGTAGGTAAACGGGATGTGATGAATTGGAGTGGTGACAGGTTGCAGAGATATGGGCCTTCAGTTCTTCAGACAGTGGGAGACTTGTCAAGCAAAAAGTAAGAAAAGTATGTTGCCTGAAAATGTGGTGGTATTAGTACCAGCACTGTGAGATATTGGCAGACAGTGACCTGACTTTTTGATTCATGCTGTTTGAATGGAAGATCAGCAGCTAGTAAAGTGATTACTGTGCCTAATTCAGTTGAAGTGTATCTATAACAGAATTGATTAGGTGATTTTGTAGGGATGATATTACCCCAGATCGTTGAAGTGAGGTGCTCTATGTAACCAGATCCATATGGCTGTGTGGTTTGCAGCCAACATTCAATAGCAGAAGTTGCCTATTCCAAAATGGATCTGTTGGAATGAGTCAATTTCCTGCTATACAATGAAAGGAGGATCTTTTTTTCCCTCAAACTATTCAAAGACTGACTAAATGTATGAATATATTTGCATGGTATGACTTCATATTTTAGTCCAGACGCTAAAAAGTTAATGAACTTCAGGTAATCAAATGCGTAAGTTGGATTCCTGTTCATTAGAAGTGCTTTGAATCAGACAAATATATTATAACTAATGTTCTACTTTGCACCCAATTTTAATCTGTAGACACAGATATATAGAAAAACCTCTAAGCCATCTCAATACTACATAAAAATATCCACGGGTGACAACAGAAGGCACCAAAGGGTGCAAAGGAAGCAACGTTGAGTGTCAAATATAGCCAAGGACAAACTGTATTCTGTGCCAGTTAAGCTGCATCCGTTGCTGACATCTGCTATCAGCAACTTTTTTTTATTTTCTTTTAGTTTAGTCAAAGCTTTCGTGAAACAGTGGGTTGATGTCTAACCTGGTTAGACAACTTTTTTCATATGTAAGCCTTGGGATTTTTATTGTGTGCATAGGAGAAGTTTCAACATTTTAAAAACTATGTTCAAGTGATACCTTGGTTCTTCAACACATAAGAATCAAAGGGTGAAAAAAACCCTGATGTTCACGCTACTTTTGGCTAATGAAAATGTTTACAGTTCCCCCTTAAGTATTGTTGTTGGATATATTCCTGGTACCTGGAGATTATCTGCTGCTAAGGCAGTGTGGTTCCAGTGTGTAGCTTTGGTAGTTAAAATATTAGTCCTGCCAAAATGGAAAAGTCAATCCCCACCAAATATTGATGTCGGACTCAGTGACATGGCTGACCTCACAGTTAATAAGCAACTGGCATTCCGCAGAAAGGGAATGCCCCAAAACTCCAAGCAATTTCGTCTGACTTTTTAGAGGTCTATGATTAACGTAGACCTTGAAGATTGATAGGTTGCTGCTTCTCCTCCTCTCTCTTTATGCTAACTCTAATTACTTTGTGTATTATGATGAATCTGATATTTTGTTATAGTTGTAGTGGAAAAAATTAATAAAAATTATAAATAAATACACATTAAAATTAAGCTGATTAGTTCGGTTGTTTTAACATATAAGCAGTAAAGGTAAAATTGAATGATGTGTTATCAATATGTTTACAGGAACTGGGTAGCCACTGTCAAGTTAAATCAACAGAGATCATCTTCCTCCACACAGCACGAGTTCAATTTATCAGCCAACTCCCTCCGTCTGTTCTTTTTAGAAGTTGTCTTAAGCAACAAACAAGCTCTAGTCACTGCACCATCTTGACTTCAGTTTGCAGCTGTCGTGTCAAACATGGAAAGAGAGGCTCTATTGCTAACTGTTTATCAGGTGGCCCAGAAACAAAAAATCTGTTCTCATGAAATATTTATATAAAACAGGGTTCAGACTTAGTTTGATCTGACATGTGGCAGTCAGAAACCACATGGTCTCTGTATGAGTGTATGGGTACCGAATGTCATCCAAGACACCCACGGCTAATTTAGAGAGAGTGAAGACCCCTCCATTTTTTTTCGTCTATTGAAATTTCAGTGCCATAGCACAGAACAACTCAGTACTGTCAAATGACTGTAGTATGTCAAGTCACAAAAAAAAAAGACATCTTGTGAGATTTACTATACTATGGCCGGTAGTACACTGTTGTTTGTAATTACTTTCCAGACCTCAAGAGCTGGTTTAACTATGTAGTTGGGTATGTAGTGTCAGATTTAAAAAAAAAAAAAAAAATGATGTAACCTCTGCTCTGTGTTGGGTTAGTTACCACGTTAGCTAACGTGAGTTAAGAACACAGGTTTTTTATTTTGTGTGGGGAAGACAAGGCCTGGGGGGAGCCATATTCAAGGAGACTATTTGTGCTCTGAGAACTGTCCTGATAATACATTGCAATCCAAAATGAGTGGCATCTCCTTCTGGTGACTCACGCAGGTAAAGCTTATGTTGTGGGTGGAGTTTAGAAGAACACCACAACCACTTTTTGTCAGTTCAATCCCTGCCTCACAGCAACCCTCTGAGTTTGGGATATGTTACTCTGCTTGTTTCTCAGGTGGGGAAACTGAGACACCATGATTTTCCCAGGGTCGCACAGGAAGTATAATGTGGAACCAGGAGTAGAGCTTAGATGTCTCAACTTAGTGTCTAAACAACAAGCGCGTCTTTCCACTCTACTTAATGCAATAAACTGCAAAAGAACAGGAATTAGCAAAACAGGAAAAGAATTTCTTTCCAAAGCAACACACATGTTAACTGAACACCTCCTCATCAATATCAACAAAAACATTTTTCATAATGTACAACAGGGAAGCCCTGTGAATGATTACTCTGCTAAAACCATGCATTAGACAAAATAACATTACTATATTATATGTGATCATTCAGTTTAGACTCCAGTCCAGTGGTATGTTGCAGCCATATGAACCCCAGTTCCCCACTGAGCCCCTTGAAGTTGTTGGTAGGACTCTGCATGTACATGGGGATCTGTCTGTGGGCAAACCATTGCAGAATCGGGGGGGCTTAATCTGTCTTTCTATGGAGCTAGAGCATCACTGTGCTCCACAGAATATTAGCATTGTGATTTGGAATAAAAATAGAAATAAACCTGCAGCTCTTTCGTCCAGTTCAATAGTAGTAATCATTTCTATCAAGCTTCGATAATCCAGAATTGTAGAGTGACTAAAAGTTGCTCAAATGAGGTATATTGAAAGTTCGACTGTAGTAAGTGACCTCCAGTAGGATTCATTTGCCCGTCAATTCTCATTCAATATGAATTTCACCCATTTAATGTTTGAAAAAGAAACATGCATAATATAGTGTAGAATGGCTGTACTGTATTAGAGAAGGTCTGTAGGAGGGCAACAAAAATGATTAAAGGTCTAGAAAACATGACCCATGGGGAAAGATTGAAAAAAAAAATGAGTTTGTTTAGTTTGCAGAGGAAAAGTGTGGGTGGTGTGTGTGGGGGTGGGGTGGAGGGGATGTAAGTGTTCAAGTATGTAAAAGGTTGTTATAAAGAGGAGAGGGATGCATTGTTTTGCATATCTATTGAGGACAGGTGAGTTAATTTCTCTGCCTCAGTCTTTCCATCTGTAAAACTGGGAACCCTTATGGTGGTTTAGTGAGACTAAACTTAATACTGGTTAAGAACTTTTTGAAATCCTCAGATGATAGATGCTGTATATTTGCAAAATATTAATATTGTCAGGTCTTGAGAATGTGCAAGGAATATGCAGTAAATATGATAGTGTGTGCTGTATAACAAACTTTGAATGCTTATCGAGGACAAGAATATTCATCCTTTTTTTTTTTCACAGCTAGCAGTTTGAGATAAAGTTTGATTTAATTTCTACTTTTTGGCAGGTCTATATGTGTTCCATCAAATTTATAAAATTAGGTCTGACTTACACACAAGAAATTCGAGGTGTCTTGTCTTTTATAGCTGTGTCTTAATTAGTCTGTGTCATGAAGATAACCTCACATGGACTGACACCTTATATTATGGAAAATATGCTGGAACTAACTTGTTTTAGATCTACTTAGTTTCATGCATATGATGCCACATGACTGGCTGACAGTTTCAATGAAGTCACGAAGTATTGCCATAAACGGCATTTTGCCCCAGAAGAACAATAAGGTTTGTAATAAACCAGCTCCCCTAAGAACAACGAATGAGATAGAATGTAATTTTGGTACTGGTCACAAATCTTAAAACTTGCCTTTTGACAAAATGTATATTATCTAAATTCTCAGTTGTTTTAATGGTTTAATAAAATCAGGAACATTGTAGTATATAATATACAGTTTCTTAATAAAAGAAAACTTGGGATAAAAATATTTACATCCCAAACCCCTCTGGGCTTATCAATTCAATATATTATTTAAGCTTTAGATATCCTTTAAATATATTATTTTGAAAATTCCTTGTAAGTTCAGGGAGGGAAAATCGATTTTTTGAACTTAATACAAAATCAGTTTCACCTTTTATATAATAATGAAGGACTAAGGTAACAAGTGTTTTCATGCTGTTGGGCTCATGCCATCTGAACTAAGAAGTGGTTTGGAAACCTGGTTGAGGCTGCAGAATTGATAGTGAGCTGAGAGAGGAAGGACTTTGCTAACGGTAATGGTGACTTCTGATTTTATTCCACAGTGGTCTGTGTAAAACTGGTTTTGCTGGTTCAAAATTTTTTCCCTGGGCTAAAATTCATCTTTGTGTCAAGGGACAGGGCAAAGCCACCATAAGGCATATTCTGAAGATTTAAGTGGGACTTAAGTGATGGATAAGCTTTGGCTGGTTCTCTTTCCAGAAGTGAATTTCACTCTTAATGAGGAATACTGGTATGGTAGAATTGGTTTGAAGAATAAAAAAAACATAAAACTATTAGATGTTTCATCCTTTAGATGAAACCTCTAGAACAAAAATATATGTTCCTGCCCCAAAATACATCCTTGCAATGGCTTTTGAAACTAATCATAACAAAGTAATATGATGTGCCATGAGCTTTTATTTCTGTAGGAAAAAAGCTAGCACAACCAAACTTAAAAAAGAAGAGAGAGAGTTCTAAATATGCCATAACTGTAGATAGGTAATAAAAACCTCTCATTTGTGACATGGGAACATAAACCCCCGCACACATTTTATTGAAAACAACAAAGAGAATAAATAACAGAACAGCAAGGAGAGTAGCTTAAGGTTTAAACATAAAGTTTCAAAGACCTAGACTTTGGGCCTATGGTTCCAAACCTTTGGAAGGTCAGTTTAACTCTTTATTCTCCCTGAGTTGGTAAACCGAATGCCATGCACGTGTCTCTCATGTTTTATTTTGGTGGAGACTTTAAAAGACAAGTACATGGGATGATGCAAGACTTAAAATTTGCTGTTGAAAATATTGTCCACTGTACACAACTAGTGATTTGACTGTCAGTTTTTTGTGCCCCATTTTCAGAGGCCCCTTTAAGCAAACAGCAAATTCTAACTAGGGATTTGTAAAAACTGTATGTATTAAGGGGAATAACTCAAATCATGTATAGGACTAAAGGTTTGTCTAAAGAGAAATGTTACAGTAGCAAGTGTAATTAAATTCAGAGCAGGTAACATCATAAAATGCATACTCCCCTTTGACATTTGTCCCATGCTTGTAATAATTTATATCATCACAACAGTGTAAAAATACTACAGAATGTAACAGGGATTTTCTACGCAAGATAATCTTTTTACTATGTAAATTTGTCAAGTGAAGTGCAGAGGGCTGTTGGAAGAGTCCATATGGACACAGCTATTGCTCTCTTAAGTAAGGTAGCACTTCTGAATGTATTTTTCCCCAAATGCATTAGTTCTTTTTCATTGGTTTTGGAAGTGATTTTCTGTACAGCAGATGTTTTGCCTGTTATTGAAATTGTGGTAAAATCATTCACTGTACATCATTTGACAAGCTTGCAGCCCCAGCTCTTTGGAAGTGCAGTATTCTGACAGTTTCAGCAAATATACTATAAGTACTAGATGCTAAATGGCACTTTATGAATTAAAAGTTTTATTTTTGTACAGATTTAATTTTAAGTCTGAAATACCGGAGAGGTGTCTACAATTCTACTATTTATTTGTTTGTTTATACGCCTCTACCCCAATATAACGCTACCCGATATAACATGAATTCGGATATAACATGGTAAAACAGCACTCCAGGGGGGGTGGGGCTGCGCACTCTGGTGGATCAAAGCAAGTTTGATATAACGCGGTTTCAACTATAAGACAGTAAGATTTTTTGGCTCCTGAGGACAGTGTTATATTGGGGTAGAGGTATGTTACTATAATGTCTAGGAAACAAAGTTGTGGACCAGGACCCTGTTGTGGTAAGTGCTGTATAAATACAAACAGAAGTCCCTGCCCCAAAGAGTTCATCATCTCAGGCCTTGTCTACACTAAAGGGAGAAGTCAATCTAAGCTATGCAGTTTGAGTGAGTTACAGGAATAGAGTAAGTCAAATGGACGTAGCTTATATCTACTTACTGTGAGGTCCACACTACGTGATGTTGACGGGAGTTGGTCTCCCATCGACTCTCCTTACTCTTTCAACCAGATGGAGTACAGGAGACAATAGGAGAGTGATTGGCAATTGATCTAGTCACTAGACCCCTACATCGACTAATGCATTGATCACTGCAGCATCGATCCTCTGGTAAGTGTAGGTAAGCCGTAAGAGGAGACAGACAGTAGGGAGTACAAGTGAACAATGAGACAATAATGGCTAACATGATGATGTGCCAACAGCCTAACTGTTAAGTTTTTTTTGTAGGCATCATGGCAAAGGAGACTTTTAGGAGGGATGTGCAGGTGGGTAAGGAGGTAACTTTGCAGATGGTGATGGGGCATGGATGGGACACAGCACAAAGGTGTTTATTTGAAAACTTAACAAGTGAGCAGTGGAGATATGCATCATGGGCCAAATGGAGATGAGCATCGACAGCTGAATAGTGTGTGCCAGATGATAGGTAGAATAGGGATTGAGTGTGTAGGGCTTTGAAAGTGAATACAAGCAGCCTATGTATGATGAAATAGAGAAGAGGGAGCAGAGGAGAGATTCAAGGGAAGGGGTGACGTTTATGGTGATTGGCTAGGAAAATTACCGTTGCAGCAGCATTCTGAATGGATATGAGTAGGGAATGATTGCAGCTGTCAAGGTCAGAGAGATGGATGTTTCAGTAATCAAGACACAAGATGAGAATTTTATCTGCGTGAGTGGATGAGGCTAATCTGGATCCCAGTTAAGCAAGTGCTTGCTTTTTTGAGTATGTGCTTAGATTTTAAGCATTTTTTTTTAAGTCTAGGATTTTTAAAGGAGCCTAAGGAATTTAGCACCCAGTTACCATTGAAATTTAATAGAGACGGCTCTTTCCTTTGAATATCTGCCCTAAAGCACTCTTTCTGAAATGTGTGTCAGTGGGGAAAAATCCATAGAAGTCTAATTTTCTCATGTATGGAGGTGATATGGTAGACTCCTGTGTATCTAGAAATCTTTAATGCCCTACTGTTTGGGAAGAAGAAACACTAAAGCATAACTCTCAGATTTCAAAGTATTGTAATTCTGCCATTCATTTCGTTAACAGATGTCCAACTGCCAGCATTCTATCTCCTTGCTATAGCTTGTCACACTGAAAAGAGAACACATGATAACCTGTCATCTTTACCTACTGCTGCTATTTTTATCTAACACTGCAAGGGATGCATGTTCCTGTTATAACACAAACAGCATAAAAGGAACAAGGGGTACCCTGTAGTTGCTACAAAGGTGTATATTCCAGTTGCCTCCTGCCATTGGATATGTAGGAAAATCATTTTAAAAAAACTTGGGATTTCACAATGAATAGCCATTATAGGGTGATTAAACAGCTCAGACACTAGGCATCCGTCAGTCATCATCATGCATTGGCCTATCTGCCAAAAGGAAGTATGATCCCAAAAGAAAACATTTGTTGAACATCAAGATGATCTTATTTGTATTTGTAAGATTAATCTATTTAATCTCTCCATGATGAGGTACAGCTTCAAGCTGACATTTCAAAAAGGCATGTTCGTTTTTAATCTGCTTGTAAGTTACAGTATTAACAGGTCTTTAAGTTATGATGATTTCAGTTGAGTAGTGTATACATATATTTTTGCACCACGAGGGGCATATTGGTACAGTGCAAAGATGTGACCATCATCAACTTCCAAAGAAAAATGAGATATTGGAATATGTTCAGTTAGCTTGCCTAGTCAAACACTAAATTGTCTGTCTGAATTTCATACTGAATAAAGTCAGGTAACTACAAATGTTTGACCAACAAATCTTTCCGTTGAAGATCAAAACTTCACTGTTACAGCAAAATCCTCTGTGTTTGCTTATTTCTGGTATCTTGGCACTTTTCTTGCTCCCTTCCACCTTTTATTTTAACTACTAGCTAAGATTGTGTAACATAAGTAGTTTGAAGAAGTGTTGTGTGCACATTTTTACGAGTCTAGCAGTATCTAAATGATATGGATGATGACAGACCTAGGTTATATTCCTAATAGTAAACTTGAATACTCATAGATATAATTAACATATATTTTGTATGATGATGCAGTCAGCAGTGTGCTCCCTCATGCCATGGCTCTGCAGTCAACCTGCCTGAGTTTCCCTCCTGGGTTTCAAATAATTCAGCTTTCAGCATGATTCAGTTGCGGAGGTGACTTGGCCTTCTAACTAAGTCACAGAAGTCTACCACTTCTGAGGTAATTAGAGCGTTTTTTCTAGGGCTCTATCTCCCATCTTGGACTCAGGCTGGGCACACACCCATCTTTGGCCCTTTTCTTCCTGGGCTCAGATTCCATGCCCCTGAGCTCTGGTTAGTCCCTTCTTCCTCTCCTTAACAGCAGGGGTTGTTCCAACCTCTGTGGAGGTGATAGCGTAGGGACACTAACATCAAATCTCTACCATGGATTCTCAGCCCTGGGAACCCTAAATAATGGGTCTGTATAACCAGCTGTATTGTTAAACTGTCCTGCTTCTACTTCCCAGAGTCCCTTCCTATACCTCCTTCCCTGCTTCCTGGGAGGAAACTCCTTCACCTTCGGGGCAGGTTGACCACAGCACTCCTTTCTGGAACTGTGCTTCACTGCTGGCAGGATTTTCCCAGTCCCCAGCTTCCCTGTATAACAGGATACCCACAACTCTCCTTCTTGGTTCTCTGTTTAATCCTCACCAGTTTCTCTTGGGGCAGAGTTCTACAGCTCTCCTTCCAGGAACTATGCTGTAGTCCTCACCAACTTCTCTAGCTCTCTCTCCTCAGGGTTCAAGATCTGATCCACAGAGCCTCCCATCATGTATTTGGTTTGGTTTGTTTAAATAGACACCTCTCACTGAGCACCACACAGTCCAAATGTTATAGTTACCTGACTTGTAACAACTTGTCTCATTCTCAGCTTTACTGGTGATAGTCCTGTGGAACACTTGTTCTTAGAGGGCCATGACTTGGAACAGATGTGGCTGGCCCTGGGCCCCACTGCCCTTAAAGGAGGCAGACCACCTTGTTACACTGACTATTAATTTTCCTAGTTACACTTTTTTCTAATGTTGTATGAAATATACCAACAACTGTTGTGCTGAAAATTCTACCCTCTAAAATTCAGTGATGTAGGATGCCAGGAGAGGCAGACTGAACAAATGCATTTCTATTTTTCCAATAATGTCATGGAAATGAATATTGAAGAAAAATCATGATGGGTGTCACTACTAATTCTTAAGTAGATAGCATGAGGAAAAACGTGGTGAGAGGCAGGAAACCGCACTTGAGAATAATGAATTGATAGAGATCATCTCCAATTGTTAAATCAACCTACTTTATAAGTATCAATCCATTTGGCCTGTGACTTCAAAGGTCACTTAGCCCAAGATAGATACTGATATTACCTTGTCAACGAGAAGCACCCTCACCTTTTACTCTAGTCCTATCACCAGGGGATAAATGTTGGGGGTATGAGAATCTAAAATTTGCAACACTAAGAGTTTTAAAGTAAGAAAGAATGGATGGGGAACAGAGCACAGCTCCCATTTCTCTGCTAGAAAGAGAAGCTCCTCCTTGTCCTGGTGAGGTAAACTCCTTCACAGCTCCCCTTTCCCTTTGGCTGCTATGGTGAGAGCTTTCCATCCTGTTTCAATCTCCTTGAACCACTGGCAGCATGCATCCTCTCTGAGGGTATTTTATCTACTCTTTAGTCTATAAAATGGGGATATTAAAATTACAGACTCTCTTATAGGGAGTTGTGAAGATTATTTGTGAAAGATGTTTTCACAGCAATCAGAGATGCTGACCTCAGTCTAGCACACCACTTAAGCATGTGCCTAACTTTTAGTATGGGGAGTAGTCCCTTAGATTTAAATGAAACTACGTAAATATAGACATGTGCCTAAATCCTTTTCTGAGTCAGGGCCAAAGTGGTCATTGCCTTGCAGGACTGAACCTTATATGTGCAACTTTTCTATTTGTTTTGCTTTATAGTAGGTATAGATAGATAATATATCTCTCGTAGGAAATAAGACTGGAAGGGAACTCTTGGGTCATCCAGTCGGGTCTCTGGCCATCACAGGCAATCTCATCATATAGTTCTGTTCTAAAATCCTAAAATAAGAAGGGTGCCCAGGGCTGCTTCACTGGTGAGGGGATGCATTAATTGTGGGATGACTACTATTAAGTAAGGGGTTGCATGAATTGAGTTTGTGGGCAACATATTTAGGGACCATATCTCCCTTGCTGAACCCCTCTCCCTGACACTGCATGAGAAGCACAAATAGTTATTCAGGCTGTTGCTGGTTTGCTATCAGGTCCCAAATGACCAAAATATGGAATACACATTTTGTTGTGCTTCAGGATGTTTTTTTTCTCTCCGATGTGAATAAAATAATTTTCTTCAAGATGCTGTCTCAGTCCCTTTACATTTGGCCTGTCACAAATTGCAGAACCGGCTCATTTGATACACATATTGAAAAAACATCCATAAAACCCCAAATGTAATCTGTCAGTCATCAGTCATGGTGCAGAATGCAAGAAAAAACCATGTATTCTAGATGTTATCACCTGTTGCAAGGGATCGTGTTGCACACCGAAAGGGTTGAAGGCTAAGAGGTGTGCCGTGAGGGTCAACAAATTGGAGCTATTTTGTAATGCAGTAGGGACTGGGGGAAGTAGATTTCAGAGCTGAGTATTCTGTGCAGAGATCATTCTATCTCTGTGTGCATTTATCAGTCTATTTGTGCAACCCTGAAGTTGGAGAGTGGTTGCCGATTTTGTCCTATTAATTTCATGGGGACAGCTCACAACATGCAGTGGCTGCACAATCAAGTTCGAAAAAGGATATGTGGAAAACAGGGCTGTGACTCTGTGCCAGTTCACACTGATCTGAAGAAGTGCCTGGGTATATTGAAGAGAGCAAGTTACACCATCCTAAAGGTGTGCTACCCCTGAGCAGGATGGGCTTGCCCTGTGCCATCCACTACTCAGGCCAGAGGCCTCCTGCTTTTCCGTGTTAAAAAGCAAACTTGCAGATGTAGTTAAATATACAAAACAATGCATGCTCTAGAGCTGTTGAAATAGTGGTCTCATTTGCTTGAAAAAGGAAAATGTAGCCGTGATCAGTATTTTAATTTCTTTCAGTATTGAGGGGCACGATAATGATATAAATCATGGTCAAAATGGCACTGTCATTGCACAATAAGCCCTGTGTGGTGTTTAACTCCAGTTATGCATGTCAAACTTAGTCAATTTTATTGTTTTCTGTCAAATTCATCTCAATAAACACACATCCTTCCAGTAAGTCCTAGTCATTCATTTACCATTCCATTGATAATGAAATGGATCCCATAAATGTTTTATAACTTTATATTGAACCTCACCACTCAGACTCTGTGCAATGAAGCTCTCATGAACTGGTGATCTATCCTCTGTATTCTAGGAAAATGAGTGTAACCTTAGCTATTTTGAGGCTCAAGTTGAATTTAAAAGGCATTATCTGTAAAATGTGATTGTACTGTGACAAGGTGAATGACTGCCCTGTCAGCCCCATATGGTCTGGCTATTTCACAGATGCTTTGCCTCTGCTCTGAATCCAGAGATGGAAAATGGCAGATATTATACAGTGATGAAAGTATTCTCTTGGGACAGAAGGGAACAAGCAGTGTTACACAGATTCTCTGTTTTGCCAGTCTTTAATCATGCATGTGTTTATTTGAGGTTTCTATATCCAGCATTCTGCCACACTCTCTTTTCTCTCTGGTCCTTACTGTGTGGCTGTAGTTCATTTCTAGCTCCCCTTTGCTCAAGAAACCAGATCCCCAACTATCCCCTATCTCCTGAAGAGCCAATTGATCTTTTCCATTTTCTTCCCATTAAAGAGGAAAATGAGTCAGTGGTTTTGTCTCCTGTAACCTATAACCTCAAACGTCTTTGTGTTTTGTTGACTCTTGTTGACTTGAGCAATTTTTAATAGGCGCAGCAACCTTCATGTGTAGCTGCCCCTTAAAAAATAATAAAGGCTACTGAGAATTTTTCCAGCCACAGGCTCTCTTGATGTAGCCCTGTTTTTATTCCTTTGCCTGCAGGGCCAAAATCTTTCTTCCTCATGCTCCTTTATCTGCTGCTAAACCAGCTGCTATGTACCTCTTCTCAAGCTGTTCTTTCTCCTAGTTGGCTTCCTCAGGACTCTTTCGTACAAGCTAGACTGAGGGGAACATTACTTCAGCCAGTGTCTCTGTAGTGGATTTTTTCAGCATCACAAGCTTGGAAACCCCAGTTAAGCCACAGCCAATGTACAATACTTAAATCATTAAGAAAAAGTTCTGTACAGTATTCTATATATCCATTGCATTATTTTACTATACAAGTTTGGCTCTGAATGCTGTATAAAACGCAGAACAAAATTAACATACGTTTCCCTTGTGTTTGTTCATTCTTCTTAGCTATACATATCAGAGTGAAGAAAAAATATCCCCATATCTTTTATCCTCTGCCTCCCCCCATATTTTTTCAGACTATCTCCCTCCAGTCTGTTTTGTTTGTTCTTTACTGTTCCCTCCAGTTTCTTCGCTCCTTATTCTTTTTCACTTCTTTCTTTCCTAGTTTGTTGTTTGCTTCTTCCTTACTTCGTTGTCTTATAGTTGTGTCTCTTTTCATATCTTCAGTCACCATCTAGGACAATTGCAGACCAGTCAGGGTCTGTCCTGCCCTGCAACCTTGGGTACCTCACAATGCTTTGTAACTGCAGCTTCCAACTTGGATCACTCATAACCAGCAGCAGGTCACACCCTCAGTGTCTGTGAATAACCACAGTCCTGGTCCAGCAGCTGTAACCCCAGCAGCCTGTAAGAAACTTCCCAGCCACACCTGAATTTCAGCTGCCTCCCAGAATTGTGCGCTTCACTGTGGAGCTCTCTCCTGGACAGTTCAGATATTAGAAGTATTTGCCCCTCAAGAAACAATATACAGCAGTTTGCTACTTTAGTTGAAGTTACCAAACTTTTCACAACATTGGATTAGTTTTGATTAAAGAATAAAACTTGTTTAACTACACAGATTTTAAGTGAGATTTGAGTGTCCATGTGAGTGAATACGTAGGGTATTCCTGCTGCACCCTTTTTATAGTCCTGTCACTCTTTGAAATGCATTTTCCTGAGGGTTACCCCCTAAATCAAGTTCTTTCTAGCTGTGAGGGTGGAGACATGGAGTCTCTTGGTGAGAGAGATTCCTTACTGTTTGCTAAATTGCAGATTGGTCTGTTCCTGTCCCCTTGAGGTCTCAAGGACCTTGTTTACTATTTATACATACATTGAGCTAAACACATATCCTTTTATTTAAGATAGACCTACTTAACCACTCCTGCCTAATCAGGGCTACATGGGTTTGACTGTGTGCTACCAACATTACTGAGAGGGAATTCATAACTTAACACATAATATTGCTACATAGAATTCATCATGATGTTATTAGTTTGTGTTACCTCACAAGATATACTTTGTACAAAGTTTATTACAGTACTGTGTCGGATGTGAATAGAAGGTGAATTCTGTCACACCATCCCTGTATATTTTTTTTCTAAAAAAACCCTCTCTATTAACTCACCTATCTTCACTTCCTGTGCCATGCAGTATACAGACCAACCCAGACACTTTTTTTTTCTGGGTTCATGTTGCATATAGGCTTGGTAAAGTTAGTTCATTGCCTTGCAAGTAAATCATATCATGCAATCTGGTTCAAACTATGAGTTCTCCTGCCATGCCAAAAGCGACTGATTTCTTCACGGGCTAATGATTTTTCCGATAACTGTTCCCATGAGATTTCAAGTAGTCTGTGGTGGTCATTGCATAAGGGAGGGAAGATAGGCAAAAGCCCTTTTACTCTATAACATAGCGAAGATCTTTCAAGGCACTATCCCATCCTCAATTCAAATGGAAAAAACAATTGAAGACAGTGTCTGTAACATAGGATTCTTATGAGTTCTGAACTTCTTGTCCCAAGGCAAGTTTCATTCCATGAGTTATAATACGAAGGAACCCCATTCAAGATCATGTCCCTGTTAGGGATCACAAACCTTGTGAGAGATTTAAATCCCTCATTGACTTTCTAAATTTGTTAATCCAAATACAGAATAGTGAATTGGCAAATTGAAGGCAGTTTTGATCTAACTTCACATTTCCGGTTGAAGGTGTATGTGTCCCTTTTTTAAACATTGCAGCTTAATGGTGGGTAAGTTTTTATTCAATTAGTTTTTTTGTCATTCAAGCTCTTTCTCTCTAAAAAATAGTACTTGTATAAATTCACAGTTTATTGCAGAGATGGGACTAAAACTATTAAACTCCCCGCACCCTTGTTTGGTTTTTAGAAACATGAGGACCACAAGGGTCAGAATTCAAGGTACGATAACTGGTTACTCAGGGAACTATTGCATGATGGCACCTCTGACAACTGATTGTCTGAGGCTGAAGTTAAAAGGCAGAGAAGCCCCTTGACATACTTCACATACATTATGCGCTGAAGTGATCCCAGTAACTCAGAATGTGGGGTTTATCTAAACCTTTCTAACCTCCAGACACTTTGCCAGTAGAGAATCAGAGGTGCTTGGTACACTTGACAGGGTTATCCAGTACGTATACCAATGACCGTAGACCTTTTTTTGCTGAATTGAACCCATACATTTGAACAACCCTGTGAAAGCAAAGCTGCTATTTTCAGCAACTGCACAAAGGATGAAGCCATTACATTAAACAACAACAAAAGACACTTTTTTAAACAGCTTTGAAAGTGTGCTATGAATAAAACAACAAGAACAAACTAATAAATCGATTTAACAGAGGGCTGTTCAATAAGAAAAAGGGGGCTATTAGAAGAACACCTTGAGGGGAGAAAAAGAGGCTAATGACAATGAAAAAGCAGCCAGTTTGGCCATGCTAAAAGAAGCTGATGGGAGGAGAGAGAGAGCATCGAAGACTCTCAGAAAGCAGTACAGGATGACGTGGACCACTATGAAAATGATGGATTTTCATATTAATGAAAAATTCAAACGCACATTTATTTCTGTGAAATTCATGCTCAGACTGTTGTTCTCTAGTAATTATAGTTAAAAATATTCTGCTCATTTTAATGGTGGCAGCCATCTTGCATCTATCATGAGCTAATGGCTTCTGATTTTAAAGGGCAAAGTTGATACTGATGATAATTCTAAATGTCCTAGCTGTTGACGATCAGTAGTTGACCACAAATTCTTCTCACATCTCAGTTAGAGATCCTTGATAGGTATAATTTAGCATTTGAGGAGTTGACAACAGTCAATACACCTCAAGGAGCAACCTACCATTGTTGTGCAGTTCTTGAATTAGCAGTGACCTTGACAGCCCCCATATCCTGCCTGTTTGTGATGACAAGACTCCAAAAAGGAGTGCACTTTAACTTACAATTGAGCTTCTTCATTCAAAAACAAAGTACCTCTTCCTCCATGCTCTCCCCTCTCCTCCCAAAAAATGTTAACCATAAGCCACCATCTGAAATAGGCAAAAAGGCCATGAGCTTCCGAGAACTTACATGTGTGCTTAACTTTACTACTGTACGTAGTGACTGCTCACAGTAGTAAACTTAAGCATGTGAGTAAGTGTTTGCAGAGTGAGGACCAAAATTAATATAATTAATATGTGCTTTTGAATGTTTCAGAACTGTGTGGTTTAGAATTTTTCTTTTGCTGTTTGGTTTGTGTAGTTACTGCTGTGTGTAATTGTTGTGGGGTTTCAGTTTTTGAATACTTGTCAAGAGTATATAGTGTCTATGACAGTCCCTTTGCTTTTTCTTTAAATAAAGGTGAAGAAATGAGATCTTTGCCTATTTTGTAGGTAATTGAGAGACCTGCATACAGAATCTGACTTTAGATAAATATGGATGGATGTATGTAATGTTAGGTGAAGAATTTAGAGGTCTCTATCAGCGAGTGGATTACACTGATGAACAAATGTCAGAAATGATACTGCAGATATACCGTCTTCTATGTGACTTAGAAATCTGTGTGACAGAGAGAACACAATGAAATAGAAGATAAAGAGTAAAATCTTGATAATCTGTTGAAGAGCGCAAAGTGCCTTGTGCGGTAATTGTATAAGTCAAACAGGATCTGAAAAATGGGAAAGGGGGAGAATTTGTGTGTGCGTGTATGTGTATCCACATACACTTTCTGTAATACATATTTTGCATAAGCAATTTGGAATTTGTATTTTAAGACAAAGCTGCTTATTTCTTACATTATGCTAGTCTTGATTACTATTGTGAGCTGTTAGATCATTTTTTTTTTTTAAACAGACCTATCTTAAAATGATTTCCTCATCTAACTGGACACATCTTAGCCATAAATTTAAGTGACTAATGATTCTGACTAACTCAATGTTTGGCTACCAACTGTGAGAGACAGTAAATACTTCGGACAGGGTGGGTGGTCAGCACTTACTGAAATTCTGTATATAACACATAGTATATAAAGATTATAGACATTCATAACTTATAGTGTAAGGATTATGATCTAATTAAGAGAAGAATTAACATACATGGAACTTGAAGCATCTGAGTATTCCCAGTGAAATCTTGGGTCCTACTCAAATGCTTAATGTTTATACACACATGTAAGTGCTTTCCTGAATCATGGGTTAAATGATTGGTAGAAGTGTGGACCTACTCCTCCAATGGTAAAATTCCCCTATGCAGACTAGAAATATGCCACTACAAGTCACAAAGTGTGGTCTTATGTGGATTTCTAACATCCTCAAATTCTAGTGTTGGGATTGAAGTTCAGGTCCTTCTTTAATATTGAGCTGAGAAGAGGCAGAACTATGCTGTGAAGATGAATTCTGTTGCAGTACAACACACATCTACTGAAATTTTCACTGTGATCTATCCAGAAGAAAATGATTTGTTTGCTTGCTTTTTATTGTGTAAATTATAAGCATGTAAAAATATCATGACAACATAGCAAAACTTGAACAGACAAAAGCAGGGAAAGTTATGTAAGGATGCCACTTAATTTGGCAATTGTGGGAGTTCCTCAAAGGAGGGTGTTGTATTATATAATCTTTCAGTATAAAATAGAAATTGGTCTAGTACATATTTGGTTTAAAGAAATATATACTCATCCATTACTCAAGTGTTTTAAGGTCTTATCTCTATAATAAAATATAATTAATAAATAAACTGATGCCTGCCTTGTCCATTTTAATTATCATATGGTTTGCCATTAGCAACAGTAAATCTTACTAAACCATAAATTGCTGCTCAGTTGAATTTTGATTACATGGTGTAAGGTTTTTTACCCAATAATCTTGGTAGTTCAAGGGTTTTAACACAAGGGTTGCAAACAGCATGTGTGTATATTTACAACAGGAGACTCTATCACCTGTATTCAAATACAAGAGAGAGGGACGCTGCATTTGTATTATAAATTACTATTTGATATGAGCAAAACAGCTCAAGATTGCTCAGTAGTTGGATCTCATTTATGAAATATTGCAGATTACTAATTAACACTCCTTGTCACATAGAAATATTTCCAAATAAGGTTTTCAGTGATCCTGGATTGATCCATAGTCTGTTTATGAAGGCATTTTTCCCGCAACACAGTAGCTAATTTATGGCTGGAAAATAAAAATTGCTCCAAAGAGTCTTCCCAGTTCTCCCTACAGATAGTTGGTTCTCACCTCCTGCATGGGAAAATGAGGGACTCTGAACATCCAATACCTCAAAATACTAAATTATTTTTGGAAATCTTCAAGAACTAGAAAGCTGTTGTTGAACTTTGATATTTTAGTGCAAACCATGGCAGATGAGTATGGACTTGGTGGTAGATCATCAATGCATTATTATATTGCATTCCAACAGTAAAATTATACAGTAGGGCCAGATTCTGATATCCTTAGTCAGGCAGAGTAGCACCTTACTCTGAGCAGTCTCACTGATTTTAATGGAGTATGGTACTATCAGCTTGAATAAGACTAACAAAATCTGGCCCTTAAAAGTTTTTTTCCATTCTCCGTTCACAAACATGATAAATAATTTTGTCACCTGGATAAAATCTGTCATCTGTTGGAGCAAATGGAAAGGTTATAACCTAACATGACTCCAGGTATCTCTGGGGCCTGACATCTGGGACTTACTGCATTTCTATAAAGGTCTGTTTGTTTGGCGTTTTGAGGTGCCCATCACTACAATACCTCAATGGGGTTCACAAATACTAATGAAATAAATCTCAGCGCAACCCTATGACATTGGCTTACAGATCAGGAAACTTAAGCAGAGAGAGGTGGTGACTTGGCCAAGATGACACAGGAGGTATGTGAACAAAATGCATATTTTCTTATTCTCAGTCAGATGCCTTAAACACAGGATCATCTTTCCTCCCTTAGTTGTTAATTACACATTCTGAATTTTTTACGTTTGTATTACCTGTAGGTCAAATTCTGCAGCGACATGGGAAAATGCATTACATTTCTAGTAACGTTAGGAATGTAGGGCTGGAAAGGACCTTGTGAGGTGATCAACTCCAGGGCCTTGCACTAAGACAGAACCAAATAAACCTTGATGACTATCCCTGACAAGTGTTGTCTCAACCTGTTGTTCAAAACCTCCAGTGATAGACATTCTACAACCTTGGAAGCCTAATTTAGATCTTAAACTTTCTGACTACAGGGGAGTCTTCCTAATATCTAACCCAAATCTCCCTTGCTGCAGATTGAGCCCGTTGCTACTTGTCCTACCTTGAGTGTACATGGAGTACAATTGATTACTTTCCTCTTTATAACTGACTTTAACATATTTGAAGACTGTTCTCCAATCCAGCCTCAGTTTTCTTTTTCTCAAGACGAAATGTCCAGTTTTTTATAATCTTTCCTGACGGGTCATTTTCTAAGTTGTTCATATTAATTATGTTAAGTCTCTGGCCACACATTACCTTTTTTAGTTAAGATTGAAGAAAAACAGGCATTAATCACCTCCACCTCCTAGATGTCATCAGTTATTAGCTCTCCTTCCCCTCTAATTAGAGGGCCCTACACTTCCCTTTGTCTTGCTCTTGCTCCTAATATATTTATAAACCACTCATTGCATTGTATCCCCTGTGCTAGATGTAACTTATTTTGTGCCTTAGACTGTTTGATTTTGACCCTACATGTTTGTGCTATTCTTTTGTACTCCTTTAGCAATTCATCTATGTTCCCCCTTTTTGCAAGATTCCTTTTTTGATTTTCAGTTAATTAAAGAGCCCCTGGTGGAGCCATGTTGACTTGTAACAATGCTTCTTATCTTTTTCTTTGCATCAGGATAATTTGCTGTTGTGCCTTTAATTTTGTCTCTTTGAGTTCTCCTGAACACACCTTTTTCCTCACATGGGACCAAACCTACCAGTTGTCTGAGTTTGTTAGTCTTAAGTCCACTGTCCTTATTTTGCTGCGCTCACTCCTTCCTTTCCTTAAAATCATGAAATGTATCATTTTATGGTCACAAACTGCCTTCCACCTTCAGATTTGCAACTAATTCCTTCCTGTTTGTCAGAATCAAGTCTAAAATGGCTGTCCTCCCTGCTTTCTTCCTCCACTTTATGAAAGAAAAAGTTGTCCACGGTACATGGCAAGAATTTATTGGAAACTTTGTGTTTTGCTGTATTACTTTTTCAGCAGATGTCTGGGTAGAAGTCGGGCATTACTACTAGGTCTTGTGTTTTGGATATTTCTGTTTTTGTTAGAAATTACTCATCCAGCACCTCATCCTGATTTGGTGGTCTACAGTAGACCCTGCACTATGACATCACCCTTGCTTTTTTTTTTCCTTTTTATTATTACCCAGAGACTTTCAACTGGTCTGCCTCTCACCTTTTTCTGGATCTCAGAACAAGTGTATTTATTCCTGATGTACAGTATAACACCTTCCTCCCTTTTCCCTACTTGTACTTCTTGAACAAGCTATACCCCTCTATATCAATATTTCAGTCATGAGATTATCCTACCAAGTCTCTTTGATGCCATTTTAACTTGCATACTAATACCTTCAGTTCTTTCTCTTGATTCCCCATACTCCTTGCATTTGTATATAGACATCTAAGATGTTGAGCTGATTTCCCTATTGTAATTTTTCATGTCCCTTAAACATCTAGTTCTCTGGTAAGTTGGCCTTTTCTGATGTCTGTCTGTGGTCTTTTGTGACCTGCCCCCTTCTGAACCTAATTTAAATCCCTCATTGCTAGGTTGTCAAGTCAATTCACGAAGATGCTCTTCCACCTCTTGGTCAGGTGGATCCCAACTCTTCCCAGAACTGCATACCATGGTTGAGGAGATTGAAGGCCTCCCATGAGACCATCTGCTTAGTCTTGCATTCATCACCAGAACTACATGAAGGCAGAATGGATTTTGATATCACTTGAAAAATAATAGGAAAACGTCTTCATGTCAGTGGAAAATTAAATGTGAACTGTTTCTTTTAAAGCAACAGCTCCCATTAACTTCATACTTGGATATGTTTGTCCCAGTCATGCTGTTAATTTTGGATTTTAGGCACTGAACAGGATCCCAGGTTATTTCTTCAGTGACATACATTCCAAAACATGAATTGGGAGCTGGTTGCCTATGTCCGGATACTTTTGTCCTATTTAAGGAGTAACATCTTTCAGAAACTTGATTAATGGGCATGATAAGTTAAAAATAATTATAAGATTCAGATGTGGGATTTGTGCACATGACCAAATCATCATCCTATAACTGGAAAAGTGTGGTGGCATACGAGTTACAGAAAACGGAGAGGGGACATTTTGACTTATTCAAGGTGTATCTTTGGAGTTTGGCCACAGATTTGAACCATTATATTATTTGATTTCCAGTAATATTGAAGAGAAATGGGAAATGTGGATGGATGGGACACTCTGGGTTACTACCTGAACAAACTCATCCACACAATTAAGATTTTTCACGAGTAAAGGATGATTAATTTGACAAAGAAGTATAGATAGAATATCAGGTTGGAAGGGACCTCAGGAAGTCTTCTACTCTAACCCTCTGCTCAAAGCAGGAACAATTTCAAACTAAATCAATCCCAGCCAGTGATATATCAAGCCTGACCTTAAAAACCTCTAAGGAAGGATATTCCACCACCTCCCTAGGTAACCCATTCCAGTGCTGCTTCACCCTCCCAGTGAAAATGTTTTTTCCCTAATATCCCACCTAAACCTCCCCTGCTGCAACTTGAGGCCATTACTCCTTATTCTGTCATCTGGTACCACTGAGAACAGTCTAGATCCATCCTCTTTGGAACTCCCTTTCAGGTAGTTGAAAGCAGCTATCAAATTCCTCTTCATTCTTCCCTTCTGCAGACCAAATAATCCCAGTTCCCTCAGCCTCTCCTCATAAATCATGTGTTGCAGCCCCCTAATCATTTTTGTTGCTCTCTGCTGGACTCTTTCCAATTTTTCCACATTCCTCTTGCAGTGTGGGGCTCAAAATTGGACACAGTACTCCAGATGATGCCTCACCAATGCCAATACTTTCCCATCAGCTAACAGGACCCCTTGTGTGCGGTCAACTGTTGATTTTTATATGGTATTAATCAGCTCTAACTTACATAGGCCATGCAGACCACACTGTGCCTATTTTGAAGAATGACAAGTTAATGTCAAGTCACCAAGATCTTATATTTCTTTCCAGTTTTCTGATGTTCATGGTGTGGAACTGAGGGCAGAATCAAGACCGAAATGAGGCAATAATATAGAAGAGACATGACAGAATCATGTCTTATTTAGAATCAATTTTTCCTTCCCTGGAAGTTGGCATTTTTAATTGCCTTGAATAACATATAATTAATTTCAAGGTCTAGCTTGCTGCTTCTTTTTTTTCTTAATAGCCCTTCAATGTATTCAAAACTTAAAATTTCCCTGTGGTTTCTTCTAGAACAGCTTCTACTTTCCCCTCCTGCCCCCAGGCTCACAATTTTATTCGTAGGAAGAACAGATTATCTTGCCCTTTTACTGAAGTACTAATAATCTATCTAGTAGAAAAATCCCTGCAGAGAAAGAAGGTTTTTGTTGTTGATGTTTTGGGGTTTTTTTAAACAAAAAAACAAGTGAGAACATTTCTTTCTGTTTGTTTTAATCACCTGTGTCTTTCTGGTCAGAATTTATTAAATTTATAATTTAATAAACTTTGTTCCCTTTACTAAGTATGTTTTATCTTCTGGCAATGAGAGCCCTATTTTCATTTGTTACACAATTCCTGTTTAACACTATTTAAAAAGAAGAAAAAAACCCTCTGCTATTTAAAAAGCATTAGTCACATTAAAAGATGACTTTTTCAGTGCCCCTGATTTCCATTTTTAAGAGTTGGCAAGCATGCCTGCTCATACATTTGAAATTTGAAAGCAAATTATAGTTTTCTTCTTAAGATGCTTCTCTTCAAATCTCACTTCTGATTCTTCAAAGCTTTCCAGACAGCCTGCTATAACTGTTTGTGTGAATAGTTTTGTCACTTTTAAAGGGAGCTGCTATTTCTGTAGAAGTTCCAGTTACTAATTAATATTTTCATTAGAATAGGTGAGTCATGGATAATTTGGATTGGGATTTATTATCTGGGTAAACCTGACCTGTTAAACTGTCCAGATGTATTACTGTCAGAATTTCCCATAATTACAGGAATAGTACACTGTGCACAATATCAACACTGCTGTTGTACTGAATTCTTTACTTAAAACCATCAGTGCACTTTTCATGACAAAATTTTTAGCCATGATAAATTATTGTATGCTAGACACTGTCATGTCCATCTTTTTAATACCTTCCTTATTCATTATAAGTGCCTTTAGCCGTACAGACTAATGAAAGATTCCTCATATCAAGTTTGATTACTACACTGTTTTTTTCCAGGCATGCTTGGTGATGAGCTTGGCATATGAAACAATTTCCTACAGTAATAAAACTAATTAAAGTAGGTAGTCATCTCCACATCACTCTTTAGTGAATTATAATGAGCTCATTAATCTAGCCACTCTCACTCACCATGTCTATTGGCTGGACCTTTTCTCGGTTCTGTCATAGTAGACTTCTTCGGTTGAAAAATGGACAATTATCTCAGAGTAAAAGGGTTTCTTCTCTTTTTTTGGCTAAAAATAGAAGACACTGAGACGTCTGCTGCAAATGAAATATTTTTCTTGAAAATTAAGCAGGGATAAGGAGAAACGTTCTCTTACTAAGATGAAGCGAGGGTCATATAAGAGTATATAGGTAGGATATCGTGTCAGGGTAAAAAAGAATGTATCCGTTAATTAAATATTTCTGTTGCACAGAAAAATTGAATAAAAATATAAGTCACTAATAATGTTCTAGTAATTGGAGCGGAGTGAAACTTGGTTAATGGGGTTTTGGCTGAGTTTCACTTGACGTTTTTGTGTTCATTCACATGCAAAGAAAAAACGTAAGGAAAGGTGTTATAAAACCATGCTCTCAGATTCCACTGTCTTAATTAGTGGTGTATAAATGTAGAGATACATAGCTAGATTGACAAGCAGAAAGAGAAGCGGGTTCATCTGACTTTCTAAAGTGCAACCATCTTGTTTTCTTTTCTTCTAGTACCCTAACTATGGTAAACTGGTTCAGTGTTGTCATTTGTACCAAAAATATTACTTTTGTTTAATGTCAGCTAATTACTTCCCCTCTTGTATAATTAAAGAAAGATGATTATACTGCCCCAAGTCTCGTAGAGACAGTTGAATTCATTTTAGTTGAAGGATAGAGATGTAATTGCAAGGCTGTCTGAAGACTGAGACTGGTTCAAACTAATCTCTAGTTTATCTACACTGACTTGAGGTACTTCCAAATGATTAGATTAGGTCAGACAAAAGGCCTGTTTCCAAAATGACCCCCCGACCCTGCTCCCCAGCTGGAGCATCAGAGCAAGCAATAAAGATTGTATGGCAGGCCATGAATGCTCACAAAACTGGGGTTAGAGTGTGGGAAGGGGTGCAGGCTCCGGCTGGGAGTGCAGGTTCTGAGGTAGGGCTCGGGATGAGGTGTTTGAGGTGCAGAAGTGTGCTCCAGGCTGGGATCGAGCTGTTTGGAGGTTGGGAGGGGGATCAGGGTTGTGGCAGGCTTCAGGAGGCACTTATCTCAAGCAGCTCCCAGAAGCAGCAGCCATTTCCCCACTCCAATTCCTACGCAGAGCCACGGCCAGGTGAGTCTGCATGCTGCCCTGTTGGCAGGTGCCGCCCCCGCAGCTTCCATTTGCTGCAGTTCCTGGCCAATGGGAGCTGCAGGGGCAGTGTGCAAAGCCCCATGGCTGCTCCTACACGTAGGAGCCAGAGCAGGGCCCTGCCACTGCTTCTGGAAGCAGTGTGGAGCGGCCCCTGGCCCTGGCCCTGATCTCTGGCTGGAGCAGGGCAAGCCCCAGACCCTGCTCCCTAGTGAGAGCTCAAGGTTCAGTTTAAAATGGCTGGCGGCCTGGATTCACCCCATGTGCCATAGTTTGCCCACCCCTGCCTTAGTGTCTGTAATAAGTTTGGTGATGCATTCTGGTCACCTACCACCGGAGGCACCCTGCGCATATGCTAAGAAGAAGGGGGAGTTGAATAGGGATATAGGGATGGCTGGAAAACAAGAAATCTGTTTTGTGAAAAAATTCTAGGTTTTATCTCTCATTGGGATGATAATGGCATTTGTCAAAAGATTTTTCAGAGAGAGCTGCACCCCCCGGAATAGTAGCCCAGTAGTTAGGGCACTCATCTTTAGTGTAGGAGACTCAGGTTCAAATCCGTGCCCTGCTTCATTCAGAACAGGACATGCACCTGTTCATCCTGTATGACAGGTGAGTGACACACACCAGGCTATTGGATATTCTGAGATGAAGTGCTCTCTCTCTTCAGTTGGAGCTGTTCCACTTTGTATAAATAATTAAATATTATTTGGACCAGAGAGAGTGGAAATTATTTACTATGTGACCCAGGTTAGGGCATTCAGATAGGATATGGGAGACCCAGATTTAAGTCCTTGTTGCAAATCCCGGGTGTCCCAACTAATGGGCTATTGACTCTTCTGGGGGTTGCTCCATCTCAGGTTTTGACCAGAAATTCCATCTTGAACCTGAGAACTCTTCCGAAGAAAAAATTCCCTGGAACTGATACATCTCCAAAAAAGTTTTCATTTCAGCAAATTGGCATATTCTAACATAAAAATATTTTGTTAAAAAATCCCAACAAACTTTAGTCTCAAATAGGTCTGTTTAAAAAAGAAAAAAAAAAAAAAAAGGGCAAAGTATTCACTTGCAAATTATGGAAAGAAAGGAATGAAGGCTTCATTTCACAAGCCCATCCATGCAGGGGTTTTTTTTTTTCCTGTAGAAACTGCAAATATAGTGTTTCTCTCAAACTCAGAGAATCTTACAAAATGGAAGAGGTTTTTTTAGGTGCAATTCTAGGAAACCAACAAATTCTAAAATATTTTCACATTAAATTTCTAGTACAGGAATTTAAATTTCTGTGCACTCCAACTAGGAAGGTTTAAAATGTGTTTTCTAAAGACAACTAATTATGTAAATTAATGCCTCTCTTCACATCTGAGAGATTTTGACATACAGTTAGTGTTTGTCTTTGCACAGCTGCATAACTATAACTTCTTAAACCTGAGTTTAGATGATATTTGGATTAACACAGATGAATTTCCGTATTAAAAACCCTTTAAGATGTACCCTTCTTTTCTGGTGCAATGATCTTTTTAATGGCAGTGCAGCAAATAGATGGTCTACATTTATCCAGAGTCCATGGTATTTAAAGATTGATGTAGCTGCACAAAAAGTAGCAGCAAAGCATCACATTAGTTTAACAAAGGTTCACTTTCAAATGAAAAATGCATTTGAATGTAAGGTCACTGCGTAGTTGAGGATGCAGCTCGCACACTGAAACCGGAGTTTACTCGGGTATCAATTTCTGTGTGTTTCTATAACCCAATAGCTGGAGAAATGACATGGAAAGTTCATAGATCTCTCTTCAGGAAACCCTCCAAAATATTTTCCATCTCTACTTAAATGTATGCTCTGTTGCACTAGAAGTTTCTTGGGACAGAGATGGAAACATGAAGAGGAAAAATAAGTTGTTTTTTTGTTTTTTTGTTTTTTGATGATGTAAAATATTAAGATTGAAAAACAGCAAAAAATAAAATAAATTACCCTGGAAGTTGGCACACTGAAAATAGTGGGGTCCAATCCTTCTAGATATACCTGTGCAAAACCAAAGTAACTCCGACGACTTCGGTATAATGAGCAGAATATGGCTTAGTGCTTGTTTTTAAACTATTCTACTTAATGCAAAATATATTGTGATTCAAAATCAACTTTTCAAAATATTTGAACTCCTTCTCTAGATGATCCAGGAAGACTATGTAAAACCTCAAGAATCTTGTATGAAGTTTGAAAGTTGTGTACATGAAATTGTAGCATTGATTGATGAATATTCCCTGTGTTTACAATGTGGTGAAAATCTATTGAAAGGTCTGCATGTGACTATCAAATGCACATTTACATCCTAATATTTAATTAGCAAATATAAGAAGACAATGAAATGGGTTACAAACCAGACAGTTTTACTGAAATTGTGACAAAATATTTTGAAACATCACAACCTAAAACTACGGCTCTACTGTTCTGCAGTGTATCCTTGTAGGATAATTCTGTCTTCATTGTAAAACATATCTGCTGATAGGGAGTTTGAGCTGCACTGAGATAGAGAGGTGATACTATTTAAGCACATATGCCAGCACCACCATCACACCTCTTGGTCAAATGAAAATAAATATTGACTACGGTTCTCCCCCTTCTCTCATTATATTCAGATATAATGGGACTGGTTCTCCTCTGACTTCAGTGTAAATCTGGAATAATTTTGCCGATGTCACTAGAATTACACTGGTGTAAGTGAAAACAGAATTAGGCTGAATATATTTTTGACCCACTTTATTTGGATTGACATAGATGCGGATAAAGTCATTATCAAGTAATGCACAATATGAATGTTCAAAAGAAATTGCTGTGATGAAGACATGAACATAATGTGCCTAACTTCAAGAAACCTTGTCATATGTGTACTTTTTGTTCAAATTTTGTGGTGTATCAGGGAGTTGTGCTCTCTGACAGTTGGTCCGTCTGTCCAAGATGATAGGAAGACTTGTTCCGCCCCCACCACCCTGACAAGGTTACACTAAGTAACTAACACATTTAGTGTGAGAGAGCTGATATAGTTTTGATCCAATACCCAACATACAAGTGGAGATCAGTGGGGTTATATCATAACTTAAGTAGAAATTAATTATTTCTAGCACATTATATCAGAACAATAGAACTACTTCACACTCCCAAACCATACGTACTAGGGGTCCTGGGAACGCTTCCAACCAATATTTGTGTCAAGTGATTTCTGAACATTAAGCCTTAACCATGTGGTGTTTCCTGATCTTACCATCTGCCAATTTTATTTTATTTTATTTTATTTTTATGACTGACTTTGTTGGAATGTTTTATTGTTCATGACAACACATACAATGTGTATATATGGTTCAGGCATTTGTGCCATGTGAATAGAAATCTTTTTGCCTTGAAACACTATTTCCCACGCAAACTCTCACAGTCAGATGTCTGTGAATTGTATAGGAATTGTTAACTCTCAGGATTCCAAACCAGGGAAACCAATAGAAGTTGAAGTTGTACAGCATGTTGTGGCATGTTCTTGGGGGACTTGTAGTTTCAGACCATAATTCAGCTTTTTTTTCCCCTCTAACAAACTGTAACAGATTCTTAAAACCATCCAGGTCTTACCTACATATCAAATTCTGATTCTCTGAACAAGCTTTATACTTATAAAGTAATGTCCTAAATGGGAGATGACATAAGTGGGTCAGCAAAACTAACAGTACAGTAAGAAAGCAGAGCTAGTCATGTGACACCTTGTATTAACCATCATAATTTATGGAGTGCTGTAACTTTTCACAGTGCTCTACAAACACAGATTGAGATTCATTCCCTGTCTCATAGATGATTCAGTGTAAGGTCCCAATTCAAGAAAGAATCCTTAAGCAGCAAAGCATTTAGATATGGGCTTAGTTTTCATTGAAGCCAATGGGACTTGATCCCATGCTTTAAGTTAACCATATGTTTAAATGCTTTTCTCAATAGGGACTATTTTCTAAATCAGGGCCTAAAATCGAACTTGTTAGTATTATTCATTTCATAGCCATAGTGTTTAAGACCAGAAGGGACTATCAGATCTAGTCTGATCTCCTATATGTTACAGGCCACCGAGACCCACACACTTAAAACCCCAGTATTCCTCTCCAAGGAGGTAAACAATAGACATGAACGTTTTCATCACACATTTTTTTTTTTTGTCATTCAGGGTCAGGTTTTTCACTTGTAAGAAATTGAGCTCAAATTCTTTGAGGTTAATTTACTCTGCCTCTAGAGTTGTCTTCATTGTCCAAGACTAATGTTTTTATCTTAAATGGCATATTCTGTGCGTAGTATAAAGTGTTTATTGCATAATTATATGCTTACAAATGTGTATGTTCTCTCCCCCTTCCTTGTACATTTGGCTGTTTATATTCAATTAATTCTGACAGTTGGCTGATGAAATGTAGCTGATTGCTGTAGGGTAAATTTTCACCTTGCTGTGTGTTAGCAGTATGTTTAAATGTAGGCAAACGATCGAGGTGTTCAAACAATCATATGTCTGGAAGACTGAAGAGTTCTAACATGGCAACTTTGTTACCCACTTGTCCATAAGACTGAGAGGACCCTCCCACCCTCAAAATATGTTAAAGTAGTCTTCCTTAAAAAACAAACAAATCTCACCAAGATTCCATTAAACAGGTGGTGTTGCCTGAATACTTAAAGTATTTTCAATTCTTAAAGTAATATGGAATGCCTAGAATACTGCACATAGTCAAGTACATTTAATTAAGACACAAGTGGTCTAAATAATAGAAAAATCAACACATACTCTTTGTTCAAACCTCCAAATTGAAATGGACCTCATTTTTTCAATTAGTTCTATTATTTAACAGTTTAAAAAAGGAATATTACTTGTCTGTCACACTTCCTACCAAAACCAGAAGTACCAGTATGTTAGGGAGTGGAGGGCAGGAGTCCGTACTCATAGTATCTTTGACCTCATCGATGCCATGATGTATTGGCAAGAGAGCCTGAGACTTTTTTTTCCAAAAATCCAAGTGAGAGGTTGAGAAAACTTTGGATAAATATTCACACAGAATCGGTGAGCCTTTCTTCAGTGTTGCTTTATGTACTGTTTTAACACCATTTCCTTTTCCTTAGAAATCACATTAACATGAACATTTTTCCTTTTTTAGAAAGATTAGAAAAGTATAAGCTGAATTGTATGAGGCATTAAATATATTACTGGCAAATCTTTTCATGAAGAAACAACTATTTTACATAAATCTAGGAGTTTATAGCACCATGGTCTTTTTAATTATGTGTTTAACTGCATGGCAGAGAACCAGTGCCCTTCGCTACAACCCTTAATGTTGTTGTCACTTCTACCCCAGATCTGCACAAAGATGTATTTAATACTCCCTTGTAAATAAATACTCACTGATTCTGTTAGTATGTATGATGGGTTTGCATATTTTCAAGACACCGTGAGGGTACTGCACCAAGAATTATTTATGCCTCAGTAACAAGCAAATTTCTGAAGATTTGAATTTTAAATCTTAAGAGCCTTCCCCAATCTATGCAAAGTTCTTGTCCTTACAAGGCCCTTTCCCTTGTAACTGGCTGTTTCAGTTATCAAGTATTATGTTATAGAGAAGACATCAGGCATCTTCAGGGAGTAGCTCCCTGGATTGTTTCCCTTTTCCTGTTTGCGTGGGATAACAGGTCCAATTCCTATATCTATTAGGGAATAAAAGTTTGATTACCTCTTTGCTTTCTCAATAGTGCTATCCCCAAATGTTCAGAAGCAGGCTCAGAAAAAATTATTAGTTTGGCTTAAAAATAATATATCTATATCTCTATATCTATATACATACACACACACTTACTTACCTTTTGATAGTTAATCTTTTATGATTCGTGTATTCAAACTTTTCTCTACAGTCACAAGGAAACTTACTTAGAAGAAGCAGAAGAAAAATCATTCTAGGGCTTTAAGAAAAACACCAAATATCTCAAGGCTTGCAATAAAATCACTAAGTTGGAAACACAGCTTTCTGCAACAGCAGGAGGCAAAAAATTCCACTGGGTTCTGCTGCTGTTTATTTTATAGTTCGTTATACAGAAGATCAGAATGGATGATCATAATATAGCCCCTTCTGGTCTTAACAAATAAATCTATGAAAGGTGTTCTGGGGTTTGAGGTATGCCACTGCATCATACTGTGGTATGCTAAAATCTTTCACAAGAGTTGGGGTTTCAACATACTACTGTGCAAGGATCAGTGTGATTTGTTAAAAATAATAAAGCCAATAGTTACATCATATAAATATGCTTTTTTAAAGAGCAGTAAACAGTAATAACACTAAAAGCCTACATTTATCGACCATTGCTACTGCAGACCCGTTTGAGATACCATGGTTATTTCTATTCTGAGTATTCAGAAATACTGTAGTATTTTTGATACGGTAGCACTCTATGGCAGCAGTTGAAATACCGTGGTGTTTTTAATGACTACAAGTGTGTCAATACCCTAATTGTATTATAAAATCTCTCTCTTGAATGGGTCCTGTCAAATTACAATGATGTTTCTGAAAAACCAATTACATTATCTGTGTTTAACACCTTAAATTTTCATAATGAGATGTCTAATTTCTCTCAGCTTATGCTTCTAATTTACCTAATAAGTCTTATTGTACTTAGTCTAATTTACTACTTCACTTTTTGTACTACAGACAGATTGGAAAAAAGAAAATAGGCTAGTCAATTTGTTTTGCTTCTGCTCCATTTCACTTTCATGTGTAAAGGCTATAGCATTGTTCTAATGTTGCTAATGCTGCAGGATGTTTAAATCCAAACACTTTTTTATTAAAATTCAGAGATAAAAATACTGACAAAAATGACAAAAACTGGTATTAGAAAATCATAAGATTCACTTAAGAATTGAGAAATTTTAAAAAGTAATTGATTTTTTTTTTCTCAAGCTCCTGTTTGAGACTTTAGGGTTCAAATTTTTCAATCTTTTCTCTAAAACCATAAGAACTGCTAGTTGTTGTCCCATAGTTAGGGGTCACAGGAGTGTTGCACAGAAATTGGAGAGAGTCCAGAGTAACACAAATTTATGTGGTTTTATGAAAAATAGAGAGGTTGAAATACTGCTTCCATTGAAATTGATGGGAGTTTTGCCTTTGACTTCAATGGAGCCAGGTTTCAACCCATATATCCTCTCCAACTTTGGGTATAACATTTAATTTTCTGAAACATTTGTGTACATGTTAATTATTTTGAGTTAAAATGTGTCCTTTAAGAAATTTTGCATCTGTGTCACACCTTTTTTCCTTCCATTTCTAAGCTAAACTGTTTTGGTATTAAACAGCTGCTATGTATCACTGAAGAGGTGGCAGCGTCCCAGGGGTGGGTAAAGTGATTGCTGTGTAAAGTATGCAGTGTTTGTGTTGTGTTTTTTTTGGTTTTTTTTTTTTGGGGGGGGTGCTTTTTGGCATGGAAGGTGCTATATACAATAAGCAATTATTAGGCAAGCTTGGTTCCCGCCTCCCTTTTTTCTTTACATTTTCACATTAGTACCAATGGAATATTTTTCTGTTTTCCGACTATCTGACTTGACAGAAAAATGCCAAATGTCTGAAGTTTCAGGTTCACTTTGTACTTATTTTTAATACATAAAAAGGTGAATATTAACATTTTTTTATTTTAAAAGGGTTCTTCAGAGCAGTTCATTTTTTAGGAACTCATTTCACTTACATTTATTGAAAGTCTGTTATGCTTATTTTTTTTCTTGGTGTTAAAGCATGGACTTCATTTTCTTCTCTTTTAACACACACATAACTCAAGCTGCATTATTTTGAACTCCATGTTTTTTTGCTGTCACTGTTGCAGGTAGAGTATCCAGTTGTAGCAAAAAATTAATTTGCTGAGTCTGTATTTCACAGTTTAATGACAGCTGGTTTGCAGTGATGAAGGAAATACTGTTCATTTAGTTCTAAACTAATAAATCTTTAAACTAATACACGTTATGTGCTCATAGTGAATAAGTAAACCTTTCAGTAGAATGTGAGTAGAATTTTAGGCCTGGGACAGGTGGAATGGATACTGCTGACCTGGATTCTTCTGGATAAATGAATTCTTAGACTGAATGAATAAATACTTAATTCAACCTGAATAAAAGTAGATCATATTTTACATGAAATGCTAGCAGTGTGATCTTTGACTGCTTCCTGCTTGCACTAATTAACAACATCTGTGATATATAAAATGTTTCTCATACGCCTCTGAAAATAGACTCCATATGTAAGAAGGGACTCTTACTAGAACTGTAAGTTGACTAGCCTTTTCTGTTGTTTTAGGATCAGATTCTTTTAACCCAAAACTCCCTTGTACAATGTTCGGTACAAAAAATGCAACATTCCCCTGCCCCTTTTTTTTAAGTTATGGTTGTGGACTGGAGCTAGTAGCTACATGCCCCCTGAGAAATGTAAATTACATGGACCTACGCGCCAATGTGAACAGTACTGTCGGTGGGGATGTGGCTACCGCTGCTCACGGCGGCTGGAGTAATTAAGTAGACAGGCGCGCTCCCTCCCAACGTTTTTTGAGTGTCTGCACTAGCAGAGCTACAGTGGCACAGCTGCATTGATACAGCTGAGCTGCTGCAAGCTCTGTAGTGTAGCCTTAGAAACGTTAAACAGCTGTGTCCCTTTTAGGCAAAGGTTCTGCTCTAGGATTTTCTCATTCCTGGCCTTAAAGTAAGGACCAAAGATTTCTCTAGATGGTACCTAAATAAACATTGTGGTCACAGCATCTCTCTGTTAAGTTCATATTAGCAGCAGCAGCAATGTAAAGCGAATCAGGATGGGCTTTACCCCAGTCAAAAGAAATCACTGTGATTCATAATATCTTTCAGGTCAAGTCTTTCTAATGAAGCAGAGGTCAGCTTCTCTGCTGTTCTTTGGTCTCTGATCTGGGCCTGTTCTCAGAAGCTCCCAACGCCAGTTTTTTCCTGAGCAGGAAGAGGAGAAAGCAACTGTTTTTTCCTCTTTACAGGGCCCTCTCCATCTTACTACCACTTCCCTGCTCTACTGGTTGGAATTCTCTCTTCCCAGCTGGCAGGTTGCATAAGTTCTCAGGGAAGGAACAGTACTCTCCCATGTTCTGCATACAGACAGTTAACCCATTCCCTGACTTACTAAGGACGTGATCCTGCAGACCCAAACCTACATATGTGCTTAAATATACTACTGCGAGTAGTCCCAATGGAGTAGATCTTACTTCTGGTAGTAAAAGTAAGCATGTGTATAGTTATTACAAGATTGGAGCCTCTGAGGGAAGTTAATCCTTTCTGGCTAAGAGAGGTGAAAACATTATCTAATTTTAAAAAAGAATATGTTCTCAATAATAGGTAAAGTAAAACTGATAAACATTCTTTAGCTGTCTAAATTCAATACATTTATCAGATGAGTTTTATTTTATTCTAATTGTATAGTACTGTATTGGAAAAATGTTCTGTTGTGCATCAAAGGCAAATAGCAGTAAATTCATCTTCCTTAATACCAGGTTAGTTCTGTTTATACCGCTTTGTGATTATAGTAATCACAATATGCCTGCTTGTTCCTAAGTATGCAAAGGTATCAAATATGCAAAATGTAAATGATTATTATTGTTGGCTCATATGCATAACCTGCTGCATCTGTCTTCCCACATGCTGTTCAATTTATCATCCTGTGAACGGATCTGATGAAAAACAGGTTTATTACTTAGGTTTAGCAGTTTCCCAGATGGGCAATGTTAGACTGAAACAGGAAAATACTAACATTGATGCATAGTGATTATAGTCAGCCTTAGAAACTAAAAGCAAGTTTAAATAAAAACACAGACAAAACAACAGGAAAAGGATGCCATAATTCCACAGTGGTCCACCAAGGTGCACATTTAATAAGAAATAGCTTAGATCCAACATGAAAACACAAGGTAAGAGCTGGATTTCTGTTCCCAATGTTAAGATGCAAAAAAGAGAAGAAAATCTAAAACACAATGTACAGTATTGTATTCATTTTTATAAAATGCACCTGATAGCTAATTGTTTTAGAGCAACAAGTTGGAATTTACCATCCCAATAATGTTTCTAACAGTATTCCTTGAATAGAAGCTCATAGTTCAGTCATGTTATGTTGTATGAAGGAAATACTTCTTTACACAATACTTAGTCAACCTGTGGAACCTAGTTGCCAAGGGATGTTGTGAAAGCCAAATATATACATAGGTTCAAAAAAGAATAAGATAGGCATTGATGGACTTATTAGCCAAGATGGTCAGGGATGCAACCCCATGCTCCAAGTATCTCTAAACGTCTGACTTCTACAAGCTAGGACTGAATGAGAGGGGATAAATCAATTGATAATTGCCCTGTTCTGTTCATTGCCTCTGAAGCATCTGGCATCAGCCACTGTCAGAAGACAGGATGCTGGGTTAGATGGACTATTTGTCTGATCCAGTATGGCTGTTTTTATGTTATATAAGTATTTCACTTATCTCAGCGTGCTGTCTCCTCTACAGTGTGACCTCATTTCTTTTAGGAATCATTTATTTGTTCATTGAAAAAAATCAAGTGTAGTCTGAATTATCTTTCCATAATGTATTTTCACTCCTATTGACATCTTTACTATACTGTATACAGAGCATAATTCTTAAGCTTCTGTTAACTCAGAAGTCATGAGGTCAAGAAAAAACTTGTCAACAAAAATCAAACATTCATATTTTATTATGTTACATTTATTAAATCAGAATGTATGCTTGAAGCGGTGCTGTGTACAGAGCACTTATTAATAGGCACGGGGAGATGAGACTCAGCAGATTGGGATGAATAAAGTTATTTTTCAAATGGAAATATACAGACTCACTTGTGGGGCTTGCAAAATTTTTAAATAGAGGGTATTGATGTGGTAAACTGGAATGGTGAAAGCTACATGATGAGAATTTGTATTAACTGACTCAAAGACTCTAAAATGTATTTGCCTTGGTTGTGTTCAGTACATGAATTCTGAGATTCTTTGTGAATGTATTCAAATTCCCTCAGTAAATATTACATGATGGCAGCGTGAGAAACACATGTATAAATCATAAAATGGATAGAAAGTAATTTAGTCTTCTAAAAACTTCACAAACATGGCTAAAAGATTCACTGGGAATATGTGAATAGTCAAGAACCAGCATGGAGCCACAAGATATGCAAAAACTGCCTATTATGGATGAAGATTTTCCCCAAAGCTCAGTAATTCATTTGGACTCAGAGTTATGGTGGCAACGCTGCTGAAAAGCAGACCCTCTCTTCAGATCTGTTCTTCTTAGTTTGTGGCTGTTGTGACAATTCCATGTTGGTGAATTACTGATTCCTGCCAGTTTCTCTCTTCTTACTGTACGTCCCTCCACCATTGGCCTGTGGTGTCTCTTTTTCTTCACCTTAAAAGGCTTTTTTAACAAATAGCCATATCTTGAATGTAATGGCCTTGCACCACTTTCACCTGCAGTCTGACAATATGCAGTGATGGGAGTTTCCCCAAGCATTTAATAGGGTAAAGGTGATCTCTTTCTAACCTTAGGCTAACACATACAAATTCAGTAATTCTTGTGCACCCCTATTACGCTTTGGCAGAGATGTCTGTTTCCCACAGTTCTTGCAAAGAAATCTTTCTTTCGTGTTCTTCTGTGCAACCTCACTGGCCCTATCTTTGTCCTATCTTTGTTTCCTCCTCCTTTCTACTGCCTTATTCTTGTTTGATGTCTTCCTCCCTTTTCCTGTCCTCACTTGGGATTATATCTTAGGTGTCCCCAATAAAATTTGTGTTTGACAGTATTTGCTATGTACATATTACAGAACATATAATAGAGAAGTAGAAAAGCCACCAACATCCACGGTGCTACTGCCTCCTGCCTTCACACAATCCTCTTTTAGAACAGATGGTGTCTGCACAAATGCCCCAGAGTAAAAGAATAAAATACTGTGGTCCTGGTACATGTACTGGAGAGAAATTCTTTATCCCTACTTTGGCTGTTGTAAAGCTGTGTGTGCATGCATTGTGTCTAATTATTACAACAAACCTACATCATAATTGCATGGAATATAATGTAGGTGATTTGAGAATCGGATGGTATAATAATGTATAGGTAGTGACATGAGGCCAGGTTCTGGTTGGTTCCGGTATGCGCGTGCTGTTGAGGGAGAGGTAGGAAGGCGGCTACCACTTTATGCTGCCACAGAGGGGTCAGGCATTGTTGCAGTACTTGCACTGCTCTGCCAAACACTGATAATGGCAGTAATGACCCTGAAGGATGTGAGCTTGTTAGCTGCCTGAGTAGCATCATGATTCAGATGGCATTTTCTCCAGGGTTAATGCAGCAGCGTCACCGGCTCTGTGTACCTAGCAGCTTTTGGAGGCACCAAGTCTCATGAAGCTCTCATTAGCATGTTGTGCTTCGGCACAGCCTCCAACACAGAGTTATGGCTTAATGCCACACTTCAGCCCCTCCACTACTGTAAGGTATGTCACAATCTATGTACTGTACACTGCTGCTTTATTATATTTACTATGCCTGCAAAATCTTATAATTTTTTGCAAACTTTAGTAATACCCTATCCTTCCTCAGGGTTGTCTTGCTTCGCTCCCTTCTTACTACTTTGACTCTTTCATTTAACAAGAACAAAAGAAGCTGATTGCGAGGAGTAATGTGATGCCCTCTTGAGATAAGGCATTTAGACATGTATAAATAGAAAGAGAGGCATGACTACTCAACATCAAATGTGATGCTGTTTTTTAGTGAGTCTTTAAGAAAAATGGCCCCATTTCGAATAAGGGGCTTTAGATAAAACAATGGTAAGAGAGCATTTATATTCCATAACTTTCTAGTCTTCTGCATCTTTAGGTTTCAAAAGTAAAAATAAAGAAATAAAAATGTAACATTGCTTTATAGTGTAGAGTGTAATTAAGGTATTTATATTTCGTTGCTGGGATGTATTTGGTGATTGAGTAGTTTTATTTATAATTTTTTTTTCCAGCTAAGGTTCTTGAAAGACCTATTTACTGAATAAACAGATGAGTAGATAAAAATAATAAACCATTAGACACCTTCATAAATTTTCCTCTAGCTCAACAAGGAGAAATCCTGATCTTTTCCTGAGCTTGGTCCCTCCATATTATCCAGTCAACAGCACTAAAATACTACGTTGGTATCTAGACTGACAGTACAAAAGGATGTGGGGCTCTTATTTCTAATCTTGTACGGAGATATCTATTTTTCTGTAGCTGTGAATATTTTGTATTACATCCCGTTATAATTTTCCCCCCTCTAATTTGTTTAGAACAAAAGTTAAGCAGTATAATTGCATTGAAAAGTGCTTATTATAATTGAACATTTTCCCAAGGGGAAAAAGTTCTGAACAATGAGACAATACACTCATCACTTATGTCACTTTTATGTTTTGAGTGTTAGTTTAGAACTGCAAGCACATAAATACCATAAAGAGGTATGGTACTTCTGAAGATCTAACTTCTTCATATCCTGGTTAGGTCACTTAAGCCAGTTCTACACTTAAAACCTTTGCTGGTATAGTAATGTTGGTTAGGAGGTGATATTTTTATGATAGTATTATGCTGGCCAGAGTCCTAGTGTAGATGTAGATATTGGCAAAAACACTCTTTTTGCCAGTATAACTTGGATCTACAATAATAAGGTGTGCTTTTATAGGTATACCTCTATAGCTTTTCTGAGGTGGACTAGGTCTTAAAAAGGAGTCTGTTGATATCATTTGAGTACCTCGTGGATATATAGCTATATCATAAACTACATATGAGTGACAGTCCTTTTTCAAATGAGGCCTGTGAATGTTGCTGGTCAAGACTGAGATGAATGGACAAAATTTTATGGGGAAAATATGCAATAGGCCTGACAGCTCCAAGTTTGGCTGTAGCCTGTGCTATTTGCGCTTTCATTTGTGTGAGCATCAAATTCTCATATAGATATTAACTGCACATGCACCATCAAGCAAGAAGAGTGGTCTGTGTTTACTTTTCCTCCACCCAACTAGTGTCAGTATCATTGCTGTTTTTACTGTCATAGTACATGCATATGTGCGTGGAAGAGTTACTTTCCTTTTTGTGAATGTCTGTTGTGCTTCTTTTCTCCATCTGCAGTCAGACTGAGAACTCCCCAGTAATTCATCCACTCTGAGATTTCTCATAGTTCTGCTCACGGAAAACATTAGGAATTTTATGACCACTTGTTCCTAAACTAAAGTAAGAGATGTCTGAGAGGAACTTGAATAAAAAGCTTAAAAGAATCAGGCACTAACAAAATGGACTTCTATTCAGGGATCTTTTGAATGACTTTGGCTGCACTAGTTTGTTTATATGGCAACTTAGAATATGTTATTCAAAATATCACACATAACAGAGGAAAATTGAGTTTCATTACTCGGATGTAATTATCTCACACTGTGTGAATCTGCCTTTCCTTGTCAAGAGCAAAGTAAAAGTCCTAGCCTATTATAACATCTCTTTTGATGTATTTTTATAGGATATAATGAAAGATGAATGTTCAGTGCTGAAGTTGCAGCTGAAGGAGAGAGATGAACTCATTTCCCAACTACGTGAGGATCTGGTAAGCAGGATGTGCACTTTTGTCTGAGAAGTTCACTTTAACTGACAAGGTCGGTCACTCATACAAAAACTAAATAAACAGTTTTTCACACCTTCTGCAGGGTGGACATCTTAAGGCTATATTAATCATTCAACCTGATTAATGCAGTTTTTATGACTCTACATTTCTGGGGACTTGTCAGACTTTGAAAGGGCTAATACCCAGACATCCTGATGGTGGTTCTTTGTTTTAAAAGATTGTGTTGACAGTTATCCTATAATATCAAAGAGGCATTAATCACTGGTGAAGGAACAATACAGCACTGTGTGTACTGGTTAGCATATGCCAAAAATCTTGAAGGGCAGTACGTACTTTCTGGTGAGTTGTAAATTATTCTTCCTTCTACTGCCTTGCAAAGCAGTGAAGCTATCCAACACATAACTAAATACTCTCTTCTGTTAAAACAGGTGTTCCCTTAATATGAAAACAAACAAACAAACAAAACACCTGAATACTCTGATTATGTTGATACAACTTTTCATTATTGTATTATGTGGCAAAGTTTTGTTGACTTAAATTTTAGGATAGCCATATTGATAGCAAATGGCAAAGCTGTATATATAATATAGAGTATATAGAAGGAGTATACAATTAAAAAAAAAATGAAGATATGCTGCTTAATGGGTGGCACCATCAAAAGCTAGTTTTTTTATATTACCGCAGAACCGGTTTAAGTGAGTGGGTTGTCCTGCTGTAATCAAGGAAAGGGGATAGTGTTGCAGAGATGGCCCTCTAGGGATGTGGAGGGTGGCGGGAGGGGGAATGATTGAAGTCCAAGTGATTAATTTCCCTCTTAGTCTGGCTGTTGGGACATTGTCCAGTTGTCATTTCCCCTTCTAATGACTGGATGTGAGTCTGCTGCAGCTGCTAGCTACGGGACTTCATCCTTTATCTCAAATTGTAAACATTTATACTTTAGAACCGGAGGTTCTGGGATCATTCCCCAGTGATAACCAAGGTGGCAGTTATACCTATTTTACCTTTCCAAATTACATGTAACTTCCAATTCCTTGTCTAAATACTATACAAAATGAAATGTTTAAACTACAACCGGGTTGTCCTTGGAATGTAAAATTAATGATTATAAGTTGAGTTCTTTTTCATTATAATTTACTATGGCTCGATTTCAGCTATGGGCAGTTTGCCAATTTGCCTGTGAATCCCTCCTACTGTACTGTTTTGATGCACACATGAGATGAAGTGGTCTCCATTACACTTCAGAGCCTTATAATGTGTGAGATTTACTTGGTTCTTTTGAGGTAGCTGAACCCTATTTATGAAAAGCATTTGGGCCAGATCCTCAGCAGGTCAGGTGTAAATTGACGTCAGTATAGCTGCGCCACTTTACACCTGTTGAAGATATTGTCTCACCCTGCCCTCCCCAACATCCCAATGTTGTTTTTGTAAAGGGAGAGGAATGAAACTTTAAAAAAAAAAATGCCTAGAGGAAATACCCTTTTACAAGGTACGTGGAAGGAGTAAGAGGAATTTTAATTTACTTCAAAATACATATTGAAAATCAAATTGAATAAAATTTCATGTCCTTGAAACTTCAATAACACGGTAATTCGTATTTGATAAGAATAGCAGCCTTTATGCAGGAAAATCATATTCTAAGTTCATCTTTATAGTAATTCCCCACTTGCTCTACATTCTATTATAATTCGTGATATTATTTCATGGTGGCCATTTTATGATGGAATATTACAGACCCACGGATGATTTACATAAGAACAGAGATCTGTAAGTACTTTCAAATCCTCTTTCTTCCTCATATTTAGGAAACATTAGAAGCAGAAAAGAAATAGATTAGGTGTACTTAAACATTATAAATGTGTCAGGCTTCTTTCCTCCTTTTTAGAGGGAGAATTAATTGCACATATTGCAGAAAAGTCTTATCTCAGCAGTAATTACTCTCCAAGTCGGTTCTGCAAGACAGATGTAGTGTGTGAAAATAATATCCTATGATACATAATGGGGATTAGCCTCCAATTCCTAGTGCACTCCAGCTCCTTTATGAAAAGCTGTCAGTAAGATAGAATCTTCAATATTCTCTAGCACTTCTGGAGGTGATTCTGCATATTAGTTAAGTCCTTATCACAAACTGTTGTCATCTCATGATGTTTGGTATGAATATAAATAAATGATTGTTGTGTCATTGATGATGAAAGAGCCTTCTTGCTGTGATACAGATTCTGTTCAACATATTTATGTAGAAGTAATGTTGCAGAAATTAGCAAATATACCATAAAAAGTGTCCTTCCTTAGAGAAGTTACAACGTGACTAACGCTCCTTTAATAATAGTGCATCCCATATGCTTGTCTTCTGTTGAGGTGTCACTGGTAAACTGCTGACTTAGTGAGACATGCAACATTTTACTGACTAGTCTTCCTGCAGATGCAGACAAATATGACCAGGCTTTACTCAGAAAACTACTTAATTTCCATTCCAGTGTGGAAATCATAAATTAGCGCTGTCCAAATGGATAGATGGAGTATCTGAATGCCACATACTTCCATTTGACAAGTGTCATAAACAAATAGTAGGAGTTAATAGACCAAAAGTACTTTATATCTCTTTTGCCTGTAAAGGGTTAACAAGATCAGTGAGCCTGGCTATCACCTGACCAGAGGACCAATCAGGGAACAGGATACTTTAAAATCTTGAGGGAGGGAAGGCTGTGTGTGTGCTGTTAGAATTTGGTGGTTGTTCTCTCTGGGCTCTAGGAGTGACCAGACGTGCAACCAGGTTTCTCTCCAATCTCTCCGATACAGGCTCTTATAAGTTCAGAATAGTAAGTACTAGGTGGATAAGGCAAGTTAGACTTATGTTTGTTTTCTTTATTTGCACATGTGCATTTGGCTGGAAGGAGTTTAATTGTGCATTTG
>NC_133773.1:23489632-23592404 GCF_003597395.2 Chelonoidis abingdonii
TTAGTCTCTAAGTGCCACAGTATGCCTATACTTCCATTTGGCTCCCATTTTATTTGTTTAGTTTGGATTTTGAATTAGCTATCTTTATTTAAATCTAATAAACATATAAAAAGATTCACTACAGATTAGGTTAGGACCTATAAGAATGCACAATATTGAGAGGCAGTGGATAAGATAAGAATTTAAAACTAACAATTTAGATGTATTCCTGAAGATGATTCAGATGAGAAGCAAGACAGCATAAACAGTTTTGGCCGATGTGTATGAAAGCATGTGTCCTTTTTTACAGATTTAAATCCATCTTATGTCAGCAATGGAAGTGGTTTTTTTTTTTTGTTTTGTTTTTTTTTACTGTGCATGTGTCAAGGTATGAACCCCACTCTGAACCTTAACGTCCAAAAGATGGGGTACCTGCATGAACCCCCCTAAGCTAATACTGCTTAGAAATGGTAGAGTGCCATCACACCAAAATATAGTGTTTTGTGGCACTTCTGGCCCCAAACCCTTCCCTGGGGATCCAAGAACCCAAACCCCTTGGATCTCAAAACAAAGAGAAATAAACCATTCCCTCCTTTCTTCCTCCCAATTCTCTCCTCCCTGGGTAACACTGGGAGATCCTGTGATTCACTCCTTGAATCTTAAAACAGAGAGGAATTTCACCTTCCCCCCCTTCTCTCCCCTCCCAGACTCTCCCTGAGAGAGACAGTAATCCTAAACAGAGAGAAATCAGGCTTTTCTCCCTTCTCTACTTTCTCCACCAATTCTTGGTGAGTGCAGCTCCTCCCCTGGGGTCTCACACAAGATAAAAAAACATCAGGTTCTTAAAAGAAAAAACTTTTAATAAAGAAAAAAAAAGTAAAAATTGTCTCTGTAAAATCAAGATGGAAAATGTTACAGGTCTTCAGCTTATAGACACTAGAGAGAATCCTCCCCAGCACAAGTACACGTTGCAGCAGAGATACAATCCTTCCAGCAAAATATCATTTGCAGCAAAGAAAAACATCAGAAGACTAAACCGCCTTTATAACTGGTACTTACTAAATTGAACGAAGAGGCTGTTCAGAAAATTGAGAGTCTGTGTACATGTCTGATCCCTCTCAGAACCCAGAGAGAACAAAGAAAAAACCCAGAAAGCACAAACAAAGGCTTCCCTCCACCGAGATTTGAAAGTATCTTGTCTCCTGATTGGTCCTCTGGCCAGGTGTTTCAAGTTTACTGCTAGTTAACCCTTTACAGGAAAAGGAGACATTAACCCTTAACCATCTGTTTATGACAGCATGGTGAAACAATTCCATGGGCGTCATACATACAGGCATCAGTCTAGATCTTCAGCAAGTGTAAATGGGTGTATCACCATTGGCTTCATTGGAGCTGTGCCAGCTTTCACCAGTTGCATTGGTTTCAATGGAGCAGTGCTGACTTACAGCAGCTGAAGATCTGGCCTGAACAATATTGTCAACTAAGCTTTGTATGGGTCATTGGTGAAAGAATCCAGGGTTTACAATTCTAAAAACTACCCCCACTGAATCTGCAATTTGAACTAAAGATGAATGGTCACTATCTGTGATTAATATTAATAGTATGGAGCAATGATATCACATTACAGGTGAATGTATTTGTCCCATAGATGGTATTCTAGCCAATACATTATAGTGGAGAAGAATTCTAGTTTGCCTATTTTTTTTCATTGCCTCCTTTTTCTGTTGGCAATCTATCTGATACAACACATTCCTCTGGGGAAAGTGGGCATTAGGGCTCTTGGGTACTTTTTCATAAGAGTAAATGCTTCCAGTGATGTACTATGCCAAAATTTCTCCTCCTCTCATTGTTATGCAGTATGCTAGTTGATTGCCCCTTGTCACGCCACAGCTAGCTACATTTTAGTGGTCAGGTATCCTCCAGGATGAAAGGTGTGGAGAAATAATGTAAATTACCCTTTATTTTTTAAATATTTTTAATTATACTTAACACAGGCCAAACTCTCGTACAAGTCAATGGGAGTTTGACCTCAAAGATCTTGTTGTCTAATAACATCTGGCTAAATTCTGTTGTATTACATATATATTTATGCATGCAAAAAAGGAACTCAAGCTGCTAAAAAAGATGCACATATGCCAGAATGCCTGTTGTGCTTCTCAAAGATCAGCAGTTTAATTTGTTTGACTTATCAGTTGGAGTATGTTGCTGAAGGCATCCACATGACACATTTTAGCTGCATCCATCTGATGTAGATGAACTTCAGGGAAAATTTATAACACACTGCTTCATCCTCAATTTTCAATGTGCACAAGAACACGTAATGAATCAACTGTTGCTATTGTTAAAATAATGGGGTCTTGGAATAAGAATAATTAATAGATAAATGAGGCTTCAAGAGACGAAAAATTGTAGACTATACTGGACAGGCCATCTTTGATGTTGATTTGGAGAGATAGGAGACTGTTCAGAAAAAAATTAGAAAGCCGTTTGTCCATCCGTAAACGGGGTCCACAACAATAAATTAGTTTTGTTGAAATATTGATTGGGATGATGTAATATTTCACAGAGAAGTTCACCGTGAGCAGTCATTCCAAAATGCATAACTGTATCTCACTGTTGCTATTTCATTGCCATTTCTGTACAATACAAGGGATGCAGGGACTTACTAATACTACATGAGGAAGCAAATGCAGGAGGGCAAAGAGATGTCTTTTGCCCTGTCATTTTGCCCAAACATTTTCCAAATATAGAAGTTGATCTCTATCCTACTGTAAAGGATCATGACTGTTGGACCCTTTGGTAGGTGTTCTGGTACTGGCTCAAGCATTCTTGCTTTCCTGAGAAATTCTTTGGAAACATTGCAGGGTCTGACAGCCCAACGTGTATATGGGATTTTACTATGAGTTCCTTGCTGTTACTCAGTTCTGTGCTATTACTGTAGAAGCCATCACATGCATTCACAGCAAACCAAATTCGTCAAGTATAAGATTTTAAAATGAGTGAGTTTCATTATTTTCCACCCTCTGTTTCTAAACCAGCAATCTTTTAAGTACTTGTCTGTTTCATAGTTTGCCTGGATTAGGTTGGGGAGCGGGCAAGAAGAGGTGAGTGTAGAAAGGAGAAGAACATGAGAGATTGAGGAGAGGGGCATGAAGGAGGGAATTTTTGTTACACCTTTTGACACAAATGGCCAGCCAAAATTCATGGTCTTATACGTTGTTTCTGCAGGGCCAGTGCAACCATTTAGGCGACCTAGCGGGTCGCTTAGGGTGATAGGATTTGGGGGGGCGGCATTTTCTTCGGCAGCGACCACGGCGGCCAGATCTTTGGCTGCCCCAGTCGCCGCTGGCATTTAGGTGGGGGGAGCTGGGGCAGGGGAGTGTGGGGAGGGCCGCCTGCAGCAAATAAAGGGGGGGGCATGGCATGCAGGGGAACTCCTCGCCCCAGCTCACCCCTGCCCCACCTCCTTTCCGAGCACGCTGTGGCTGCTTCACTTCTCCCGCCTCCCAGGCTTGCAGCGTCTAAGCTCGGGGCGGGTGGGGGGAAACACCTCAGAGCAGAGGGGGGAGCTGTCGGTGGGGGGGCGCCTCAGGGCGGGGGCTCGGAGACAGAGGAGGGCACAATGTGGAAGTTTCACCTAGGATGCAAAACATCCTTGCACCGGCCCTGTGTTTCTGTTATAAAGAGAAAAGGATGATAGATTCAGGTATTTCTTTTATGCAATCTTGTTTACTTACAAAGTCCTGTTTTCCTGAACCTAATAGAAATCAAACAGCAGGAGACAGTTTCTTTGCTTACAGTTAGAAGCATTTTTCCAGCTCGCACTTTCCCCAAAAGCTCTCTCTCACCTCCCCCCCCCCCTTTTCTTCAGGGTCATGCTACAACTCTCTCTCTCATGTTCTGCTGTCTCCTTCCTCCCACTCTTTTCCTCTCACTGCAATCCAATCAATCCCCATGCCTGCATTTATCAGATTTCCCCCCTGCCCTCCCTCCAGCCTTGCATGCAGGGCCAGATTCATCTTTTTGGGGCCCCAGTACCTGGACCTGCTTTGGAGAGGAGTGAGCATATGGAGACTTGGGGGAGGTCATAAATGGGATCAGGGCTTTGGGGTAGAGTGAGGGCGGGTCAACGGTCCAGGCATCGGAACCCCTTCTGAGTGTGGGTCCGGCACCACTGTAAACTTGGTACTGCTTGCATGTGGCCCGTGTTTTCATCAGAGGTGCCTGTTGTTTCAGCTCTCTACTCCATAAAGGAGCTCATTGCTTTTTACTTTGATCCTGAATTGAAGGATGCTTGTTTCACCTACCAGCAATATTTGTACAAGAAAACCACTTCCTTCTCTTTAGTGAAAGATGGGCTTTCATAAAAGGTCTGCTCCCTATCTGAAGTTTAAACTAGGCATCCAATAAGGTAACAGGAAAAGAAAACTGTCAATAAAGATACTTCATTAATCGCTATAGGAGTCTGTGAGGCTTTGTGCCTCTGGTTTCAGGGCAGTACGGCCTGGTGGCCAGAGTCCCCAGAATTGCCCCTGGCTGCAATGCGGCCTAGTGGTCAGAGTCAACAGAATCGCCTCTGGCTGCAGGGCAGTACGGCCTTGTGGCCAAAGGCTCTCACACTCCACTGGGTCCCAGCCTCCAGCCCTAACCGTGGCATAGGACCTTGCACCTGGCTCGGCGGAGGGGTCCTACTGAAACACACTGAGGCTTGCCAGGGGCAAAGTACCAGTCCATCACCCCACCCCACCCCGATCACTTCCTATTGGCTTGAGCATTGAGGTCCCTGCGGGCCTTCGGTTCAGTCACCTCCCCGAGTTCCTCCTGTAGTAGGGCTTTGAGCTGACCTAGAGACGTCAGAGATTCCCAGTGAGGTCCTTCCCCTGCAGCTGCCAGGCCAGACTGAGCTGGGCCCTCTCCTTTTATACTCCCAGAGCACTTGGACCATACCCAGTATGGACAGGGCGGGACTTCCGCCATCAGTGCTACTGGCCTGACGCTGCCGGGGCTGGTGTGGGGCGCTGCTGCCCCATCACAGAGTCACTCTCTAAAAAGGGAGTAGAGGATCAAGGAGCTGATATGCAATTTGGGGTAATGAAGTTGTTGATAAACAGGAAATTACAAGGTTATGCACTTAAGCGTAACTAGTGTCCTAAGAGAAAATTGGCATGCACCTTTAATTTTTCCTCTGTTCGCTTCCCCCCTTAATATATTACTGGATATAAAGCCTCTCTCTTCTTTTTCAGGTGCTTGAATAGTTGGACTTGATGTGTTTTTAATTCCATTGTACCTAGATATGTAATACGATAACACAATCTACAATCTTTCTCAAGAAATCTGATTAAACAACAGATCTTTCTTGCTAATTTTTAATCATGTATTAATTTGCATTATAAAGAGACCAACCCAAAAATCAACCAGTGGGTAATGCTAAATTGTGAGATAATCTCACCAATTTATCATTATGCATTTGGTTTCACTGGAGTATTAACTGCTGAATATTTTAGTTGTGGTGTTCTGCATAGCTGGGGGGAAAAAGCAGTCAGCTGGGATGTTGCTTAGTGGTCTCTGTTTAGCTGAGAATACAAAGCAAATACACATAGTTCTGGGTTTTTTTAGTGCTTTTATTTATTAATTATTCAATGTTTTCCAAATGTTTAACACATTTAAGAATTTTTCTAGTAATAATGCAAGACATGGATCTTCAGTTTTGCTCTACAATTTATGGATGAGATTGTTGGTCTCTGAAGTTTGCTAGGCAAATCATGCAACATACAAAATATTTCATGAGCTGGGTTTAGTCCATTATCACCAAGTTACTTTCACCCTGGACTTTCTTGTGATATACTTTGATCCAGCTCACAAATCAGTATTGGACCAACCAACCAGTAGTTTTCAGATCTGTAAGCAGTGAATTGCTGTTGTCAGAAGGAAAATAATAATTTCTCCACCAGGCGTTTTGAGAATGGAGGAAGGAAGCCCAGTTTTAGTGACAGATTAATTGTCTTTAGTGTGGTGGATTGGATGCCCAGGTTAGCAGGCTTCCTTCATATTGGAGAAGGAAAAGCTGGTGCAGTTAAAGCAGTACCAGGAGCAGTAGGAGAACTCATTGTTCTTTGTTAAACTAAAATTATCTTCACAAGGTAGTCTAGGGTTTTTATTATATTACTGTCAAGAACAGGATGATTCTCAGACTAAGAAGGAAGTAATCTAGCATAGTGCCAGGAATATGGGTTGCAGCTAAATCTGTCTCTTGCAGCATCATTCCTTACCATTAATTCAAACAGAAATGTGGTTCGTGGAACTGTCTCCATCTGTGAAACACTTTGGATATGGCCCTGGCTTCTTCACAAACAAAATATACTAGGTCAAATTCCATCCCTAGTATGACCTGAGTTCTTGTTCAATATATGAAAATAGAATTCAAACCTTAAGGCACAAAGATGTTTGCTTTTTTTCTTCCTATGGTTTTGAATGAATGGGATGACATGGTTCATCAATCTGTATACCAGTTTTCTCAATAAATTTTAGTTTCCCAGCCTCTAATTTTTTTTATCTTTATTTGATTAAAAAGGAGCTAATACCATATCATCTTTCCTCTGTTATTAGCCTGAAAGTTACAGGTCATGCCTACCTAGACATTAAGAAAAACCCAGTCAGGAAGCTTTGTATAAACCAATTAACATTATTGTTATTGTTAGTAGTATATCATTGTAGCACTTAAAGAGCACTGATAATGATTGGTCTTTAATCTTAGAGGACATAGATCTAAAGGACAGTACCTAACCAGCAAAGTTTACAGCTAATGAAAATAGGAAGCAAAAAAGATGTAACAAACAATAGAAAGGAACAAGGGCAGGATTCAAAGGAAAAGAGTCATAACATATGTTAACCTGAACCAGCTAGGATTACAGAGTGGGTTTCAGTCTCTACGGTAAATTGTACCCCACTTGCAAAGCACCAATGGTATAATGTGTTCTCCACAGTCACAGGGTCTTGTCATAGTATACTTTCCTCAATCTGAACCTTAGAGTCCAAAAATGAGGTACTAGCATGAAGTCCTCTAAGCTTAACTACCAGCTTAGATCTGATACGCTGCCACCAATCAGGATTCTGAGTACCTGATAAACTCTGGTCTCCCCAAAACCTTCCCTGGGGACCCCGAAGACCCAGACCCAGACCCCCTGGATCTTAATACCAGGAAAGTAAACTCTTTCCCTCCCTAGTGCCTCTCCTAGGCTTTCCCTCCCTGGGTTACCCTGGAAGATACTGTGATCCAAACTCCTTGAATCTTAAAACAGAGGCTTTCCACCTCACCCAGAGGCACAGATTCAAGCTCCGTGAATCTAAAAGAGGAAATTTATCTTTCCCTTCTCTGCACCAATTCCCTGGTGAGTACAGACTCAATTCCCTTGAGCCCCAACTAGGGAAAAAATCAAACAGGTCTTAAAAAGCAAAACTTTTAATAAAAAGAAAGGGAAAAAAAAAGTAAAAGTTAATTCTGTAATCTAGATGGTAAATATTACAGGGTCTTTCAGCTTATAGACAATGGAGAAAAGCCTTCTCCAACAGAAATACAATTTAAAATACTTTCAGCCAAATACACATTAAAACTCTACCAGCCAGATACACAGTTGCAAATACAGAAACAATCAAAAGACTATAACCGCCTTTCTACTTAATACTCACTCTTCTGAATATAGGAGAGACTGTAGCAGGGAGATTGGCAGAAACCTGGTTGCACGTCTAGTCCCTTCCAGGACTCAGAGAGAGCTAAGCAAACCCCAAAAACCACAAACAAAGGCTTCCCTCCACTGAGATTTGAAAGTATCTTCTTTCCTGATTGGTCCTCTGGTCAGGTGTTGCAGGTCACTGTTTGTTAACCCTTTACAAGTGAAAGAGACATTAACCCTTAGCTATCTGTTTGTGACAGGTCTGCCTGTGCAGAACAGGACTCCATAAGCACAAGGGTCTGCCCGTGCAGGATTGGGATGTTATGCAAGTACTGATCCTGATGTTTCTGGGTTGATTGGCTTGTTGTTGTTTTTTGTTGTTGTTGTTGTTGTTTATATGGTTGCCTGTCTTTCAACCTGATTTATTGGAAACTTCACTGAGAAAGTGAGTGTACAGTAGGGATTTTAATGAAGTGCAAGGGAAGTGGCTTAGTGAACAGGTTTGGGAAGAGTGCTGCATGGAAGGTGGTACAAAGAAATTTGAAAGAAGGAGCCAGAAGATGTACTGAGAGTGGTGGCTAACAGACCAAAAATGGAGAGGGAGCATAACAGGAAACCAGTTGCAGACATAGGCAAGGATCCGCCCCCCTCCCAAAACCATGAACAATCAGCCCAGAGTCTGTAACTGAAGCAGGTTTTTTCACCCTGCCCAGTGCACTGGCAAGTTCCTCTTTTTTCCATGCACAGATGAACAAAAGTCCTTATCCAGTGCTCACTGAAGTGAACAGGAGTGCTTACATTTTTCGCTATTGGAGCTATTACAGAATTTATTAATCAGAAACTGAAGGTTTTGCTCTTCAATTAGTATTTATATTTTAAAAGTAAAAATCAGCTGATGTTCACTCCTCCTGTCTGTCATGTTATAGAACAGTTCTGAAGCACTAATATAATTTACTGTAAGTGTTAGCACAAAGGGTGACACTATTTTTCATTCTTGTGCATCCTCTTAATGGGACTGTGAAATTTTAGTACCTATGTTATGTGTGGTCTGCTGGACAAACTTCCTTTCAGTCCCTAATGTACTAATACTTGATGAAAGAATCTGCAATTATAGAGAAGACTGAGCTGTCTAGTGAAGCCATTAAGGCCAAATGATGATGTGTTTTCAAAAGTAAAGAAGTGACTTGAAATGTACATGACTGCTACTTAGAATATGTTTGTTAAACATTGTGTTCATTAAGAGTGAAATTTTCCCCTTAGTGTTAACTTGTGTATCAATCAAAAGCCTACTCAGTTATCTAATTTCCATCATTTCTCCTATCGTATCTAGAGTCAGGTTCCTTTTCTGCTGTTAGAGGCTAAATATGAGAATGCAAATAAGCCTTAGAAGCACAGCATTCCTTCCTTCAAGCAAAACATGTTCTGTATTAATATCTGATTTTGAAAGGCTTATGGAATGATTGATGGAACATCAGAGTAAATTTGAGTAAAGAGAGATTAAATAAGGGGAAAGAAGTCTTGCTTCAAGCAGATGTTTCACTTATTATATCGACTGGGTAGCCGAGTATAATGTATGTATTTTTACTTAAAGTTGTGTTTTTAGTTCTACTTTGGTGGCAACCGAGAAGTGTTTGGGAATGAATAACTATAAATAAAATGTATTATTATCAATTCATGCATCATAAGTTCCAAGACTCAGTGTCACAAAAGCCTGATGTCCACTTAGTCATTTTGCCATCTAGCTATGTTGGTTAGGAGTGTGGAAACAATCACATCCTATCTGACAACTATGCCAGCAAAAACCTTAGTGTAGATACAGGTATACCAGCAAAAATAGTCGGTTTGCTGGTATAGCCTATTTTGTTTGGGGAACTGGTATAAACGATACCAGTGAGAGAATTCTAAGCCTCTTGTAAGAGCAAAATACAGACCTAGGTTCTTGCATGTCAGAAGAATCCTTAATCTCCATCAACTATATTGCCATACATCCGACGTAAAGAACTGTAGGGAAAGTGACCTTGAGCCATGAGTGCACTGAGATGTATTAATTAAAGTGCTACATAAGACTTGGTGGTGGCGATATGTTTATTATTCAAAAGTACTTCTAGGAATGGTCTATCCTGCTACCCAGGCAGGCTGGGCTTAGTGATAGTTGTTTGAAATATAACTCAATAAATGAAAACTGATGTGAAGGTAAATAAAATCCAGTGAGTGAATATAAGTTAGGTTAAAATAAATATCCGTAAAAGAAAACAGTCTTACTTCTCAGAGGACTTATTCCTCACAGTAAAGTCCTTACATTGATTCCTAACACATACACCTTTGTACAATATAAGTTGTCTTATAAGATCACTTGAAATTCTGATGGCTTGTACTGAGGGAGTAAACCTTATTGGGAGGAAGATAGTATTGTGGGATATTACACTAAACTTAACTTTGGGGACATGAAGTACAATTATTTCTGAAGGTCGCAAGTGAAAATGAGTTCTGATTACTTTAACCTAGTCCCCATCATTTAGAAGCTACAGTGATGATTGCTATAGAAAGGCTTTAGACAGAAAAGGGACATTTGTCATTCTCACAGAGACATGACACAATTTAGATAGATTAGAAGGCTGACTAAGAGAAAGAAAAGTCTGTAATGATGGGATATTTGCATGTCCAGACTGGGATGAATTGACAGGACTGAGGAGCTTGCTCACACTATATCTTGTTTAAAACAGTGCTCTCAATCCCTTAATGAGCACCAGAATTACTCCAGTGTAGTGGAAAAATCTGTAACTGCCCTCCATTGTCATCTGTGTTTCAAAGTGTGGCTCTTTAGTCTAAAAACTGACTGAAAAAAATAAGTTCATTGCCTTTCTGTGTAAAGATGGATGTTCTCTCTTCCACCCCTCCGCCCCACAATTGCTAGCCATGCAATACCATCAATAATAATCATTCTGCTGGCCATATTCTGCCCTTCATTATACTTCAAGTAGTCCCACTGTCTACGCTGGGTATCAAAGGTGGAAGTGAGGACAGGACTGGACCCTGCAATTAGAGCTTAATTTAAAATTCTCTTGATGTATGAAACAGAAGAGAATTCATCTCACTCATTTTCAGTCTCTTTCGCTCTGCAGTGCTAACTAGTATAAAAAATCAGAATTTGTGTTTGTCACTTTAAGCAAGCAGATGTGGGACACTTCATAGTTCGGTTGAAGTGAATGGAAAAACTTTTTTGGACTCCAGTGGGATCAGATTTGTCTCGTATGGTTGAACAAGAGAGTGAAAATCTGTTGAGTAAGGTTTTTATATTTTTACTAGTCTGATGATGATTGCATTTTAAGCTGCCCCCACCCCAGACTTTTACTCACCGTTAAGTCCCAATTTCTCTTTGATCCACCTCTCTGAAATTTCCTTCAGAGTGTATATGTGACTAAATATGTAGATTAAACAGGACTGATTTGTCATTTTCCAGCTTTCAAAAGTACAGGGCCAAATTCTGATCCTCTAACTCCATAAATGATTCCATTGATTTCATTGGGACTATATATGGAGTAAGTTACTATTCCATATAAGTAAAATTGACAAAATCTGATTCTTGTTTTAAGGGACAGTAACCAAAAACTCCTGTAAGTAATTGAATATATCTATGTTGTAACAGAAAGTACTTAAATATTTATGTATATGCCCAAGCTGCCTCTCTCTCTTGTTGGTATTTCCCATGTGCCAATGTGATCAACCTTTAAAAACAAAACACAAATGACTTCTTTATTTCTATTAATATTTGTGTTGAGTATTGTATGCATTTCATTAAATAACATTTCATAGGGTTCGTTGGACCAGCGCCTTTCAGATTTCTAACATAATTTGCATTTATTTTAATCAATAGGAGTTAGGTGAGCAGCACTTTTCAAAAGTCCCATAGGTGCCTATCTGTTTGGTTGCCTAAGTAAGTTTGAAAATCTGGCCCTCAGTGCATTAGCTACACCATTAGATGGTATGGGATACTTTAAGATGCCACCTAGCACTTAATTCAGCATTTCCCAAACTTTTGAAATCCTGAGTATTCAAGGGCAACCGTTTGTGTCCTCCACTGCAACCCTGTCTTGTGCAGTTAAAAGGCCTACACATCTTAATTTAGTTTATACATTTCCCAAGCCTCCAACTCAGGAATCCTTTGTGCTCTCCTCAGGGGGCACAACGTATACTTTGGGAAATGCTTCAAAATGTGATACAGGCTCTCCTTTCCTGAACAGTAATGCCATGTCTATGCTACAAAATTATGTCAGTCTACCTTATATTGGAATAAAGCCACAGCCGTATGGTTTTTGTCTCCTTGCACATCCTCACCAGGAGTGCTTGTATTGATTTGTATTGTTGGCTTATCTACACTACCATTCCCGCGTAACATATGTCACGCAGGGATGTGAAAAAACACACCCCTCACTGACAAAAGTTTCACGGACAAAAGCACTGGTGTGTACAGATCTGTGTTAGCAGGAGAGCGTCTTCTGCCAATATAGGTACTGCTGTTTGTGGAGATGGGAGAGAGCTCTCCCGTCAACACAATAAACCTCGACATAGAGCGGCTACTTGAGCGCTCTTACAGCAGCACAGCTGCGTTGGTATAGCTGTGATGCTGTAAGTTCGCGAGGGTAAACAAGCCCCTGTGAAGCACTAGTTGTTTGTTTCTGAGTCAATTTTGTAAATAAGATATTTGTTAAACCTATATGTTTTATATGGAAGTAGAAAACCGCCCTGTTTGGAATTTGATCATAGGACATTGGATTATGAGGAAAACTATTATAAACATGTCATCAATGCTCTCAGATGACCCACGTGACTTGGTAGATCCGTCTTTCCTCACTAAGTCTGTCTACGCTACCACTTTTGTCTGCAAAACATATGCAGCTCAAGGATGTGAAAAAAATGCACCCCTGAATGACAAAAGTTTCACTGACAAAAGCGCCAGTGTGGTCAGTGCTGTGTTGGTAGGAGAGTGTTTCCCGATGGCATAGAGTGGCTACGTAGGAGACCTTATAGGGGTGGAACTGCAGCAGTAGAGCTGTGCTGCTGTAAGGGCTGTAGTGTACATGGCAGGTATTGGGAGAGTGCTGCTGTACTGCTTCCAGCAGATTTATCTTAGAATTACTTAAGTGGTTATAAACATTTTAATGAAAGCAATTTGTTTGCATCTTGGTGGCAACGTAATCCATGTAACTAGGAAATAAGAACTTCACACTGATTTTTCCTCAGGAATTCCTTGTGGCTCACTGCTCCCATTCAGCCAGTACACTCATAGTGTGCAGAGTTTCAGCTAACGTGGGGAGAGAGGGGAAGGGAAATCAATCATCCACACCAGATAAAAATAATTGCATTATTGGGCTCAATACACGGTAACTGGGTAAAAATCTATGACCTGTGTTGCACTGTAAGTCAGACTAGACAATCTAATAGTCCCTGCTGGCCTGAAAATCTATGAACATGGCAATTAAATTATAGAAGAGGAATTGCAAATCTTCAGTCCTGCTCAGAGGTTGAACCAATGGGTTGGAGATAATGGAATTATAAGAATTAACTGAAATATTCATGGAGGTTTTGTTTTTGTTTTGTTTTAATTAAAATTGCCTGTATTCCACTTTCCAAAAATCCCTAAAACAGCAACAGCATTTCCCCCCCCCCCCCCAAATTCTTGTCTTGGGTAAAAATTTCATCAGATTTTCCATACACAGTTCCCCTCTCCCTCCTTCCCCCAGTCTGGAAAATTTTGAAACTGAAACCCCTTTTATTTATTTATTTATATATAAATATATTAAAAAAAATTGGATTGGAGGAGTTAAGGGAAGTACTGTATAACTAAACAAGATTTACAGGTGCCAGGTAAAATGCAATAAGGTCCCTGAGCAGCAGAGAACAATGGAAATCAGGAGTTCCTGTCTTCCCAGCCCTGCACACACCAGTAGTACTCACCCACAACCATTCATTTAAGTGCTTTTTAATGTGACTCTTCAGTTCCCCATATGCTTCTTCTTGAAAATAGTCCAATCTCCGTCTGCAATTTCAAAGGAGCCAATTCTTACAAAATAAAGTGGCAAAATATTTTGCACTGATTTTTTTTCATGGATAAAATTGTCACTAACGTCACTTAACTCTATAAACTACTCAAGAAAAATAAATTTAAATTGGTGGGGAATCTGAAGATGCTATTGTGTCTGAGACAAGCTCAAGCTTTAAGAAAATGCCATAGCCTCCACAAGAACAAACATTCAGCTGTGTACATGTATCACTACCCTAGTTCCTGAATGCCATAGGCAAATACTAACTATGTTCTGGAATTCTTTAAAAGTAATTTGGTTGAGACAATAAAAGCCCTAACAGGCTTCCCAGCCCTGGTAATGGAGCTTCCAATCCACAATGAAAAAGCAAGCTTATTTGTGCAATAAGACACCATCACTTTCCCAACAGAAGGGCATCCTCAGGCAGAGTCAGACAAAATGACCAATCTACAGGGAGAACATGTGCCTTGCCAAACTTATGTCACAAGGTCATTGTCAGCCAGAGCAGCAGATGGACCAGCTAGTGTCATAATACGTGCACTGTGACCATAAATTAGCTAAGAAATATCAGTTGGATGGTGACTCTTCAAGCCATGATGCATCATAAAGCGTTATGCAGCATTGTTAAAGGAAGTACAGGTGCAAATGCTGTACTGCAATTAGCTGCAATGAGCAGGAATGATTAAAAACCCTTAACACTTAGAGGAAGTGTGTAAAATGTAGGCAAGAAAAATGTAACACGAGAGAGGGACTGCAGGAACAGGGAGAGGAAGTAAACAATGAACATAATTAAAAGGCTGGTAGTAAGAAATTGGGATGAAATCACTCTTCAGGCTGAACCTAATTCATTTGGTTAAATATAGCAGAAGAGTTGGCAGTGAGGAGGATGCCAAAGAGTGTGGTAAGGAAAAGAAAACGCTACATAAATACCTTCAGTGAAGGTTTAGATACATTTCTGGGAACAGATGCCTTTTCCATTAAGTCAGGTTTAACTGGGTGCCTAAGGATTTATTAGGAGTGTAGGGACAGCATAATAAATTCTCCAGTGTATGGGAAATAGTAGGGGGAAAGCAAGCATGGCTAAGAATCTCTGAGGCTGCTTTCTTGTGCCAGAACCTGGTGCTTACTAGCCTTAGAATCAAGGAGTAATAAAGGTAGTACAATGCCACCTTTGCCTTCAATTCTAGGTTTGTGCAGAGCCCCACTCAGCCAATCCAGTAAATCAGGCTCCATTTGGTCCATCCCTAAACCTGATGCATCTGTCAGTGATACATTTAATATTTACTAGTACCATTTGTATCATTCTCTTAGACAGGCTTGTCAATTTAGTTTATCCCTGTAAAGGCAGGGGAATAATTATCCTAGTATAGGTCACCATTATGCTGTATAACTATCCATGTGCAAGCTTTTACCAGTATGCCTATTTCAGTAAAAATTGTATCCCTAATCAGAGTAGCTATAACTAATAAAAAAAATTTAAATGTAGTTTAGCTTAATTTTAACAAAACTAGTTGTTTAACCTCACAGGTCTGTAAATCTCTGTCCAAAAATTCACACTCAGTGAAACTATAAATCTAAGAGAATACATTTGAGGCAGATGGTACCTTGAGATGTAAAGACAAATAAGAGAGTTAGAAAATTGTTCCTGTGTTTTTTCTAGAAGTGTTATTGGGTTGTCTGTGTATCATGAGGAGTTATTTTATTATGGGAAATACCCGGGTTCTGTGAGCAGAATATATGTTGTGTTTATATAAAACTTCAAGATACTGGAATGTTGTGCCAATGAGCTGCTTTTAATTTAAGGAAAAAATGCCTTTTTTGTTGAGTCACACTCTGACTGTCTTAGTTCGTTCAGGGATACAATGCAAAGTTAGCTATTTATGAAGAAAGGGGGATTTTTTTTTCTCAGAAAAAATATCAAACTTTTTTTGATTGCATTCTATGCTTATTTTAAACAAGTAAATTGCATGTGAATAACAAGTAATGCAATTCATTGACACATCTTAATAAAAGTACAATCTTGTAATGAAAGGGAAAAAAATACTGTGACAAAGCTCCTCTACCTTGGTGGGTCCTGCGCTTATTGACAGATTTGCTCATCTCACAGATTCACCCTATGGGTCAAGAAACAGCCTAGAGACCTTCCCCTCTGGTAGAAACCACAGTCCAGGTCAATTCCTCCTGTGTCTGATCAGGAGTTGGGAGGTTTTGGGGGGGGAACCTGGGGCCTTCCCTCTACTCTGGGTTCCGGCCCATGGCCCTGTGGATTGCAGCTGTCTAAACAGCCTCCTGGTATAGCTGCATGACAACTACAACTCTTGGGTTACTTCCCCATGGCTTCCTCCCAACACCTTCTTTATCCTCACCACAGGACGTTTCTCCTGGTGTCTGATAATGCTTGTATTCTTCAGTCTTCCAGCAATATGTCTTCTCACTCTCAGCTCCTAGTGCCTCTTGCTCCCAGCTCCTCGTATGCACACTACAAATTGAAGTGAGGTCCTTTATAAACTCAGGTGCCCTGATTAGCCAGCTTGTCCTACTTAATTCTAGCAGTTTCTTCTTAATTGGCTCTAGGTCTCCTAATTAGCCTGCCTTAGTTGGTTCCAGCAAGTTCCTGCTTGTTCTGGAACTGCCCCTGTTACCTTACCCAGGGAAAAGGGATCTACTTAATCTGGGACTAATAGATCTGCCTTCTAACGCTCTCCTGTAACTTTCTGGCCTGGAGAGTGCAGGAAGGCAGAGGGCTGCTGCTTAGTTCCTGTTCCTGCAGCTGAGCACTGGCCCTCCTTGCTGCTGTTGCTGTTGCTGTTCCGGCTCCGGCTGCTCCCTTGGCTGGGCCAGACACCACCACCGCCACTGCTACCTCCCTCCTCTGCTACCCACTGGCTGGTTGACTGGCTGCTGAGCCCCCCACCCCCAACTGCTGCTGTTGCTTCACCTACAGCCCCGGGGGGGGAGGGGGAGGCTGCTGGTCTGCTCCCCAGAGAAGGAGGGGAGTGAGGGATCCCAGCTCGTGTTGCTGATCACACCGCTACATTCACCATCTGAGCGGGGTCCCTCCTGCCTGGATGCCAGACCACCACCACCTGGAGCTGCTGGAGCTACTGTGGCTGTTGCTGAGGAACTGTTGGAGCCCCGAGGAGGAGGAGGAGAGGATCGCCCGCTGCTGGGAGACTGCGTGAAGATCACTGTGGAGGGGGCTTTTCTGGACCGAGTATTTTTCAAACTGTGCTCTTGTAGTGGGAGTTTGGACTGTGTCTGCTGGGACACCGGGGGTGTGGCGTGGAGCCTGCCCCTGGTCCATCCATGTCCCCTTTCGCACCCACTGCCATTATTGCCCCCTCCACCACCCCCATTGGCTGTTTTCCTTCTGCTTCGACCTCCTGCCTCTGGGACTGAGCTGCTCGCCTGGCTCGCCATGCCCACTTTCATCATTTGGGCCTGCGGCAGCCAGCCATACACTGACTTCTCACACCAGTGCTTGTAGGAGCACTTCCCCCACCCTTGGCCTGGCCTCCTCTCCTTTGCTACATTTGTCTGCCCCATCCATTTCCCTCTGTGTCCCTGATTGTCCTGCCCCAGCCCTGCAGCTAGCCCTGTAGTCCCTCCACCCCATTCCCAGCTTGACCTTTTTCTCCCCCCCACCTCGTGATCCCCCAGCCGATTGGCCCCTCCCCTTGTGCGCCCATGCCCCCTCCCACGCGCTTGTGCCCCTCCCCTGTTTGAGTTTGCCCTTCTTCACTGCATCCCCCCATGCCGTTATCCCGCCCCCGATCTCCTAGTGCAGCTAGAGGAGCCAGAATTCCCCTCTGAGTCGATGACTGCCCCGCCTCCCGCCCCTTAGTCCTTGATAGTTTCCCACGCCCGTTTAGCCCTCCCCTTCTGGCGCCCTCCTCCCCTGCCTGCAGCCTAGCAGGGAGGGGTGGTTGCCTCCTTTCCCTCCCCTCGCTGTTTGTTCCCCTCCCCACTCCCATTATGGCGGGGAACGCAACGGGAGAGACCCCTCACGATGCTCCCACCGCCCCTCCTCCACCTGCCCCCGTGTCCATTCCCCAAGCCTCTACCTTGACCGCTGCTGCCGGTCCACCTGCCACCACCTCCGCTGAGGCACTGGCAGCAGCAAGCACCGGGGAGACCTCCGCTGCTGCCACATCCCTTGCCCCTTCTGATTAGGGGGGAGCCCCCCCAGCCGGTAGGAAAGGTCAGGGTGGGAAAAAGGGTAAAGGCCCTGCTAAAAAGGCCAGGCCCTCCATGGCGGGGAGTACCCCAGCTGCCGCAGGCCCATTACCGGCCGCAGCATCCCTCCCCACTGCTCCATCCACCAGCTCTGCAGGTGTTCCCCGGCTCCCAGGGCATACACCCAGGTGGCGGCGGCCCCCTCATCTGTCGCTGCTCCTCCAACCGCTGCTTCCGCTACCATCTATAGTGGCCAGGGCCCCTTCCCCACCTTAACCAGGAAGCACAGCGTCCGTTGCCTCCTGGTGCCCACCTCGCCCCACATGGAAACCTACGTGCGGGCGTTGGCGAGGATGGTGGGGCCCACGGCCATTGTGGCAGCCTCCAAAATGTACGGGAGGGTGGTTTTCTTCCTTTCGTCGGAGACCGCCACCCAGGAGGCAGCAGAGACAGGTCTGGCGGTGGGCGACGTGTTCGTCCCCCTGGAGCTGTTGGAAGACCTTAGGCAAGGCGCCGGCCCTGTCATCGCCAATACCCCTGGTTGCCCGGCACCCGAAGCTGCCGCTCCTCTTTCTTGGTCCACCGCTGTGGAGGAGGGTGCGGTGGAGATACCGCCGGGCCTGGGAGAGGGCTGGCCCCAGGGAGAATCCTCCCTCATTCATGCTACCCTACCATTGCCTCTCCGAGTCCCTGAGCCATTGCCCTTGCCCCCCGACCCAACCCCTGTTAGCCAGCCCCCAGATGATGCCATGGAGGGCTGGTCCTTAGTGCAGGGGAAGCGGGGCAAGCGGAAGGCTCAGACCCCGTTACATCCTTCAGATTCAGAGACCCCCCAAAAGAGCAGGAAGGGGGGCACCGATGACGAGCATTCTGCTTTGCCCCCTAATGACTCCTGTTCTGTGGTGCCGGCTGGCGACACCATGGCAGCACCGGAAGGTAACACTGCTCCTCCTCCGGGATCACTTCCCATGGAAGCCCCCAAGGGAGCCCCTCTCTCCCACTTACCATCCGAAGCCCCTACGAGCTCTGAGGTGGGCGTCGCTTCGGGTGCTGGCGGGGAAGCCCTGGGGTGGCAGACGGTGATCTCCCTTCCATTTACGAGGAGATCCAGGCCCTGGGTCTGACCCTGGTCACATGGGGAGGACGACCCTTTGCCGGCGGGCCTCGATCTGAGCGACCTCACCCTGGTTCCTGTGTCCCCAGGTTTCCTTCCTCTAACTGCTGATCCTGCTACTGCCTCTGAGGGTCCCCTGGAGTCTTCCACCTGCCTGGCTGCAGGTGGCACCCCACTGACAGTCGCCGAGGCCATTGAGGCGATGGCCGGTGCCCCGCTGCCAGGACCCAATTCCCATGGAGTGTCCCTCTTGGGTGTGGAGCACCCGACCTCCTTCCCGGGCGGAGACCTCATTGACAGCCTTCCGTCTCCAGATACCATGGCTGCCACACCAGCCATAGTGGCTGAGCCTGGCATCGTTGAGGGTCCCCTTCCCGCTCCCCAGATCCCTGAGCTGACCAGGAGGGGCCACCTTCCAGCGGCCCAACTATTGAGGCTCAGGATCCTGCTTCTGCCCCCCTCCCCGATTCTCTTCCTGATCCTTGCCCTGCCCCTACTCCTGATCCCTGCCCTATCCCTGATGCCAGCCCATCCTTGTCCCCTCCACCTCCCGTGATGCCAGTGCTGCCCCTGGGAGTACCCCACAGGGAACAGCCTTAGTAGTTTTTCCCTGTCCCAACCCATCAGGGGCTGCTGTTTTCCTTCCGCTGCCCCCGTTGAACCGGGGAGCGGGGCAGGCCGTGTGGCGTAAGCCCATTGGACGCCACGTCGAGGGTCTGCCCCCTGCATACCTGCCTCAGTGGGTCATGGGGCTGTGACGGGAGCCCCACTGGGGGAAGGTCTTAGATCAGTAACCCCGCCCCCCCATACGCTGAGGGAGGAGCTGCGGGAGTTCCTTGAGGATGTCCATGGCTCTCGTAACAAGGTCCAGCTTGTGCTCCAGCGATGGGGGGATTTCCATCAGATCCTCCGGGCTGCTAGCGCCCTCATGGAGGAGGGTAAGAGGACCGGGAAGCAGGCCGCCGCGGCCTACCAGCAGGTCCACCTCTTCCGTGACTCTTTACTAACCTATGGGGTAGGTCACGGATTGCTGTGCGGCCCGATGGAGGCTGTGGGCATGTCTGCTGGCGAGGATCCCTCCCAGCCCTCCTCATCGCACTGATCATCTTTGCCACGTTAAACACCCGGGGCTGTAGGATGGGTCTCCACAGGAGCCAGGTGCTCTCATTCCTTCAGGAGAGGGGGTACTCTGTGGTTTTCCTGCAGGAGACCCATACGGATCTGGCCACTGAAGTTAACTGGCGGCTGGAGAGTGGGGACAGGGTCTACTTTAGCCACCTCTTGGTTCGCACGGCTGGAGTGATGACCCTGTTCTCCCCCGACCTATGGCCCGAGGTGCTGGGGGTCGCCGAGGCTGTGCCGGGCCGCCTGCTGCACCTCCGGGTACACACAGAGGGACTTGTGATTAATCTTGTCAACGTCTACACCCTGACATCGGGCCCGGAGAGGTTGTTTTTTTATCAGCAGGTGTCCGCTTTCCTCTGCTCCCTGGATCCTCGTGAGTGCCTGGTCCTGGGCGGGGACTTTAACACCACCTTTGAGGAACGAGACTGCTTGGGGACCGTTGAATGCCACTCCCTGGTGGACATCTGGTGTGATCACCACCTAGACGATGTTTTGACATTCATCTTCGTCCGGGTGGAGGCCCATCGGTCGCGTCACTCCTGGCTGGGCCGCATTTACCTGTCGCATTTCCACCTTTCATGAGCCCACTCCTCCAGCGTTTGGCGGCCCCCTTTTCAGATCACCACCTTGCCATCGTGACGGCCTCTCTCTGTGCGGAGAGGCCGGGGCTGGCCTATTGGCACTTTAATAATAGTTTGCTGGAGAATGTGGGCTTCATGGCGTCCTTCTGGAAGTTCTGGCTGGCCTGGCGAGGGCAGCGGCGCGCCTTTTCCTCGGCGCGGCGGTGGTGGGATCTGGGGAAGGTGCGCGCCCGGCTCTGCTGCCGCGACTACATCCGGGGCACCAGCCGACGGAGGGATGCGGCGACAGAGCAGTTGGAATGAGAGGTCTTGGAGCTGGAGAGGCATCTGGCCGCCAGCCCCAAGGATCCATCCCTCTGCGGAGCGTGCCGGGAGAAGCGGGAGGAGCTCCGGGCCCTAGAAGACCATGGGGCCAGCGGTGCCTTTGTTCGATCTCTCATCCACCTCCTTCGGGAGATGGATCACGGCTCCAGCTTCTTCTATGCCCTGGAGAAAAGGAAGGGGGCCAAGAAGCACGTCACCTGCCTCCTGGCAGAGGACAGCACCCCCCTCACGGATCCGGCGGAGATGTGCGGGAGGGCCAGGGCCTTCTACACGGCTCTTTTTTCCCTGGATCCGACTGATCCTAACGCTTGCAGAGTGCTCTGGGATGGACTCCCGATGGTCAGCACGGGTGACCGGGACTGGCTAGAGCTGCCTCTCACTCTGGCCGAGTTCTCGGAAGCCCTCCTTCGCATGCCCACCAATAAATCTCCAGGCATGGATGGGCTGACTGCGTGTTCTGGGACGTACTCGGCCCAGACCTAGTCACCGTCTGGGTCGAGTCTTTGCAGAGTGGGGTCCTCCCTCTCCCATGCAGGTGAGCCATGCTCACCTTATTGCCAAAGAGGGGGGACCTCTGCGACTTACGGAATTGGTGTCCCGTCTTGCTCCTCAGCACAGACTACAAAATCGTTGCGAAGGCCATCTTGGTGCGGCTAGGGTCCATGCTGGCGTCCTGGGCCGCACAATATTTGATAACCTGTATCTGGTCCAGGACCTTCTGGAATTAGGGTGTAGGAATGGTTTGTCATTCGCCCTCTTGTCCCTGGATCAGGAGAAGACGTTCAACAAGGTGGACCACGGGTATCTCTTGAGCACTCTGCGACCCCGGTTTGTGGGTTTTCTCCAGGTGCTGTACACTTCTGCAGAGTGTCTGGTCAGGCTCAACTGGACCCTGACCGAGCCGGTCAGCTTCGGATGAGGAGTACGGCAGCCTAGATGTTGTTCATGCCAAGTTACTGGCCAAGGGCACCAGGTTGCAGCCCTTGTTTCGGCTCATCTTGGATCTCTTCTTGTGTTTTTGGTTGCACTTTTCCCTTCACCTGTTTATCTATGCACTCCCCATCCATGGCCCCACAAAGTTGCGGGATCACCTTATCAGTCTCCGCGTGGCTCTGGCCAAACTAGCCATCTGTACAACCAGGGAGAGGAGGTTGGCGGACGCGTTTTCCTGTGACTGTGGAGCCTATTTCCACTCCTCCATCCGTTCACGCATCCGGGCAGAGATCCTCTGGGCAACGTCCACTGGCTCCCTTGATGTCTTCGAGGAACAGTGGGCATTGTCTGGGATTCTCTGCTCGGTGTCCCCATCAGGTTCCCTTCATTTATGCCTATGACCTCACTCCCGATCCTGTTTTTTTCATTGGTGGTTCCACGTAATTATTTGGTGTCACAGACCTGTAGATCCTCCCCTTAGGCTGGGGGGAGGTCCTTTGGCAGTGGGCGGCCTTTGCCCACCCACTTCCTGGATGCCAATAGGAACACTCTCCTGTAGCCATCTGGCCTGACCCTGTCACAATACTTATGAAAAAGAAGTGCAAAGGAAAATATTGCTGAACAGTTAATGCAGATTTTGCCATTACATAGTTGATTGAATTAGGTCATTTTTGTACATTTTTTGATGTTGCCTGGATTATGTATACTTTATTCTGTGTTTTCAACAACAGATAGTGAGGCATATTTTGACAAGATCTCATTCTTGATCCTGTTTTGTGGAGCCGAGAAGAATTTTTGTTTTGGTAGTTTCATCTATGAAAGTGACTTTTGAATTTTATACACATTTAAATACTATGAAAAATCTCGCATATGTTGTTCCTACAGAACCATACTATTTATGCAACAACATGAACTGTTCTACTTGAGCCTCAAAAGTACTTTAATTCAGCGATGTTTTGGGGGAAGCGCACCTACTAACCATGAATGGGTGGTTCATATTTTGTTAGTATTTGCATTGTCCATGGAACCATTTTGGCTCTCTGGAAATTTGTTTACATTACTGTCATGCCAAGGGATCTGTGAAAGGAGCTCCATTGTGCTTGGTGCCATACAAAGAGGGTAATTAGGCGGTCTCTGCCGTGAAGAACGTAGTCTAAACAGACAAGACAGACCAAGAGTAGGGGAAAGGGATATAAATGAACAAGCATAATGAACACAACGAGAGTTTGCAAAACTCATGTTAGAGCCACAATTTTTTTTATTTTAAATTTTTGGAGGGGTTTATTTAGCAAGTGATTAGCTAAATGAAAAGACAAGGAAGGGAGAGGGAGCTAGGGGTTGAGGGAAATAGGTCAGGGGAGGAGGAGAGGAAGAAGGAGGATGGGTGGAAGGCTGTTGGCACAGTCAGTCAGCAGAAGGAAGGAAATGTCAGGAGTGAAAAACATTGAAATGACATCATCAGTGTCCTATGGCCATTGCTGAGGCTGCTCCTTCAGGGTGGTGCAAGGATGTTTCGCGCCCTAGGCGAAACTTCCACTTTGCGCCCTGCCCCATCCCTGAGTCCTCCCCGCCCCCCGCGGCAGCTTCCTCCCCCCGCACCTAGGTCACCTAAATGGTTGCACCGGCCCTGTGCTCCTTAAACTAGTTCCTGCCGCCTCCAATTTCTCTGGCCTGTGGTTCGGTGCTGTGAGGAAGAGTTGGACAGGGTGAAGGTGCCTCTGTGACCTGGATGACAGGGGGCAGGGTCATCCTGCCGAGCTGTGGGCTCCAAAGGATCGCTGAATGGAGGTGTGGTCCTAGCTGAACTGTATCTATGCCCCAAATGTTGGAACACCTCCTGCGGCTGCTTCCTGCTTTTGCCCCTGCTGGTTAGACTTTACTAAGTTGTTGTTCATAGTGTCTGGTTTGTTTGACAGAGATTTTGTGGGGCAAGTCTTATTTTTCTTGAATTTGGGATTAATAGGAAAACAAAAATGTATTTTAGTTATCCGAAGTAAATATTGACAGCATTTTGTGAGTTGCAAACTACAGCTGGTGTTTGCTCTCTGTACTGCATGGCCAAAATTGTTTCATTTAAGAATCATTTACATCTTACTGCAACTAATACATAAGTTTTGCGTTACTGGGAGAGAAACAGGTTACTTTTTGAACTGTCAGTTCAAGATAATTGAAAATGGAAAATTTGTAGCAGATTCTGGTCTAGAATCCATTGCCTTTTCTATGGATTTAATTCTGTCTACTAATTTAAGTTTTATATCTCACAAAAAGCTGTTGTAGTTGAGTTTCTTCAAATTAACGGAATAAGACTGTAACCTTGTTTTTCCACAAAATTTGTATCTTCTGGTTGTTCACATTTTTCTTTGACACAGCTGAGGCTGAACCTAATGTCTTATTTCCCACTAATTAAAATGGTTGTGCCACCAGTATACATGCACCTCCACCCCCACCGAGCCAGATTGGAGCTAATGCACCATATGTGTAATCTTGCCGATAGGTTAGCAGCATGTGTCAGATTTTAGTTAGTTGTCCCATTGTATGTTAATGAAGGGATTCGTAAGAGTGAGTCCTCATCAGATAAAAATCTATCTTCTGTTGTGTATCTCGTCTCCTTTTGTAATATTAGAGTAGTAAAAAGGTGAAACCATTACTCCTGGATGAATTCTCCTCCCCAATCACCATGTGGCCCTGCACCTTCCCCCCCCCCCACCCCATGGCCCTGTGCCTCCACTCCTATTCAACACTTGTGCCAGTCTGCCCCTGCCCCAGTCTCTTATCCCCCACTAGCCCTTATGAGCTCCTGTCTCACTCCCCTCCTCCCCCCTCAGCAACCCTCGCCATCTGTCTCCCTATAGCTCCTCTACGGACTCTGCTAAGAAGGCAGGCTGTTTCTCTTCCCTATCTGGCTGGGAGTGGCTGCTGTGTTCTATTGCCAGAGCACCCTCTGTTGGGAAAAAAGCAGAACTGCAGCAACTTTTCCGCAGTTTTTTTAATGCAAAAAATTAAAAATATGCATGGTTCAATAATTATGCATGTGCACTGTGGCGCTGTATTCCTCAAGGAATAAACCATGAACAACCATGTTATTGCAGTAAGTCTGCATATGGAATGACTATTTTAAACTTTTTCAGGTGCCAGTCTTTTTAGATTGCCAGTGTACACATCTCTGCACAATTCCAGTGGGAAAGTCAAAATTAAAATTGTTGACACTAAAAACAGGTCATCTGTGTCCTTCATTCTCCTGTGTGTAGATTTAATAGCTGATGTGATCTTTAATCAGTATACTCCTCACAAGAGATCTTACATGAAGTGCAAAATGTGCTACAAAGTAACTTTGAGACTTAAACTGTAATATCTTTGGGCCATTTTGATCCTTTACATTCTGTTATTAACATTATGGACCAGGTCCTCCACTGAAGTAAATCATTGTTCCTCAATTCTGTCCAATACAGCTATGTAGTTTTACACTGGTTGAGCTCTGACCCAATATTTATTATGTAATTTCAAGAAAAGTTGACTTTTCTTGTTTCCCCACCCCCATGGTATCCAAATAATAAGAAAAATTATCCCACCTAAAATAGAGCTTTTTGACCCAGTTATTTTTTCTCTATATTAAAGAAATGTTGCCTATGAAGTAATGATCGACTTCAGCATAGATATTTTTAGAATATTAAATGCAGATGTCGACATATGTCTAGTAAAAATGTTATGAAAAGTACATGGTAGGGTTGTTTATGAGATTACAAATGAAAGAGCATGTGTCTTGACACTGAAAAAAGGAATAAAAGAACACCAAAGAAATTATGTAACCTGTATGTTTTCCTAGGACACGTACATATCTTCAGTACCTATGACATTTATATCTTCTTGTATCCTAAAGGGAAATAAACACATTTCAAGGCCTCATTACCCACACAGAGCAAGCAAAAAGAACAGTATTGTAATGCTAAAGCAAACATTTTGTTATGCTGTCCTGTTTTTTCTAAATAGTAGCAGTCGCTTGCAGACACCTGTTAATTATATAGTGAAATAGAAGGCTTGAGTTGTGTATTATAAAAGTAATGCAGTTTGAACAGGATGCATGGAAAAATGAGTAGTCTAGCACTAACCCCTTTATATAACGACTACTGAAATTACTATGTTAACCATAATAAGACAAAATAATTTTTCACTTTCTAATTTAGTGACTTGAGTGACATCCTCATATATATTAAAAATGACAAAAATCATTATCTTAGTTTTCAAAAAGGGCTAATGACATTGTTGATAGGTAAAGATCCTATCTAATGTCAGATGCTGACAAGGTCAGGTGCATACAAAATCTGATGTTTATAACCCACAGTTTAACTTGAAACAGACAAGGAAGGTTCTGAGCTGTGTGAATGGAGAGTCCTACTCTATTCTTGGGGCATTTCAGCAAGTGTATGACTTTAAACATGTGAGTAGCGTAACTCAAATCAGTTGGATTACTCGTGCTCAAAGTTACATGTATTTAAATGCTTGGCCTAAAGATGGGTGCGATGAGGCTATAAATCCTATTAACATCTCCACCTTAGCTGTGGTTCCTTTCTAAATCAAAATGGAGAAAGGCTAGATGGGCAGTGCTGTGGAGGAATTATCATAAGCAGGGGCAATACTGTTCATATGAGAAATAGATGGTTTCTGTAGACAGTACTCAAAACTAAGGGATGTACATGCAAGACTTTTCACAAGCACTTTCTCTTTCTCGATATGATTTATATCTTGGTTGAAGCCTTGAAAGGAAGGATTCAAAGTTGGGCCCTTCTAGGAAAGCCCATTACATGTTAACCATGGAACCTCTAGTGTCCCTTCAATCATTCCAGTGTACATTTTTGCTCAAGGCAATAATGTTCTTTTTTTTCCCTATTGGGTATTAGGGGATAATATGACTAATGGAAAACTGTTTTTGTTTCTTGAGTTTAATATAATCAAATGTAACTAATAAATTGATATTTCATTAGTATTTCCTTCAGATTTTAATTAGTTTTCCTATTTCAGATCTCACCATCTAACATGCTGTTAGACGTGACTATTACATGTAAATGTATGCAGACGTTTTAATATTAGTATGTATTCCTACCCAAAAGGGCGTCAATATTCAGCATGATGAATTGGTGTCCCTTCTCATTTCCTTGTTTCCATTAATGTGAAATTAGAAGATTAACACCAACTCAAGGGTAATGATATATACTTACATGTCTCATAGGTATTCATATGTTCACGCAGTAAATATGTAATCTTCAGATCCACAGTGATAAAATGAGCATATTAGTTTCAGGGATTCAATGTGATGTGACACTGCTAGGCTGATTAGTCTGTATGTTTAAGATAATTATATCTATATGAAATTATAATTTAGGATGGTTACAATTATGTATGGGGCTATGGTTTAGACCAGTGGTTCTCAAACTTACTTGATTGTGCCCCCTTGCCTCTATCTGTAGTCCTTTATGCCCATCCCTGCCACACACGTACATGTACCGCTTTAAAAAAAATCAACATGCAACTCTCGCTAAATATTAAAAACAACAAGGCGTTGACTCAAACAGAGCTATTTCAGTATATGCTAATGTACATTTTAAGTGAACTATTGCTTACTAGCATCACTCTTTGTAACTAGTGTGATGGGGTGTGCCTGTTTTTTGGAGCAGAGCAACTCCACTAAATGCATGAATGAGCCAATGATCCAGGGTAGTGAGCAAAAGCAAAACTGATTGTGGTCGATGCTTGCAATTTAAATGTGCACATGGTGTCATAGGAAATGGATTAACTTACAGATGCCAATGACTTTGTATAATGCTATGTAAGCTTAACAGAAATCCATCCAAAATGCACCGTGTCATCTAGAGTCAAATGCACAGCACCATCTGAGGACCTGATATGTCTGGAGGCATCAGCTTGGCTAGTTACTCATTGCTGTGGGTAAAATGTGCACAGTAAGTCTTCCCACCTCCTCCCTCCACAAAAGCTTCTCATGCCTGCCCCAGGATACATTCTGCACCCTTTCCAGTGGGGAGCACCCACCAGTTCCACAGCCTCTGCTTTAGACCAGCCTTTATTTGGTTTACTTATATGGTCCCCATTATTGTAGTGTCTTGAATGTATTTATCCTCACAACACCCCTGTGAGGTAAGGTAGGTACTCTTAGACTCTCTGTGCCTCATTCCCATCAGTTAAAATGGGGAATAAAGCAAAGGGAGACTAAGGGCCATATTTTTAAAGGTATTTAGGTGCTTAACGCCTAATGGGAGTTTCCCAAGGTCAAACAAGAAGGCTGTAGCAGAGCAGGGAATTGAACCAAGGATGCTGTTCCCAGGCTACAACCCTAACTGCTGGAAACATCCTTTCTCTTGCTGGACTAATGAAAAATGGAAGTGAGGTGAGCTGTTGGCTGAAAAATCCTGAAGCCTTCAAATCCCACTTCTCATGAAGATTAGAGGGAATCCAGAGTCTGACTATCTTTAGACAACACCAACAAACTTGTTTCTTCAAAAAGGCCTTTCCATCATAAGAATGAAACTCACAACCTTGACGCTTCTTTCTATCCATAAAACCGCAACCAACCTCCACCTCCAAAAACAGTAGATCAATACATTTAAAAATAAAATAAAATTAAATAAAATCCTACCTCAAGCAGAGTTTTTATCTTGAAAAGAGAGAAGTATCAGAGACTCCAGGAAGTCCGCTAGGGACTCCACAATCTGCTATTAATTTTACTTGGAGAGTGCTCAAATACTACTGTGTTGGGCGGCAGTATAAGACTCTTAGATAGAAAGGGAGTATCTTTACAGGAACTGACTGTTATTCAATAGAACTCATCCTGTACGATGAGGTAATTTCAGGGTTCCAAGATGATAAGCCGGAGTCCTCATGCTATAAAGGACCTGTTGACCTATGTCACATCAAGATCATTATTTTATCAAGATTTTTCTAGGGAAATATACCTAAAACAATGCAGTCTGTAACTACTGTTGCATTTTCCCCCTATGCAGTGGTAAAGTGTTTTAAAGGGTGTTAGAAAATAATACATTTAATGGCAAACTAATTTTATATACTGAGTTTAATAGATAAACCACTATGAGAGAATGTAGAGCTATTTTTTCTGTGTTTACCCAAAATCTGGCTGATGATATTTATATAATTTTATTAGAGATTTTGACACTACCAGTGATTTACATTTCCCTGAAGCACCCCTGTCTTTTCACGCAAGAACAGATGCATTTTAATTGCGGGAAAAATAAAACCTGTGATCTTAGCTGAAGATGTTATACCAATATAATAAAAACCAGCAGGATCTTATTAAGAGGGATAAGGCAAAGATGCCACATTTATTGTAAATATAATAATAAAGCAAAAGATAAAAGTAAACAACGCTGTTTGACTAATTCCTATTACTACTTATTCCTTACACACACACACACACACACACACACACACACACACACACACAATTTATTAACACAATCATTCATTCCAGTTCTGTATAGATGTTATAGTTACCAGCTTAGAAGTTGTTCATGCCAAGTTACTGGCCAGGTATCGTGGACATGAGGATGGAGCCGAGTCTGTGTCATATGCACCTGATGCTCCTGGAGGCTGGCAGCAGAACCAGAGACTCCAAGTCCTCAGTCTTTGGAGTTCATTCTTATAGGAATTAATTCCTATATTAGCCTATGGGAGCTGTTTCATCCTGCTGTTGCTGACTCAATCAGCAGATGGCACATTCCTGGTGGCTCCACATTGTCTAAAGTGGCACATTCCTGGTGGCTTCACACTGTCCAACGTTTGTGTTTGTCATCCTTCCAGGTGATGGGGTGGATCCCAGTTTACCCTCCGGGGGTTGTCTGGTAGTCCACTTGACACATTCTTCAGCCGATGGATACTCCCTTTCTAGGCTGGCACCTCCCTAACCATTCATCTATATCAAGCATTCATCAACATACTTCCATATCTTAACCATATTTTAATTTACTGTCTCCACCACTCTCGGGGTGTGTGTTAATTCATATGAGACTCCCGGCCCTGTAATCGTAGAGGGTGGGGGTCTGTTTGTTTACATTGTATCAATTACGGCTTAAGGCTAGCATAATGTTTACTTCAAGAACAAAGACAATTAACTTGTTTGTAAGTTTTACATAGTAATAAGAGTATCTTTCACAGGACAGATACAATAAATGTTTTCTGCAGACAGGAGCTTACAAGTTTTAAGGAAGAACTAAAAGATTTTTGTACTTGGTGAAACTGTGGGGTCACTGTCACTTGGGGGAATCACTGTTAGTACCTTCTTTAGTATCCCTACAAAGACATTAATACCAACTCCAACAAGATAAGAAAACAGATATTTTTTATATGATCTTCCCAGCCAGAAATCTGAAGAACGCTTTTTTTAAAATGAATTTAATATCCGTCTACTAAAACTGCACTTGAAAAGAACATTTTAAAATTATAAAATCATTCCCTTTTTGGGAAATTAAAAAAACAACAACAGAGAAACGAAAAAGAAATTGGGTTGCTTTGTTACAAAAGTGCTGCATGGGGGAAATTGTTATTCAATATAGGTTCTATAGACTTCTATATGGAGTGTAATGCTTCTCTGATAGATGCTAGATGTGTAATATTTTAATAAAGACGTTGCTATAAAATGCATTAGAGGAAGGTTAACTTCCTTCTGGCAACTTCAGATACACACACTAAGCACTTTTCTTTCACTGAGTTAAACTGCTAGGGTAACGTTTTTATTTTTACTAGTAACTGAGTGAGTTTTGCATCTCAGGAGATATAAACTTAAAGGACCATAACCCATACCTTTGCCTTCTTCAGACACACACGCTACAGAAAAGGACATATTCCTCTGGAAGAGCCATGCATGGAATGTCACAGTTCCAGGATTAATGGCACCTTTGACACCCACTCCTTGTCTTCCTTGAGGGCACCAACTTAAACTTTTAGGCTTTCCAGACCTCCCCTCTCTAGGGATGGAGACTCACATCTCTCTCCTTTCAAACTGTGGGTTTAGGCTTACAGACCCTCAGCACCTCACTGTAATTTTTCCAGCAGATCAGACAGGGGTCAAGCGTCTGCAGTTAACTCCTTGTCTCATAAATCTGTGTGTTTTTGTTTGTTTTGTTTTCTGTGTTTTTATGGCCTGAGGAATCAATGGCTGTTTTAAGATATGATGGATAATAGAAACTCAATGTTATACAAGTACTCTCTTTAAAATGTGGTATTCCCTGCTTTCAGAACGTGTACAGCAGATTTTTCCAGCCCTGGTTTGTCATGGCACAATGTACCTTTAAAATCACAGTGTTGGATTACTTGCTTGCTTCCCTCACACTCTGCCATGAACAGAATTTAATGGTTACTATCTAAAGACATTAGAGTGGGAACCAGTTTTCAGATAGCATCACTCTGAGCTCCAGAAGTTTGTGACAGAACTGGCTGCTGTAATTGTGCTGGATTGACAGGTGTCAGTAGGGGAGAAGCAAGGTGGTGATTAGAACAATCTAACAGAAAAGTGTGGTTGCCATCTAATTTGATTAATCTACCTTTTCATTGTTTTTGTTATTGAATGTTAAAATTGGAGTGTTTCTCACTCCTTTCACAGTCCTTAAAACCATGTTACTATGTGTACTTCACTTATGCCATGTTATGGGAATTTCCTATTTCTGCACTCAAGGGAAACTGCAACTACCTTGTGAAGCTAACTGGAGAAAATGTTTACTCTTTTTTTTTATTTTAAATTCAAGATCCTCTGCAATGCTATCATCCACCTACACCCATTGTGGCTCATGATTGAGGTATTTATTATCTTCTGGCCTGTGACACAGGCAGTTAACAAAAATTTCAGGCTAGCACAACTTCACCTTTTAGTATGCTTGGGATGGGTTTTTTTTTGTTTTGTTTTGTTTTGGGTGCTGCTTGTTTTGTGTGGGATTTCTCCATTTTTTTCTACAGCCAAGGAGCTGAGCTGTATATTTTTTTTTTGCCTTCAGTGCCAATGACATGGGTATGGTGTGCTCCTTCCATGTATAAGTACTTGCATGAATAATAAGAGATGATACAATTGCTGTATATCAGATTTTCCATTTGGTGTATTTGCTGCATGTATCTCTGTCTACAAACACATACTGGAACCAGTTGTTTAAATTTTGAAATAATAATTAACCTAGCTATTAATGAACTTAGGGCCTATTAATATGCACGGTATCTCCTTTGCTTCAATATTTACCTGACTCCACCCTAGAATATTTCATTTTCAGGCTTCTAATCTGACGTTGCTACTCTTTGCTAACTTTAATTTCCAGGTTTCGTCCTTCTAATATTGTCCTATTTTCACTGTTCTTGGCATGATCTCTTAGGTTATTCTATAGTTTCTTTTCTTTCATGTAAGTTGACAGTATCATGCACACACACTCATTAGGAAGACCCGTTTAAGCATTACTGATGGAGTTGAGCAGCTTTTCTGTTAACAGTACTTTATCCACAGTGAACAAAGGAAAAAAGAAGATTTGAGTAGTTATTTAAAAAAAAACAAAACCAATATGCCTATTTAAAGAAAAAAAGCTAAAATAAGGTGTTGCGGGAACAAATTGGTGAATGATTTTTTCAAATTCTGGATTGTCTACAAATGGAAGAATTCCATTGTAAACAATGAAGGATAAAACATAACTAATCTAATACCACATCAGACCACAAGGTTGCAAACCTCTATATTACAGGATGGTGGAGAGGGATATTCATTGCTTCTCTGTGATATACATTTTCCGATAAGTGAGTTTTTTGCAAGCCCAAGTAACTGAATGGGATTCCAATAAAATACGGTGAAGTTTTCTAACCATTCTGTTAAATATTTTTTTACAGCTCTGTAGTGCTATATCAGTTATTCCCCAAGGTATTATGTAGTAGTAGATTATAAACTTTTAGCTTAGATTAAACATCACAGCTGGTTGCTTTAATTTGATGCATTATAACACAAATGTTTCAACAGCTTGATTAAATGAACCATACTGCAAATTCAAGGGAAGAACGAAGGTCAATGTGTATGAAGTCTACTGATTTGCAAATTTTCTTTGTTTGGATATATTAAATGCATTATACGGGATTCAGTTTAATGGAACATAACCTGACAGACTAGGACAGATCAGGAAAGAATGCTGAAATGGATCAGGAAAGAATGTTGAAACAGTTTCATTTGTAAGAAAGTTACACTGTATATTCAGGTGGCAGAATTGAAACTTGTGCAACTCTTAGAAAGTGGAATGGAGCTTGAGAAGGAAGGAAAAACCTTTTGGATCATTTTAGACTTGTTTGTTTTATTTCTGATTGTAAACAGGACCAGCAGACGACATTACATTCTTTAAATCTGCATAGAGCGGTGTTGCAAGCAGTCAACAAGATCCCTCTGTACCTCACCCCATGCCTAGAAATGATTTTCCCCATTAATAAACAAGACAAGTCCCTAGCTCCAGTTCTTCCTGGATTCGGAATATCTTTAGTGAAGAGAATTTATAATGGTTTTATGAGTTAAGAATGATCCTTTACAAAAGATCATGTTTTAAAGTAACTTCAGGGTGATCCAGTGACCCAGAACAGCTACCTTTATAATACCATGCAACCAGAATAAACTTTAAGTGCTAATAAAATGTACATTTGCCATACTAGAAAGGAAATGCAGGCAACCAAAGAACAATTTCAAACAGTTCTCGGCATTTAGTGCAGTAATAATGTGCATGCACAATTTCCATTTAACTGGTAATTTGCACATGTAACTGCAATAATTGTATGCACACTAGGTACATATTTTTTGTGCATAGTTGAAATCATGGCCTAGTATTTGTAGTTCCTTGATCTTAGGTAGTTATAAATGTTTGTGCTATGATCTATCTTTCACCTATAATGTTGTCCTGTCTTTAGAGGATTCAGGAAATGTTTGGAGTCTTGACGAGGTTACCTTTCTGTTTAAAGAAAAATGAGTAAAATGTCAGAATGCAGTGTCAGAATATTCTTGCAGTCTTTTCTTAATTTTTTTTAATTTATTTACCTAATCAGCATGGTATCTGCTATGACTTGCAACAAAAATGAGAAAAAGCAGCAATAAAGCTTGCACAGATGTAGTACTAGTCTCAGAGCTAAGTAAATAGCTACGAGTTAGGACCTCTGGCTAACTAACAGTTAGTCATACAAGATTGTTCCCCAGTTGCTGTGTAAAACCTCAAAGCCCTAAGCCACCCATCCCCCCACTGCATTAATTTTTTTCTAAATGCAGGGTACCTTGCATTTGTAGTTCCTGGTGTTTGGGTAAGTGGGATAGTCCAGTTTGTCCAGCTACTCTGCAACACAGACATGCCCATTTGAGTGCCTATTGCTAATTGCCCTGCAGCAATTATCATTTGTTGGTCTTGCCAAAGTATCTGTAAGTATTGAACTATTAAGCTATCAGTAAATACATCTACTTTGTGTGGGTTCCTTTTCCAGTTATTTATTTCAAGCATTTTATATTTTCATCCCTTTTGCTGGTGTTGAGGTAGTTTGGTTACTTTTGCACCAGCTCCTGCTTTCCATTTTCTCCTATTAAAAATACCTTCTTCCCAAAGTTGAAGCATAAAGTAGGACACCTTACTCTCCAGTGTATGGAAGTGATATAAATGGGCATTTAGCTCAGAGATTGTAACTCTAATGTATATCATGTTATACGTATTGTGAGAATAAATTCTCTAACTTGCTGATATTCATGTGCCCTTCCCATTTACCCACCTATCATTATAACCCCTGCCACTAGTGGGCTTGACTGAACCAGTTAATAATTATTTATGCTGATATTTTAGAGATGCAAACAGCTGGGGGGCTGAGACTGGTTACACTCCTTTCCATTTATCGATTAAATTAGGATTAAGATCCATGTGTTCAGAGATGAATAGTCAATATGTTAACAGATTGGACCAGCTACCTGCTTCTAAGTCTTGACTGTAGCCTTCTATTTAGTCAAGTCAGATATTAAGAATGGCAATATACAAAAACCCGCAGGAGAACACTTCAGTCTCCCTGGACACACAATAGCAGATTTAAAGGTAGCTATCCTGCAGCAAAAAAACTTCAGGACCAGACTCCAAAGAGAGACTGCTGAATTTCAGTTCATTTGCAAATTTGACGACACCAGCTCAGGATTAAACAAAGACTGTGAATGGCTTGCCAACTACAAAAGCAGTTTCTCTTCCCTTGGTGTTTACACCTCAACTGCTAGAAGAGGTCTTCATCCTCCCTGATTGAACTAACTTCGTTATCTCTAGACTGATTCTTGCCTGCGTATTTATACCTGCTCCTGGAAATTTCCACCACATGCGTCTGACGAAGTGGGTATTCACCCACAAAAGCTTATGCTCCAATACTTCTGTTAGTCTATAAGGTGCCACAGGACTCTTTGTCGACTTCTATTTAGTATGCTTCACCAGTGTTTTATGATCCATTGTTTCTGGTACAGTGATAATGCTTGAATATGTTTCCCAGACCTATTTCTTTTTTTGGTGGGATATAAGTCTTTGACTTTTTTTCTTAATTTCTAAAGAAAGTTGTCATCAATAATAGCAGTTTAAAGAAGGTATGTTGCATCAAATCCCTTGTGATTCGTTCACAAGAGCTACCACAACCTATTTCACTTATATGTTGCTCCATTTTCATGTTGGTATAACGCAGCTGTTAGTCTCAGGAGTAGACAGATTTTTGTTTATTTTCATGTTAAGTTGGAAAGCATTCCTTATAGATTCCTGTGGTAATTCTGCCTATGCAGGGTTTGCAGGATGTGGCTTTGAGAAAATATTTGAAAATATCTTAAGAAATATTATAGGCCTGATAATGCAACTCGTGTTTGTGCTGGTGCGAGCAGGTACATGAATAGTTTTATTGACATACTAGATTATGAAATGTTGATTTCATTGGGATCACTCACATACGTAAGGTTTGCACTATCAGACCCAAACCTTGTTTTCTGAATTTTGTTTTGGGCAGGATTCACATGTACGAAAAGTAGTGGTGATCTGAACCAAAATCCCAGATCCGAATATGTCAAAATGTTGGTGTGTTTAAACTCTGGCACTTGTGAATGTCTCTGATTATCAGATAATAGCATTATTATTTTTAAGCAAGTCATACTATAAATTCCAAAACCGGAGAAGTTCACTAGGTATTTTTTTTTCCCCTACCTTGTTATTGGTGGATCTGGCTTTAAATTAACTGAACAATAAATTTTTAGGCTTTTTTGTAATGTTACCAAAATAGATTAAACACCTTCAACTTCATGAATATTGGTTTCTGTCTTTCTGTTAGAGATAATTGTTTTGTTGAAAGGGAAAAATTCAGGATCCGACTTGTTCTCTATTACATTTGTGAAAATCTATAGTAATTTCACTGATTACAATGGAATTTTTCTCAAGTACACCTTGGTAACTGAGATCAAAATCTGGCCCACATTCAGTTGTTAGTGCTTTGAACACCAAAATAAATTCCCCTTTTAATTGGCTTATACCTACATCTGGAGTGGTGAAACTTTTTGGCCCGAGGACCACAGTGGGGAATAGAAATTGTATGGCGGGTCATGAATGCTCAAAAATTGGTGTTGGGGTGTGGGAGGGGGTATGGGCTCTGGGATGGGGCTGGGAGTGAGGAGTTTGGGGTGTAGGAGGGTGCTCTGGGCTGGGACTGAGAGGTTCCAAATGTGGGAAGAGGATCAGGGTTGGGACAGGGGTGTGAGAAGGGGTTCAGGTTCTGGCTGGGGATGCGGGTTCTGGAGTGGGGCTGGGGATTGAGAGGTTTGGGATGCAGGAAGGTGCTCTGGGTTGGGACCAAGGGGTTTGGAGAGTGGGGTGGGGGGGAATCAGGACTGGAGCAAGGGGTTGGGGCATGGGGAGAGGCTCAGGGGATGCAGGCTCTGAGTGGTGCTTACCTTAAGCAGCTCCCAGAAGCAGTGGCATGTCCCCTCTCCGGCTCCTACATGGAGGCGCAGCCAGGTGGCTCTGCTCGCTGCCCCATCCGCCGGCACCACCCCTGCAGCTCCCATTGGAGCGAGTAGGAACCAGAGTGGGGCCACGCCGTGGCTTCCAGGAGCCTCGTGGTGTGGCCCCAATCCTGCGCCCCAGCCGGTGTGCCAGAGTGGGGCCGAGCCACTGGTGAGGCTTGCGGGTTGGCTTAAAATGGCTCACCGGCCGTAGTTTGCCCATCCCTGACCTACATTCAGTTGGTTCATAAAATGCAGACATAAGCTGGACTAATGAACTATGGTATTTATGCAACATAAAGAACACTCTTTCACTCAGCAGCTTTTCCAGCTTCCACTGAAAGTTGTTCTACAATAACTAATAAAAGTTAAGCCATTATCTTATGCAATTAGTTAAATCATTTCAATCTGTAAGCTAAAAACTACAGATCTGTAATATTTCTCTCTAAATATTTAAAAACCCTGTTTGCTACAATGCATTTTTTCCCCAAAGCAGTTGTTATAATTTCTTGCTGATGTACTTACTTATAATACTTCCCCTACATACTTTGTTTTCCACCAGTTAACTTTTTGGGTTTACATTTATTTTTAAATGCATATTTTTTTTTGTAAATGTCTCAGGTTTTGACTTATTTTTTTGTGGCAAACCTGAGCATGTAATCGCAGTAGTTGTTACTCATGGATATTTGAGATCGCAAGTCTAACGGTGACTGTACTTTGTACCCTGAATGTAGCAATTTGTTTTTGATCTAGTGCTCTAGAAAAGACTACTCAACTCATTTGTGTTTTCTTTTGCATTAAAGGTAGTAGTTGGCTGTGCAAACATTTTGTTAATAAAAAATTCTTTAATAATTTAGAACTTTCCTATGAATGTCTTTATTTTAACATCAAGTATAGCTCTGCTTCTTCAGCATTAACTGCACTTTTGATACCCCTCCAAACAACTCCAGATTTGAGGAAGCTCCAATTCAGGCCTGTTTTGAGTAAGGAGAATCTCCAGGTACGTAGACTGGTCCTGACTCCCAGCAAAGGGACTGTTCTTGTGGGGAAAGTAAGTGAGGTCAGAATGTTCCTACATGCTGGCTGTCGCTAGACACTGGGCCATTCCTTTTTGGGGCCATGGGTGGCAGAATATAAGCTGAAGGAGCCTTAGCCCCGTCCCTCCCCCGGCCTTTCTAATTTAGGTTAGGTACTGCCAGCCAGCCCTGGGATCTGGGGAAACTGTGTATGGCAGACAACCACATGTGCCTTGTTCCTCCAATCTCCAGTTCCGAGTCAGTTCCAGCTTGGCCCACTCAAAGAGAGGCCAAGGCTTGAAGCTTGAATTCAAATCTGAACTGCCCCAAAACTCAAAGTGGTGGTGAAGAAGAGGAAGAAGGGGACTTTGTTCTGCTGTGGATCTCTCTGATTTATAATACAGCCATACTACTGGAAATTGAGGTTAGGGTTAGGCTGCTAGGTCCACGTCTAGGCACTTTAAAAATGATGCATTCAGCTGTCCCCCTCAGAAGTTAATTTGAGCCAATAAATCCACAGCATTTTTGAAAATCAGGCTGCTTATGTAGCTACCCAAATATGGACTTAGGAGCTCACCTTCAGGCATCAGTATTTTTCCCCCTAAATCTTAGCCTAAAACTCTAGCAGTATATTGGCTGTTAATTAAATGAAATCTGAATACAGAAGTGAAAAGTGTGGCAATAATAATCTAAAGGCAGAAGTGGAGAAATTCTGTTGAACATCTTGATCGAAAAGTAGAACTTGGGTAGTGGCACTAAGTGGGGAAGGAAGAACAGTAATTTCAGTAATATAAACAGTGAATTAGTCATAACCTTGACTTTCAACCTGCCGCTGAGGCTAAGGTTAGATCTGTCCACTCACATGCATCAACCAATTATCTGTACTAACCATAGGAAAAAACAGATTCAAGACCAGTTGTCTTGTTTAAAGAACAAAACAAAAATAAGCAAATGGTTCAGAAGAAGAGTATTCTAAAAAGCAGCAACCAAAGTATGATTGTTACCCAGTAGAATTCCATTATCCTTCTATGGTATCAAGATGCTCCAATCAGTGAAAGTATAGATGAGTCCACTAATAGAGTACATGCACTCCAATTTTCCAACATTGCTTTAAAATAAAGACCTGAGAGGAAGAAATAGTTCAAAAAGTAATGGTGAGGGAAAGATCTGTGTTTAAAAAATAAATAAATAAATAAATAAAATCTCTTCAACAGGAAAATATCGAAAGTGAGAACATCAATCATTTCATTCAGCTCTTTAGCCAATATGTTTCCAATAAAACTGGAACATTTTTAAGAAAACCACAGCTGTGACACTGCACTGATAACTAAATCCCCCCAAAAGTGAATAATATAAAAGATGAGCACCTGGTGGTAAAATCATATTATATTTTCTATGATTAAATCACTAGAAATAAAATTACATATGAAAAACACTATTTGGAAAGAAAGTTTAAGGTTGCAAAGTCAAACATTCAAAATTTAGTCAATTCCAGAATTAGTGTTGTCTTAATTTGGCCCCTTTGTGTATATGTATTACAGTGTTCTCTAGTTACATGATCACATGCTATTTTTCTCCACAGGAGGCCTGCCTCATTCAGTGAATGACTGAATTCAATATTAATTTTTAATACTCCATGTTCATTGTTTAGCTCCTGTCTGTGTTTACTGCACATCATTCAAATGCTAATTCAGCAGTCACCAACTGGTGGAGCGTGATTGGCTGGTTGATCCTAGAGGATCTCCCAGTCGATCATGATCTCCAGTGGTGTAGTGTGGCTGAGATTAAGCCAGACACCCTGCCTACCCAGCCTACTCCTGGAAGGGGCCAGCGCGGCTCTGGAGCAGGGAAGGGGTTTCCCTCCCTGCGCTGCTCCTGCCTGCAAGCACCACCCACGTGCAGCTCCCATAGGCTGGGAGAGCTGTGTGGGGGTGGTGCTTGCAGAGAGGGGCAATGTGCAGAGCCACATGCCCGCACCACCCCCAGGGGCCACAGGGGCACATTGGCCCCTTCTGGGAGTGGCATGGGGCCGGGTAGGTAGGGAGCCTGCCTTAGCCTTGCTGTGCCCGCTGCTAACCGGGAGCTGCCGGAGGTAAGTGTTGCTGGCTGGAGGCTGCACCCCAACCCTCATCCCTGAGCCCTCTCCTGGAGCCAGCACCCCAACACTTGGCCCCAGCCCAGGGCCCCCTCCTGTACCATGCACCTCCTCCTGCACCCCAACCCCCTGGCCTAGGTTCAGCCCAGAGCCTCCTCCCACACTGCAAACTCCTAGGCTCCAGCCAAAAGCCCACACCCCCTCCCAAATGCCAACCCCTTGTCCCAGTCCACTGAATGTGAGTAGGGGGAAGGAGAGTGAGCAATGGAGAGATGGGGGGATGGAGTGTGCGGGGCTTTGGGGAAGGGACTGGGTAGATCTTGGGTTGCCCTTAGATTCAAAAAGTGATCTTGGGCATCAAAAGGTTGGAGACCGCTGCCGTAATTGAATTAATTTCTTTATGGACTTTTCTATGGTGCTTATCCTTGTAGTCACTGGTGCTTTGTAAACATTAATGAATTAAACTTCACAACACACTGGTATGGTAAGGTGGTATTATTATTCCTATTTTGCAGATGGAGAAGGCAGAGAGAGATTAAGGCCAAAGCATCCACTAATTTTGGGCATCCCACTGATTTCAATTGCAGTTATAAATGCTAGGTGTCTCCAGTTGGCTCAGATTGTCAACCCTAAAATAAGGAAAAGAGAATTAGTTGCCACCTATGTAGACATTTGGTTTAAGCTACTTGCCCAGTATCAGGTAGGAACTTTCTGGCAGAGGCAGGGATAGAATTCTGCAGGGTATCACTCTGCCTTCCTTAACCATGTAACCATCTTCCTTTCCCTGCAGTCCTCTGCTTCATTTCATAAACAATTTGCAATTTATGCAAAAAATCAGGCAGGGATCCTACAGATAACAGCCTTCTTCTCTGTACAACTCTATTTATCCCCAGAGCACGTCCATCCTGTGATAAGACAGGGCCCCTGTAATAAGAATAGCATGTTATCATGTAATTAAAGATTGTATCATAACCTTAATTCGAGCATTTCCTGTGGAGATTGAAGTCAAGCGCCGAACTTCACTTTAATGAAAGGTGTTTGTTTTATGAGTGTTCCTAGGTTTATTTTAAAAAAGTAAATACAATTCCATCATGTGGTACCATCTTAAACCATCAACATGTGTCATCTTTAGCACAGGAAATATTAGACCCACAGCACAGACTTCTGCCATTTGAACTAATGGAATAACTGATAAAGGATAACGGCCAGCTACTGACATAAGAAGGAGATAGGGGAGATATTTTGCTCCTGGGTTTCACTGACAGCAGAGGAATGTTGAGACTCAGGAATCCTGAGTTCTATTTCAGGTCCTGTTCTCTAGTGGGTCCAGACCTTTCTGCCACTGTTCACCCCACCTGGCCCTGGCATGTACCCTTACATGTCTCTGCTCTCCTCACCGGCAACTAATCACCCCTCTGTATTCCAATCAGGCATGTCTTCATTCTCCTGGGCAAGAGAGAGAGTCTCCCTGCTCCTGCTCAGCCCCTGCAACCATAGGCTAGAGCAAGCCCAGTACAGATAAGAACCTTTAGAAAATGTAGCTAACAGATTCTAGCAAGTCTCTATCAAACAAATGTGAAATATGATTTTTTTTTTCCTGAAGGTTTATGACTTGGCCAAAATTGGACAGATTTTCACATCCCTAACACATGGGCAACATCCAGGCCTAATTTCAAGTTATTGCTCTAAACCAAGGTGTCATAAACAGATGGTTAAGGGTTAATGTCTCTTTTATCTGTAAAGGGTTAAGAAGCTTAGTGAACCTGGCTGACACCTGACCAGAGGACCAATGGGGGGACAGGAAACTTTCAAATCTTTGTGGAGGGAAGTCTTTGTTTGTGTTGTTTGTTTTGTTCGTTTTTCGCTCTTGGGGCGAAGAGGGACCAGACGTACACCCAGGTGTTCCCAATCTTTCTGAATCAGTCTTTCATGTTTCAAAATTGTAAGTATAGCCAGGCAAGGTGGATTAGTCTTATGTTTGTTTTCTTAACTTGTAAATGTGTCTTTTGCTGGAAGGATTTTTACCTCTGTTTGCTGTAACTTTGAATCTCAAGCTGGGGGGGAAGTCCCTCTAGTCTATATAAATCTAAATACCCTGTAAAGTATTTTCCATCCTGATTTTTCTTTCTTTAATTAAAAGCTTTCTTTTTAAGAACTTGATTGATTGATTTTTCTTTGTTTTCAAATCCAAGAGATTGAGTCTGAACTCGCCAGGGATTGGTGGGGGGAAGGTTAATCCCTCTTTGTTTTAAGATCCAAGGAGTTTGGATCGGTGTGAAGCTTCCCAAGGTAACCCAGGGAGGTAAAAGTCTGGGGGGAAAAGGAGGGGATGGTTAATTTCTCCTTGTTATAAGACCCAAGGGGTTTGGGTCTTGGGTTCCCCAGGGAAGGTTTTGGGGGAACAGGAAGTGTGTCAAACACTATATTTTTGGCTGGTGGCAGCGTACCAAATTTAAGCTAGTAATTAAGCTTAAAAGTGATCATGCAGGTCCCTACTTTTTGGACACTAAAGTTCAAAGTGGGGGAAAACCTATGACAAAGGGATCACAAGATCTTAGCGAAACAGTTGTAGAACCACTTTTGCTGAATTGTTTAAAATAAATTAATAAAAAAACTGCCTGGGGGCATATACTGGTGATAGAAAATTGCAGCCTGAACAGTTGAAGCTCAGCAGAGGTTTATAAATAAGTGAAAGCGGGTCTTATAGCAGAACATGTTGATCAATCTTAACTGTTGGTATTACTGGTGTCTCCTCCTGTAATGGGAGCTAACAGGTTAAAATGTTTGTGTAGTGTTTTTACCAGTGTACTGCGGAAGTACCTTAGTAAATGAAGGCTTTACATATTAGCTATATCAAATGTATGTTTCAAGAATTTTTAAAGATGTTCAGAAATAAGCACAGCAGTGAAAATGCCTAAATAGATTAATTTTGGAGCCACTGAATGATACACAATAGTATTGAAACACGCAGAAGGGCCATATGGAGTTTTCTACATATATCACTTGTTCTGAAACTGAAATGAATTATTCTACTGTCAGATGTGCCGATGACCAGCAAAATACTGAAAGTCATACTAATGGCTCAGTTTTGCAAAAGAAATCCTCAGAATACATGCAAATATGTAGCCATGTGGCATGGGTCTTTGGCCTAAAACATGATGTGATGTGATGTGTTGGCACCTGGAGGTGTCAACCTGACAGATTTCAAGCATGCACTATACTCAGAAAAATTAGGAGCACAGTGCCTCTGCCGAGTAGAACTTTGAAACTTCAAGATCTGAAATTCTTCCCATTCAATGAATATAGAAACATATTATCAAAGTGGATTAAGAAACAGTCTGTGGAAAGCAGTCTTTACAAACATAAAAACAGACATGACATAAAGGGGAATATGTGAACCAAGGGATCCATACTCTGAAGCAATTTGCTAGAAATTTTTGGTATAGAACATTGAACATCTGGAGGTTGGCTGTTTTTTAAATGCAAAGTGTATGCAGCTTTGGTAAAGGCAGAGGGTACAGTTGCACTTCCCCCTCCACTGTTTCTTGGTCACTTTCTGCCCTCAGAAGTACATATTAAGGGTCCCATTTAGATCAGTGGGAGCATCAAAGAGGAGTAAGAACAACTAAATCTTTGTTTGAACAGAATGTTAGAGAAATCACTTAAAGGTCTGCTCCGAAGCCCATTATTAGATAGTACAAAGACTCCCTTTAACTTCAGTGGATTTGGGATCAGACCTTACACTGCTGGGAATTTATTATCCAAGGAGACTGTGCTAGTGCAGAACATATTAAACTTTGAAATCTGCTGTTATAAGCTACACAAAAAAGCAGAAGAATGTTATCCTTGATGAGGAAGTAATTTTTATATTAAAATTTGTTTGGGGAAAATTCTTAAGAAATGTGAGAAGTGAAAGGAACAGCAGCAATAGCATCAGGATATGTAGCATAGATCTTACTATGGTCAAATAACAAGAAAAATATATGGAATAAATACAAGGGGGAAAGGAACTGGCAATTAGATATGGTGTTGTCCAGAACACTGTCAGCTCACAAGACTGTCACTTGCATGAAGGCTCTATTGTTGTTTTGTTTTGTTTTGTTTCATTTGTTTTTAATCTTTGTTTTCCCTGGTTTCCTCATTTTATGCACAAGAATGAAGCCCAGGAGATTACACAACTTACTTGCCTTTGGAGAACTACGAGATGCAGAGACATTAAAATATATTGAGGAAAATATCAATTTGAATCCTTTATAAACATAAGAGAGAAAAAGGGACCTTGAGGAGACAGAAAATTTGCCAGTGCTTTTATAAAGGAAAACAAAATTAGGCACAGAAGATTGTTTAAAATATGTATTTTAAACCTTGCTGCCTCTATACTTTCATTAATTATATAATGAGCAATGAGCAAATCTCAGAAGATTCAGTGGTTTAGTTCAAGAGCTGGCCAAAGGTTAGCTTAGGTTCCTATTTTAACCAAGCCTGTTTGCCATCTCTATTTATGTACAACATTCCGACCAAATTTCTGTCCTTCAGCTCCCAAGCTATTTTTCTTTTTATCCCCCACTCTGTAGTTGTAAATGTTTTCTCTGTACTGAACAGAATATAAAATCTTGACAAGCTGCTCTGTCAGAGTTAAATTCTGTGGTACCTCGGGACTGCAGAAGTCAGAAAAATAGCTAAAAAGCTGTATGATGGTTGTGCTGGAGGCTAGAGCCAAGGCCCTGTGTATAAGTGAAGGTCGCCCTCTGTGCACCACAGGATCCGATTCTGTGGCAAATCTTTGTAGGCCAAGGGTATGACCAGTAGCGGAAACATGGTCTGCATCTACTAAGTCAAAGCAAAGGAGGAGCAGAAGTCTGTTTCCTGCTTCTCCCTGTGCTCTAAAGAAGAGGCTGATGCCTGGCTGCCAGCAGCTATCTCTTCCCTCTGACCTAATATTTCCAGAAGGAACTTTGCTCTGTTTCATACACACTCTGATAAACATCCAAACATTGGTTGCCCCGAGAGTCTTTTAACCTAAGAGATTTCAGAAGATTTTATATAGGCAGAATTTAACCCAGACTGAACTTTTCTTAAAATTTTTCAGTGTTGCATCTCTTTTCAACAGTTTTGTGGAACACATAAATAGCCCAATTTTCATTCCATGCGAGGAAGGGAAGTTTTTGTCTTGGAATTCTTTATACTGCGCTCACTACAGTTATCACCTGAGAATTTCTTGTGAATCTAAATTCATAGCAAATATTTCCATCTGTTATGCTGTATCCCTCACTGCTTCCATTCTAAGCTGAAAACTCTCACATAGCAGCAGTATCAGTAGGAGTATAAGGGGCTGCCCACTACTCTTCTCAAACACTTTCCCCTTTGTTGTTGTTGTCATATAAACTGCACTGTGAAGCTCCCAGATGGCCTGAATTGTGCTATCCTATTGCATATACTGTTGCCACAATGAATTCTGTGCTTGTCCCACCTGCAAGGAGAATTAGGTTAGGTGGCCAAATATGAGACTTCAGTGTTTAATGGCAGACAGTTATTTTTACTGAGTGTGTTTTTTACATCAGCCCACTTCTTCAGGTTTCATGCCATTTGTAAATGTGATATTTATAGTATGCTTCCATGGAAACCTATCATCAAATTAAAATGAATGAAACCTCTTGCTACCATTAACTTAATAACATGCCACAAATGTTTAGGAGCAGAGACTCTTAAATCTCTTGTGATTATCAAATATGCAGCAGCATTGTCTGAAATGATTTGCACATATTCATGTGGTTTTGTGAGTCCTTTGATATTCTGCATAGCTGGTCTTTATCCATCAGATTTCAAGTTGCATTTTGGAGTGCTGAGTCAGTGTAGGTTGCAAGGAAATGACAGAAACTAGGCATGGGCTGAACAAAGCTAGGATTCTGGCTGGAAGAATATAGGATTTATTCAGGTTCAACAAAACTCATATAATCCCAAAATCAGAGATTTCTGATTTCCAGCCATTGAGGTTTAAGTCTCGCCTTTGAAAACTGACAGAAATAAGAGTTGACTTCTTCAGTACAACTGGCAAATTTGTAGCATATCTTTCTCTCAGGATTATCTTTCTTTTATTATTTGTATTCTGGATTATGGTAGCACCTGTAAGTGGGAACCTTTGTGCTAGACACTGGGCCAAACACATAGTAAGAGATAGAGAGCTTAAAGATGAAACAGATAAGAGAGACAAAGGATAGGAATACAAAGTGCAAGCCTGAGACTGAGAACCAGGGCACAGTGTCACACAGTAAGGCTGTGGTAGAGGTAGGAACTGAGTATAGGTATCCTGCATCCTAGCATAGTGGCTTCCTCTCAAAAAACATACAGATTAGAATTCTTTAAAAAATATATTGATATAGAAGTCTGAGCAGCACTGTAGAGGCTTTTCACTTCACCATGTAAAGGTAGATACAACTACCATCTAATCTGACCTTGCAGTTCCCCTCTAGCTCCTGAGTGCTGTTCAATGGGCTCTTATGAAGGAGGACATTAGAACACTTCCTTCTGTCTTTGGCATCAGATGGATACAGCTTCTGCATCTTTAACAGGTTTTATGCATTGGGATCACTTTTGTATGTTGAAGTGTTGATTGAGAGCTGCCATGAGGACCCCAGTGAGGATGAAAGTTTTGTAGATTAAAGTGTTTAAGAAAACAAACAGATGTTTCTTGCAACTTTCCAAAATTTCTGTCCGCTATATTGCCCCTTGATTATGATATGCAGTTGTTAAATATTTATAACACAGGCTCAGCTCCCTCAATGGGCATATTATTTGTTTTTCTTGTATTTTTTTTTCAATCCTGAGATCACTGTGCGTTAACAATTAGTCATGGACTTTAACATTTTCATTGGCTTCAGTGCTTTACACTTTATATTGCCCATTGGACTTAAACCTTTTTTGGTTACTGAAGCAGAACATCTTGCCATGGTAATCATATTTTCAAAAGCTTAATTAATCATATGTAATGTGAGTTAGATGTCCTATACCCTTGTCTGGCACATATTACTTTCCCTGCAGATATTTTTCCCTTTTCCTTAGGCTCATTTCTACTTACTAATGAGAAACCAACACCCTCAAATTGTAGTGAGGTTGGGTTTAGATCTGAAATTTCTGACTCAGGCTCATTTTTCAAGTAGCTGATGGTAGTGTGGAATTATAGGAAAAAATGCAGTTCTGAAACCATAAGCTTGTGCTCATTTTGTAGCGCCTGATAGAAAGTAGTGAAGTCAGATCACAGATGACACTCATTCTTAAGCCCACAGACTTAGACAGAAAATCCCACCGTTCCTCCTAGGGACCACTGAAGTAATCTTTAGAAGGTGTGACTCATTTTTAATATCCCTAGTACTCCCAATCCTCCAAGTCTGGGGAGGTATTTGGGAGAGCGAATGTCCATACATTTCCACTCCCTGCCATTTTAAATGTTTTTCCCCACCCCCCAACATTTGAAGAAATACATTTCTCTTTACTACTGCTAGATTTATGAAGAATGATTAGGCAAGTGACAAGCTGAGACTGCTGCCTGCTAAGTATAATGTGCTTATTTTACTGTTGCGTTGCTCCCCTCCACACATTTATCTGTTTCATCTACCTGTTGCATCTTTTAATAAACCTAGTTTGTGAGCACTTTGTTGCCGGGAGTGCCTTCCTGTTCCATGTTTGCACAGTGCCTAGCACAATGGGACCCTGATCTCTAATTGGTTTACGGATTACACTCCTCCTCCTCGGCTTGTGCTATGGTCACCCAAGCCTCCTGGAAACGCCAGCTTAGTGGTGGTGGTTTCTCTGTTTCATCACAGTTCATTGTTGTGCCTAGGAAAAGCAATTTTAAATTTAATCAGAGGTTCCTATTTTATTAGACCTTAGGTGAAACTGGCCCCTTAGATTATACCTAACATACAAATTTCAATATACATGTATGACTGGTCCTACAGTTTTCGCTAGAGCTAAACTGCCATTGGGTTCAGGGCAAGTTTGAGTGAGGACTGCAAGAGTGGGCTTCAGTTTATACTGTTCCTGTCATGGCTCACAGCTAAGAGGGCCAGATTCAGGTCAGCACAGACACACAAGGTTGGTGATATATTTTATCATTAAATGTTATCAAGCCAGTGAAAAAAATGTATTTCTTGATCACTATATTAGTTTTACCATGGAACCACAGATAGCCCCCACCCTAGGCACTCCAGTCCCTACTTTGCCATCCAGAGTGACTGGACTTTATGATGAAAGGTTATTAAAACCAAAAATTCACCACCCATTAGGTTACTTCCAGCTCGAAAGGGCTAGTCACTTACCCCTGGTCAAAACATGTTTCAGATCTTATCAAAGACTGTTCTGTAGTTTTTAGTAAACTAAAACTAAAGATATATGGATTAAGACAAAGTAATGAGTTATAGCAAGATTAAACAGATAAAATATGTTACAGGTGACATATTAGAGTTTAAGTTCAAAATGAAAGCAGAGTTGTAGCAATCTGCTGGTATCACTGTCCTTTCATAAGTTTTCTCAGGGCTTCCCAAAACTGACTTTTGGTGAGCCCTGTCGATGTTCAGGTGGATCAGAGGTGCAGAGTCACTCCCAGTGTATTTTCTTATTGTTGAAGACAGTCTAGCCATTGTCCTTAGCCCAGTATGTGTCTGTAGCCTTCCCCTTGTGGAGTGCTCAAAAAATCCCTCTTTGAAGTTAACCTGCATACACAAATAATCTAGTTGCACTGATTTACATAAGGCAATTGCTGGCCATTCATTGTAACAGGGATAGATAAATCAAAAAAATATAGGTAATAATCATTAGTTTCATGCAGTGTATACACATCTTTGATCTTAAGATTAATTAAATACAGGATATAGACATGAAAAAGGATACTGCAACAACAGGTTAACTTAACTACACTAGTACATATCAAACAGGATACATATACAATGTAAATAGCACTCTGCTGGTTCCAGACAAATGTAGGCAATAAAATTAACATTTAACGAACAAGTGAATTGGGACACATAACATTGCCTTGAGGTTGTGACCCGAGCTCAGGTAGCTGCTAGTGCCACAGTTCCCTTTCTGAATTAGTTAAAACATTCATATGGAAAGAAGTGGATCCCTGTCCCGCTTTCATTTTTATACAGAATGTCTATGATGTTACAGTTCCATTTAATGAAATACAGCCAGTTTTTGCCTCCTTCACTGTACTTAAAATGTTAAGGCCCAGTTAAGGTGTGTGCTGGCTGCTTTATTATTTTCATGACACAAGTATTCAAAAACCTGCCTGCAAGTGAAATTTGGTTTACAGCTGTTCAGTATTGCCAGAGCAGTGCAAAGCAGTTGGAGCATGCCGGTGAATAATCTAGTGTTGGGTATGTTTGTTTTTTAAAAAAAAAAAAAAAAAAAAAAGCCCTCTGAATATTACCATAATGTACGCTTGTGGCTTTTACAGTTTGTTGCAGTTTTGTCACATTAGTTTCAACATGAAACATGCTGTTAGTCATTTCCTTCCCCATTAATTTCCAGTTTCTACATAAGAGTACAGGGGTAAGGGTGGAAAGAGTGTGAGATAAAGCTGAGATTTTGTTTCATCCCAAAGATGTGAGTTTGCGATTTAATACATTGTATGACAATCTAATTGCCCATGCAGGGAAAACACATAGGCTGCTGGCTTGAGGCAAGTCTCTGTTTTGTAACTAGGCACTAGGTTATCCTGTTTTGCACTTGGATTGTCAAACGTGGCAGCATGTCATTTGTTATGTGAGAGAAACAAGATGGGTGAGGTAATATCTTTTATTGAATGAATCTCTACTGGTAAGAAATACAAGCTTTCTAGCTTACATGAGTGACCTGAAGAAGAGTCTGTGCAAGCTCAAAAGCTTGTCTCTCTTGAGCAGAAGTTTGTCCAATAAAAGATATTATCTCCCCAACCTTGTCTCTCGTAATATCCTAGGACCAATATGACTACAACAACTCTTCATGTATATCTTATATGATACTCACACATTTGGCAGCCCTGTTAGGCCTACCTGCATCTTAGCTAAAATTTCACACGTCAGAGAGAGAGAATGTTTCCCATGAAATACCTTTTGGCTGAGAGGAAGGTGCTGAGAGCAGACACCCCATGTGCTCTGGACTCATTTCTGCTACTGAATAGTGTTGTATGCAGTGTTATAGCTATGGTGCATGCTTCTAAAGATACATAAGGGAACCCAGGCAGACCCATCCTATCTGGCCATGACACATATACAAAAGAATATCAGGACTCATAAAAACCACCCTCAAACCACTCACCGTATGAAGGACCAGCTTATTCCAGGACACAGCTGACTTCCTCCACAAACCACAACATTAAAAATCTCCCACCGAACACCATCCTTGCCACTAAGCATATCGTTTCCCTATACACCAACATCTCTCAAAGTGACACCATAGATGCCTGCCTCAAATATTTATAAGATAATGGACAAACCTCAGATATCCACCTCAAACACATTGCCAGACTCATCCATTCCATTCTTTCCCATAACAGTTTTACCCTTTCAAAACACACACTTTGATCAAACCGTGCGAACAGCCATGGATACTAGGATAGCTCCCCAATATGCCAACCTCTTCAGAAGAATGATGTCTGGACAAATTCACCATGAAATCAATGATATACCTGAGATACAATGATGATATTTTCATATTCTGGACCAAAGACTTAAACCCCCTCAGAAATTTCCACCACAACTTCAACAACCACCACCCTTCCATTAAACTCTCTCTGCACCACTCCCACACTAGCATCAATTCCCTGGACACCACAATCAGCTTCAGCAATGGAACCCTACTGACAACTATATACAAGAAACCCACAGATCACCATACCTATCTTCCTGGATCCTGTAACCACCCCAAACACACCAAGAAATCTGTTTGTCTACAGCCAGGCACTCAGATACCACAGAATATGCTCCAAGGAGAAAACTGAGATGTACACCATAAGACACTGAGATGTACACCATAAGACACCATAAGACACTCAAAACTGCTTTCACCAAACAAAGACACTCCACCAGAGAAGTAGATTGCATCATGTTACAGGTGACCCAGATACCCTGAGAGGACCTGCTTCAATAAAGAAATCAAACTCACTCTGACCACATGTCTACTTGTCACCTATCACCCCACACTGGAACCCATAAGGGTATCACTAAACTACAACCCATAGTCAATGGGGACCCCAGCCTGAAAGAAAAAAATTGGTTGTTTAGTCAGGAAAAAAGACAACTGAGGGGGAACATGAGTCTTCAGGTACACAAAGGTTATTATAAAGAGAAAGTCGATAAATTGTTCTCCTTCTCACCTGTAAACAGGGCAAGAAGTAATGGACTTAAATAGCAGCAAGGCAGTATGACACTGCACCCCGTATTCGGCATAGTGATGTTATAATTATGGCATGATTTTGATGCATTTTGTACAAGATGGGTCATGTGAGGTGTCATTGGAGCAGTTATAATTTGCTGAATATGATTCTTACTTTTATGCATGTATCATTTTTCTATCTAAAATTATGAATATGACTATGTATCTGTATTTCAAATGTAGTTATACATGAGTGACAACCACCAGGCAAAATGCTTCTAGTCTAGATAGCCGGCTGTGAAGAGCCTGTTCAAGGTAATGTACTATTAGGAAAAACAATAGGCCTTAGAAGAAGCTTATCTCCCACCGGGTAAACCATCTCGCGTGCACTCCAGGCAGCCTGTATGTAATGGCTGCTGTGACTCAACAAGGTATGCAAGGGCATGTGACCAGGCCACATGACTCTGGACATTTTGGGATGCCTGTATTTTGGAACAAAGGGTTCCTACAATATGCTAAAGCTATATAAGGCAGAGTGTGACATCATCTGTTGTTCAAAACTCTCCCACAATGGAACACCTAAGAGAAGCTCTTAAAGAAAAGGACTTGGAGTGGGACGGGTATTCCAAGCTGCAAAGCAAATGCAGCTTGTCCCTTAAGCAAACCTGCTTGTGTCACCAGGCAGGATGAGAGCTGCGAATTCATATCCAATCTATCTAATATGTTAAGCTTAGTTTCTGTTTTTGCTTATTAGCTAGGTAATGTTTGCTATCACTTATAATCGCTTAACATCTATCTTTTTGTAATTAATCAACTTGTTTTTGCTTTATCTAAACCAGTGAGTTTGAATGAATGAATTGGAAATCTTAGCTCAAGGGGCAAAGGCTTTTGCATTTCCTCCCTACATTAAGGAGGAGGTGAACTGGATAAGAAATTGATGCTAGTCAGGGTTTTGACCAAGGCAGGATGGTACAGCTTTGGGGTCCTAGCCTGTGAAGCTGGTGGTTATTTTGGCTGTAGCCTCTCTATTGTTGGTTCATGCAGTGGCTGGTAAGCCTGCTTGTAACTGTTGTTTGGTGTCTCTCTACTTGGGCGAATGCTGGTCGAAGTGTAGGACCGGGAGCAGGTCTGCAGCTTGTCACAGCAGCACGGTATGAGAGTGAGCCCAGACCACTGAGTCAGAGGGCTCAGTGGTACCCTTGGGGGAACCCATTACAGGCAGGGGCGGCTCTAGGGATTTTGCCGCCCCAAGCACGGCAGGCAGGCTGCCTCTGGCGGTTTGCCTGTGGAGGGTCCGCTGGTCCCGCGGCTTCGCCCTGCCGGAGGGACCAGTGGACCCTCCACAGGCACGCCTGCGGGAGGTCCACCAAAGCCGCGGGACCAGCAGACCTTCCGCAGGTAAGCCGCCGAAGGCAGCCTACCTGCCACCCTCGTGGCGCCAGAAGAGCGCCCCTGTGGCTTGCCACCCCAAACACATGCTTAGTGTGCTGGGGCCTGGAGCCGCCCCTGATTGCAGGGAGATTGAGGTTAGACATTAGGAAAAAATTCCTAACGGTAAGGGTAGTTAACCACTGGAATTAATTACCTATCAGAGGTTGTGGAATCTTAGTCATTGGAGGTTTTTAAGAACAGGTTAGATAAACACCTGTCAGGGATAATCTAGATCATTCTTAATCCTGCCTCAGTTCCAGAGACTGGACTAGACGACCTATTGAAGTCCTCTCTACCCTACCCTACATTTCTATGATTCTGTGTTTCATAATGTTTATACGGTCTTGAAACTCTTTTTTTTCCAATAAGGCAAGCTGTAAAAATATTGTAAGCACATAGCAGTGTGAGGTTTAATTAATGCCAGGAGCCTTCAATAAACATTAATAGCACTTTGAAATAAGCTTAGTGCAATGATTCCTGCAATCAGACTGACTAATACCTGTCATTAAATCTCTGTGGAAAATGACTGACTCTAGCATCAATGACATCACATGAATGCTGTGCATTCGAAGATGGGAAGGAAAGGTCAACAGAAAAATGAGACTTTCAGATAAAATCTAGTTGAATATCCCCATTTTATATAATAAATCTTAACACATATGGCAGGATTTAGTTAGTTAGTTAGTTATTTTTGCAGGGGAGAATAGGGGCATTTAAGTGATACTCTGAAGTAGCCACGTTTGAAACAGAAAATTTGCTTTTAAAAGAATTGCAAATTTTAATATAAATAGAAACCTTTTCATTCGTTGTTGTTTTTCTTTGTTTTGTTTTGGGTATTTTTGTAATTAAATCATTCGGATATTTTAGGGGTGGTTTGAATTTAAAAGTTAAATGGCAATGTTTGCTGCAATCACTGCAGTAAATTTGTGCTAGTTCAGATGAATCCGAAAGTGACTAGAGGAGTGAAACTGATTAGTCTGTTTTTGTCTTTCTACTCTGTGAAATGTGAAAAATAGACTAACACCATAAAATTGGCTTTAACAATTTCCAGCCTTACTAAAACAGACTTCAGTAAAATATAGCTTACATTGCAAGCTCTATCAGGCAAAGGCTGTCTCTCTCTTATTTGAAGAGTGCCCAGTACAATAAACACTCTAGATGCTACCATAACATTCATAAATCATCATCATAATTACTATTAATAATATAGGATTTTTAACCAGAGTATGTCCTTTGAACTATTCACTTTGGATTCTCTCCTTTAAAATGACAATCCGTGGGAGATGCTTTGTGCATTAATTATTTAGGGATAGATTCTGCTCTCATTTATATTTGTTTAAATTTAGAATAATTTCATTGTGTTCAATTGGTTTACTCTGTGTTTACATCAGAACTGAAACCAGAGCCTAGCCCTTTGTGTGAATGGCAGTGGGGGTGGGTGGGTTGATCAGAAGGGTCAGCATGGTCACTGTCTCATCCTCTGGGAATGAGGGCTTTAAAAGGGGCAGCCTGTGCCTTAAACCTCTCCTTTGCATAGAGCAGACTGAGGTGGACAGTATACGGTGACCGGATAAATGGCTTGGAATAAGATTTAAAAAGAGGTGTTCATTAAAGGAACAGATGGGGGTGGGGATTGCTATGATTGGTATGGGAGGAGCCAACCCCCCATTATAATAGCCCACCTGCACCCTCCTATGGCAGAGGGCAGGACGGAGGGATGGTAAGGTCCCAGCAATGGGTTTGCTGGAGGGACCTGAATGGAAAAAGCGGGGGGAGCTGGTGGAAGTCCCTGGGTAATTACAGAATAAGCAGGGAGTTACCTGCACTGGACACTGGTATCTGCCAGGTAGTCACAGACATCTAATAATAAAGGTATGGCCTGATTAAACCCATGTCAAATATCTCCTGTCCTTCTTTCGGTATAGCCAGACGCATACTGCTCCAGCAAAGGAGCCCTTTTTTGACACGAAGTCCAAAGACTGTTACAGAAGTACTGGTATATCCTAACTGTAGATGCCACTATATCCACACGGCAGGAGGCAATTTCTGCAGGGCATGTACTGTTTATATGATAATGTCACAGACTGAAAGCAGTACCTTTACATTTAAGTGTAACACCTTACAGTAAGTAGTAACCTTTTCTAGATTTGTGTCTTTCGTTGGTTCTTTTATGCGGCTTGCTTCACCTTAAATTTAAGTAGATTTTTCCCTTCTTCTTAGCAGTGTCGTTACAAAAACGTTTGAAGACTTCACTTGGAGTGTGCTCTGCTCCTTATTAGGGCCAGATAACTCCCAGTTACTGCAAATTGCTTGGAGTAATACTCCAAAGTACTAGTACTATAGTACTTAGTCCTGCCGCGAGTGCAGGGGACTAAACTGGATGACCTCTCGAGTCCGTGTAAAAACGTTAGCTGCTCAGTTATGATGAGAGAATAGTAGAATATTTTTTCTGTCTGATTATTTTGTCCTGGTAACACAGGGATTCTCAAACTGGGGGTAGGGACTCCTTAGGGGGTTGTAAGGTGTCAGCATCCACGCCATAACCCCGTTTTGCCTCCAGCATTTATAATAGTGTTAAATATATCTAAGTGTTCGAAATTTATGGGGGGGGGGGTCGCACTCAGAGGCTTGCTATGTGAAAGGGGTCACTAGTACGAAAGTTTCAGGACCAGCGTGGTGGTAAGTTGTAGGAACAAATTGAGTTGGCTGTATTATGAGGAACAATTCAGTTCTTGATCTTGTTCTCACTGAAGTCCAGTGACAAAATGTAAAGGTCATTGTCATAAAGGGTCTTTCCCCTCTTTAGTTTGCTTACTTAAGAAATATGCAACTTCAACTGGAGTGTGAGAGTTTAAAATGTTATCCATGAGAGCCTCGAAGAACCTTTTAAAATTAAGATAGTTGCAGTTGTTATGCCTGAATAGCAGTAACATATGTGCCAGCTAGCTTCACAGCTTTAAGGGGCAATTTAATGTGTACAGTTCTATTGTTTTGAACTCCTAGGGCCTATTGGGTAGGATTCCAGGGTATCGAATAGCATCAGAGTTTATTTGGCCTTAGGGAAGTAGAAATGGAATTAATAGGCAGCAGGTTTAAAACAAACAAAAGGAAGTATTTCTTCACACAACACACAGTCAACTTGTGGAACTCTTTGCCAGAGGATGTTGTGAAAGCCAAGACTGTAACAGGATTCAAAAAAGAATTAGATAAATTTATGGAGGATAGGCCCATCAATGGCTATTAGCCAGGATGGGCAGGGATGATGTCCCTAGTCTCTGTTTGCCAGAAGCTGGGAATGGGCAACGGGGGATGGATCACTTGATAATTACCTGTTCTGTTCATTCCCTATGAAGCACCTGGCATTCGCCACTGCCAGAAGACAAGATACTGGGCTAGATGGATCTTTGGTCTAACCCAGTGTGACCGTTCTTATTATATGCTGTATAACGTATCAGATTTGATTGCGAAGACTTTCTGGTTGTACTTGTTCTCTCTCTCTCTCTCTCTCTGTTACAATAGAAGTGATTGGTTAAATTTCCAAGTTTTCTTCAGTGCCATTATTTTATTGGTGTTAACAAATCATTCCTTAAGTGTAAGCTCTTTAGAGCAGGGACTCTCTCTCATTGTGTGTTTGTACAGTGCCTGCTACAATGGGCCCAAAATCTCAGTTGGTTTAGGGATGCTCACTGGTGCTACAGTAATACAGATAATTAATAACAGCACAGTATTCACTTATGTTTTATATTCAATTCATTTCATGCTGTCTCTGTATTTCAAATGTTCAGAGCCTGGTTCTCCTCTGCCCTACTTTTAGAGTAGTTATTTATAATTGAGCAAAGTGAGTGTCAGTGACTACCTATGCAGTGCAGCAGAGTATCAACTCCTCATTGTGTTGCAGATCTCTGTAGTGGCAATATACACAGTAACTGTATTATTGAAGTTAGCAGCAAGAAGCTGTAGGTTTTGGCAGCTGGATAGGGAATAGTTGGGACTTTTGGCACTTGAAAAAGTATAAGAGAATGTTTGGCATTATAGGGACCTCAAAACTCCAAGCAAAACAAACCATCTATGTAACACAAACATACTGGTAGGTCTTTGCTCAGGCATAAGCCTGAACAATGAAAGCAGATATCACCACAATGGGATTTTTAATGTCTGATCCTTCCCTTATGCATTAAAAGCCTTATTGTGTCATTCAGTGTGTCAAATCTTTTAAAAATGTAATTATTTCATGATAAACACACCCTTTGAAGTTGTGTTATTTCTTTTGTGAAATGCGTTCATGATCTTTTCCTTCAGGCTAGGAGAGTTGGTGGTGGAATGATTACATAAACAGTATGGAAATTGGCTTTTCTTCCTCTAGACTTTCATGTTTCACACCTGGATACTGTATTTAAGTAGAAATCAAATGCAGAGGCATCTCTTCTTTCCCTCAAGACATAATACTTTGCATGTGTATAGAGCTTTACATTTTTTCAATGTTTTACAAACATCAGCTAGTTTTGAAAAACTCCTATGAGTTGTGTAAGTGTATCTAAATAAGGTAGGTAACCTTTTCACTAGTTTGTGACCCTTCTAGTAGTGCTCACCGTATATTATGTTTTGAGAAGCCATGAGAAACCAGAGCAGCAGCATATAGGTAGTTAGGCCTGGCATGTTTGTTTTTTTATTGAGTAAACATGGTTATTTAGACCCCAGCCGTGCCATGTTTCTTCACATTGTATTGTTGTATAAAGATCCAAAGGCACAATAATAAGTAAAGTTGATTATATTTGCATTACAGATAAAGGGGAAAAGTGAGGCCACAGGTGAAATAACTCGCCTAAGCATTCATTGTCAGCTACAAGATTAGAACATTGGAGTCTTGCTCTTAATCTTATGTTCAAATGGTGACACTCATGTTCAGTATTTAAATCAAAATACTGAAGATTTCTAGAGGGCTGTGTCCCCTAAAACTGTAGAAGAAAATGTAAACAAATACATGAAACCAGTGTTGTTGTTATGAGTGAGATTTTCAAAAACCAAGTCTTGGAGTCTGTAGAACACACAGGAGTGTGAGTTGTTGTCCAAACTCCTCTCCGTTCTATGCTTTGACTTTTGTAGTAATTGAAAAGCAATAACAGAACATAAACCTCAGCTCAAGCTTCTTCCCAGGGCCTGGCTACTCCTAAGAACTCCCATCAAGAAGTCCTCTCTCCTGGTTATCCTTTGACCCAAAGAGGCATTCATTTGCATTATAGAATCATAGCAATGTAGGACTGGAAGGGGCCTCAAAAAATCATCAAGTTAAGCCTCCTGTGCTGAGATAGGATCAAGTAAACCTGGAGTGTCCCTATTATTAAAAACCTTCAATAATAAAGGTTTCACAGTCTCTCTGGAAAGCGTATTCCAGAACTTTAACAACCTGTATAAGTAATATCTAACCTAAATCTTCCTTTCTGTACAGTAAGCCCATTATTTCTTGCCTTACCTTCAGTGGACATGGAGAACAACTGATCAGTCCTCTTCATAACAATCCTTCACATATTTGAAGACTTTACAGGTGTTGCCCAAGTCTTCATTTCTCAAGACTAAGCATGCCCAGTTGTACTGTTTCCCATAGGTCAGATTTTCTAAAGCTGTTAGCCTGGGTGGAGATAATTGGGCAGAGCTGTAAAACCTGAATTCAGGGTGCCTCAGCAGACGAGCTCCATCCTCCTTTATGGGATCCTAGAATCTGACATTACGTTACAGTCAATAAACAACAAAATATACAGCCAAGGAAATGATTAACAGTCATGGCAGATATAGAGCCAGATTTTCATAAAGACTTTTTGCTGTGCCGACACAAGGAAGGTCCACTTTATACTGCAAAAACAAGCCATTTTTAGCCATGATGGAGAGACAGCTGTATTTTAAATGTGGTCCCCTGAGATATTTGTATTTGATTATATTGATAATGTACTGAGACTTTACCTGGCCCTCCTAGCAAAACCATATTATTATATGTAGTGTTTACTTTGTAAATAGAGATATCATAGACGCTGTAAACTTAATGTCTGTGGAAATTCTCAGTTTGAAGTGGGTGATTATGTAATTTGTTTTAAGATAGACACAAAACTCATTGGAAAGCAATATAATAACTTATTTAGTCCATGGGAACGTAATAGATAGTAAGGATTCAAAGAGATATGGATATAAAAATAAAAGGTAGGTCCCAGAGACATTTTTAATCTCCAAGTAAGAAGAAGTTTGAACCAACTGTGGATGGGCAAAAAAAACAAAAATTGTTGATATGTTACGAACTAGATAAAATAGATTGCTTAGCCAGGAAACTGCGGCTGTGCTGGCTGAAACCTTTCTGCAGCATCCAAAACAGTTGGAGCTCTTTTAGGTTTTTCCACTCTTTTTGATTAATATGAATACATGAGGCAATCTAACCTTCTAAGTATTCTGATTTTGGATACTTCAATTTGAAAAATGAGACAAGTGGCCATAGTCCTGTGATTGACAGGGAATTAGATGATGTGAGAGAGCACATAGCAGCATGGCTTCAACATGCTCACAGCCAAAGCCACTAAAAATTTTTTGTAAAAGCAGCAGAGAATCCTGTGGCACCTTATAGATTAACAGACGTTTTGGAGCATGAGCTTTCGTGGGTGAATACCCACTTCGTCAGATGCATGCTGTTTTCTTCATTTCAGAGGAGCAACATGATAACCCAGTCACTCGTACATTACAGGATTTGAAGTGTGTGGATAAATATCCAGGCCACAAGAAGATCATGAATGAATATACTGACACTTTTATAATAAGAAAGTCAGGCACTTTACTTTTAGTCAAGTAGCTGACTTTGATCTCTAATAGCTTACTTCTGCCATGGTACCACTTCATCTGTTCTCGTGAGTCCCAGACATGCAACACTGAGCATCTTGGTTCAAAGTTGATGTCCCCAAATACTTTTAAGTTGTTTCTGCTTTTCATCTGGTCAAAGTCATAATTTGGTATCCTTAATCAAAAAAAGACTGACAATCAAAATCAATCTTACGCCAAATCTTGTAGTGCTTCGATGTGCGAAACAAGGACATTATAAGAAGCCAAATGCATTATTTAGTTCAATTTTTATATAAAACCTATCTATTTTTACATCTTCTAAAACTTGTAAAAATGTCTGCTCTCAGTCAAGACAAATGCTTAGAAGCTCTGTTTTTGTTTGCTTTAAAAATTCCATAATTATATTAAGTTTGGGGCTAACATAATTTGCCAATAGAAATGATTCTTCAAAGCTGCTCTCATTTTCTGACTTTCTGGTTATATGCCTTGTCTTTCTCTCTTGCTTCCCTCTCTTCCCCTCCCCCCACCAGTTTTCTTAAAGCACCAATTTTCAAGGTTTGTGGGTTAAAGCAGAATGTTAGAATATGATTTGCAACAAGAATAAAGTACTTGACATTTGATATAGGTTTATAGAAGGTATTGAATAAAACCAGGTTCAAGTAGTGTCTGTAGGCATGCATATAAATAGCAGGGGACCTCTCATGTGTAGTATGTATTTGGGAGCAGCTTCTGCTAATCATGAAAGATTCATTTGAGGAATGCTGGCAGATAGAGCTTTCTGATAAGAGATTGGATTCCTCCAGTGGTTTCATATTATATTGCTCTGCATTGTAGCTCTGAAAGTTTAAAAAAACAAACCAACAAACAACCCCCCCCCCACCTAACAAAATATGGATAGTATAGTCCATAAGGTACTTCAGAATATCTAGAATATAAAATTACCTGCTCATCTTTGCTTTCCTTGTTCTTTCAACTTTTGTACAGGTAGTGATCATTGTGACTAGACATCTCAGTGGACAATATTCCTAAAATAAGAGGGAAGATTATGTTAGCAGAGCAAATTCCCTCCCTCCCTTGATACTGGGACATGGTGTGTTGCAGTGTCTATCTAATGAATGAGCAGCAAAGAATCCTGTGGCACCTTATAGACTAACAGATGTTTTGGAGCATGAGCTTCATGGGTGAATACCCGCTCGTCAGATGATGTATTCACCCACGAAGACTCATCCTCAAAATATCTATTAGTCTATAAGGTGCCACAGGATTCTTTGCTGCTTTTACAGATCCAGACTAACAGCTACCTCCCTGAACTATCTAATGAATAATTCTTGATGGAAGGTTGATAACAGTCAGTAACTTCTTCTTTCCACAGTTATGGGTAACATCAATCCTAACATCTGCAGGATTGTCATAGTTTTACAAGTTTCTGTCAGTGTAATTTCAGTCACAGTCACTGTCTCAGAATATGTGTAACCCTTCTGCCCCTCTGAAGTTGGCAGCAACAAGGCCGGTTCAGTATCCAGGGGTTCCGTTTCAATAACACCATGCATAACCGGCTCGAGCCCCCATCCAGTGACCTGGCACTTACATACACACCCTCCTGGGCGCCTCTAGGAGGAATACTTCCCCTCTCGCAAGCATGGAGTCTAAGTGTAGAAAAAATCTTTTTAATAAGGAAGGAATTAAGCGGCATCCCATTGAGAAACACCACAAACAGAGGTATAACACAAACCATAACCACCCCCAAGTATATTTTGGCAATGTCCTTTTCCTTAGGGTCTTTAAGTCCAATCACTCCAAAGTAACAACCCAAAAGTCTCTGGTCAATGCCACCCCAGAATCAAGAGTCTACCTGTAGAGGTCCTCCCCCAAGCCTGGGTGAAAGGGGCATCCTACGTGTCAGGGCCAACTGCCCTGCTCTCCGTGGGTTCTGCTTCCGCCTTCTCCACGAACTGCTCCGCCTTACCAGCCGCTCCACTCTGCCCTACCGGCCCGTCCTCACAACTGCCTGCTCCACCAGCTGCCTCGTGACTGCTCCAGTTTGTCCCGCAAACTGCTCGGCTCCACTTGCTCTGTGGGCTGCTCCACCGTCCAACAGCTGCTCGCTCCACCAGCGTCTCGTGGTCCGCTTCAGCCATCCCCACAAACTGCTCCACTCACAGCTGCTCTGTTCCACAGTATAGCTTCAGGCTCCACCGCAGTTAGACACAGCCTCAGTGCTCCCAGCTCAGTAATTTCACTCTTTTGTATTTCAGCTCTTAGTGATCTAGCACATAGAAGGTGAGCCCTAGTGCTAGTGCACCATTAGCCACAAGTGAGTTCAGCTCAGCAACCTGTTAGCAAGTCTTAAGGGATAAAAAATCAATTCTGACATTCCACAGTGAGAGAGGAGGGGGTGGAACTGTGCTTCTGGCTCCACAAGGAGACGCACCACCAGGCACAGATCTATCCCCAACCTCTCTCAATTCACGGGGTTTTGGAACCCAGTCCCTTGTCTAGCAAGTGTCATTTAATTTATATTGAGACATTTCTGTTATAAAGCAGTCTGTAGTTCCTCATTCACATATCAGGTGGCAACACTTTATTATCCTGCCCCAATAATGAAGAAATTGGGGATCCCAGAAATGTCAAAATAACCATCCCAGACTCCATGCTGGCTCTTGCGGGTGTGCCTATGCAAATATTGAGACTTCACATTCCGGACATTCTTCCACACTTCCCATAATTCACCACCAGATTCAGGGTACAGCCATCCTGACTCTGCTTACATCTTCCCCAGCTGAGAATTTGTCGTCCCGACAAATCACATTCCTACTATACCAACTCACTGGTCCCCTCCAAGGGGGCTCAGATAGCCCACTTTAGCTTTCAAAAACCTCTGTGCTAAATGTATTGGCTCCTCACTATCGCCCCAGGTGCATTGTAGGTAACTGTTTCACTGGTCTTATTACCCCTGTCTCGCCTATTGAAAATCTCTGTTACTGGGGTAAGGGGGACATCTCTTGAGGGATGGAATGGGGAGGTTTCCTGTGAGTCCCCTCGGATACTGGCATAGGCCCCTGCTTTCTAGTTCTAACAGTGGAGGGTCAAGGTCTCAGGTCATCTCCATCTGTGTGTCGCCACTGTCCAATAACCTGTGTATGTCATCACACGGGGTCCCACCAGTGGCTCAGGAGTGTCCAGGAATGGGCCTAAAAACTTCTGCCATAGGGTTTAGGGTGGAAGAGGAGGTGCTCTCTTTGATTCAGCTGATGAGACTGAATCTTGTCTTCATCCCAGAATACAATTGGTTGTGTCTTCCTCCTCAGACTCACTGTCAGATGTTGCTGAGTGGGGTAGGTTAGCTGCAGGAGGCCGCTGTCCACGTTGGAAGGCGCTTTGGTACAGCACCTTCGTTCTGCAGTTGCGGCCATATTCATATCTCATAAGGATGCCTACCAATTCCCCCACAGGGAGCAAAAGGTTTCTATGCACGGTTTTGGTCTGCCCTGGACCCCTCGAAGGTTTGATCTTGTAGACCGGCAGGTCTCCTAGCTTTTCCATCACCAAGTAAGGTATTGCCTTCCATCTGTCAGCTATCTTGTGTTGTCCAGCAACACCCAAATTTCGCAGCAGGACTCTGTCCCCTGGCTGGAGACTCTGCAGGCGCAACCCTAGATCATATCGCTGTTTGTTGCGTCTGCGTTTTCCAAGCTGCAGATGTAGCTAAGTGATAAGCATCCCGCAGCTTTTCTCGGTATATTGGGATAGCATATTGCTGATGGTTCATAGCTGTCGCCATCCTCTGATACTCCAAAGCACAGATCTATGGGTAGTCTTGGTTCTCGCCCAAACATCAAGAGATATGGGGTGACTCCCATAGCATCATTCTTTGTGGCGTTGTAAGCGTGCACCAGAAATGCAACATGTTGGCTCCAGGTTGCCTTCTGCTCTGGCTGCAAAGTCCCTAACATATCTAATAGGGTTCGGTTGAACCTCTCTGGCTGAGGGTCACCTTGCGGGTGGTAAGGCGCTGTCCTCGACTTTTTAATATCTGCTATCCTCAGCACCTCCTTCAGAAGGTGACTCTCAAAGTCTCGTTCCTGATCCGAGTGTATCCGGGCTGGGAATCCATAAACTGAGAAATATTTTTCCCACAATACTCGAGCGACAGTGGTGGCCCTTTGATTAAGTGTGGGATATGCCTGCGCATATCGCGTATAATGGTCGGTCACTACTAGGATGTTCCCAATATTCCTCTTGTCCACTTCTAAAGACAAGAAATCAATGCAAACCAGCTCCAGAGGTTTGTTGCTGGTGATGTTCTTCAGATATGCAGCCTTTGTGGGCAGAGTTTTCCTTTGAATACATCGCTTGCAGGTCTCACATTTCCTGCGAACATCTTCAGCCATCCTTGGCCAATAGAATCTACTGCGGATAAGTTCCAGGGTCCTCTCCATCCCTAAATGTCCAAAGTCATCATGCAGGGCCCTCATGGCCAGGGCTCTGTACTCTTTCGGCAGCACTAGCTGATTCCGTTGCTTTTGTAGAGGGTATGTGGTCGTGCGGTGTAGCACTCCCTGAATCAGTTTTAGTTTGGTCCATTCTCTCAATAGTAGTTTGCCCTCTGGGGTAGGTGGGACAACCGCAGCTGGGCCTCGCCCCTCCCTTTTGGCAAGTAGTGTATCACAAATGTCAATATCTTGCAGCTGGGCTTCCTGCCAGTCAGCCGCATTGAGCATGGGCAAGGGAGATTGGTCCAAAGCAATATAGTTTACTGAAGCAGAAGGCACGCATTCAGGGGGTAGGCCCAAAGTTTCAGCAACACATCCATGAAGGCTCTCATGGGCCTCCGGCCCTCGGCGACTCACACTGCAAATAGCTCTCACTCCATCCGTGGGTATCACAGCAACTTCTGGTGCCTGTGGACGCCTGGACAATGCATCTGCATCTACATTGCTTCTCCCTGATCGGTACTGAATGCTGAAGTCATAGCTAGCCAAAGCGGCCACCCATCTTTGCCCTGTAGCATCCAGTTTAGCACTTGTTAACACATAAGTCAGTGGGTTGTTGTCTGTCCACACCTGGAACTGAGCCCCATACAAGTAGTCTCGAAATTTCTCAGTGATGGCCCATTTCAAGGCCAAGAACTCCAGCTTGTGGGTGGGATAGCGGGTTTCACTATCAGACAGTCCTCGGCTGGCAAAAGCTACAGGTTTACGCTTGCCTTCCACCTCCTGGTACAGTACTGCCCCCAGACCCTCCAAACTGGCATCAGTATGCAGGATAAATGGCTTGCTTGGGTCAGCAAAGACTAGGACTGGGGCGTGAGTTAGGCAAGTAATGATTTCTCGAAAAGCCCTTTCACATCTCTCATCCCACCGTGGCCCAAAGGGTTCGAAGGGGCCATAGTGTCTCTGCACGGAAGGCCTTTTATTCTTGGTCTTAGATTTGTCCTTGCTGGACTGATATCCCCTGGTAAGATCATTGAGGGGTTTTACAATTGTAGCATAGTTTTTCACAAATCTGCGGTAGTAGCCACTAAACCCAAGGAAGGTCTTGAGTTCTCTGTAGTTGCTTGGACGTGGCCATGTAGTGAGTGCTTCTATTTTATCAGGATCAGTACTCACACCCTCTTGGGACATGATGTGGCCCACATACTTCACCGAGGTCCTGCAGAACTGGCATTTGTCAATTGAAAGCTTCAAACCATAATCCTCCAGCCTATCAAGCACTTTAAGAAGTCTTTCTTCATGCTCCTCCAAAGTTCTTCCAAACACAATCAAGTCATCCAAATAAACTAACACTTGCAGTAAATTCATGTCTCCCACAACTTTCTCCATAAGACGTTGAAACGTGGCAGGTGCTCCAGAAATCCCTTGGGGCATGCGTTCGAACTGATAAAATCCTAATGGGCAGATGAAGGCTGTCTTCTCCTTATCTTCTTCCCCCAGGGGGATCTGGTAGTATCCACTCCGAAGATCCAACACAGAGAACCACTGGCTTCCCAGCAAACAGTCTAAGGCATCTTGGACTCGAGGCATTGTGTACTGGTCAACCACAGTACGGCGGTTTAGGGTGCGGTAGTCAATACACATCCGGATTTTCCCATTCTTTTTACGAACCACCACAATGGGTGAGGCGTATGAGCTGCGGGACTCTGTAATGATGCCATTTGCAACCAGCTCTTGAAGATGTTGTCGCACATCTTCCATCTCGGAGAGAGCAAGCCTTCTAGATCTCTCTCTGAAAGGTCGAGAGTCATGTAGTCTGATGTTGTGCTCTACTCCTTTTGCACATCCCACATCCCACTCATGCAATGAGAACACCTTGGCTCTTTCACAGAGTTTCCTTCTCAGGCGATCTTTCCACCCCTCGGACAATGGAGAATCTCCAAAATCAAACTTTGCTGGGTCTATAGTCGGTACTTGAGTCTCACACTGGGGTTTTACAATTGATTCAGGCTCAAAGAGGTCTGCTATCTTTTGTCCTTGCCTCACAACAACATCCTTACTTGTTTCATTAGCAATCAGTATAGTCACCTTTTCCTGGGCTTCAGCAGGTAAGGTTATGACTCCACTGGGGACCAGCACTCCTTCCGGAAGCTCTCCTTCAGTCGGCTGCTCTATCATTGCTAATGCCCCTTTACTGCCTTTCAGCTTGGTACTCATGACAAGTACTTCTTGCTCCGTCCTTGCAGGCACTACTAAGGGGGTTGGACCCATGTACTTCAGCGCCCCAATTGGTAGCTCAGATGTCTCCTTTTTAGCGCTCTCAATCTTCCTATAGGCTTCAGCACAAAGCGTATGGATCATCAGGGTACTCAGGTACTGGTCCCCAGCCCGTCGTCTGCAGTAATCCGCGAGCACCTTGAAGAGACTGGAGTTGGTCCCTATCAGCACAGACACATCAGAGGTCCCTTTTGGGTCAGGGCATATTAAAGCAGCTGTGTCTACCTCTTGCTTTACTCCAGCAACCTCCTCTGGGAATTCCAGGTGCACTATGACATACCCTTGATAGGGGTATTCATCCATGCTGAGGCCACACAGACCAATGCCAGTCAGTGCCTGTATAGGCAGGTGCCTAAGCATCTGTTGGTAGAATGACTGAAATATAATAGTCACTTGAGATCCAGTGTCCAGCACGGCTTTACACTCCGCCCCTTCGATCCTCACCATGACCTCTGCTCGAGGCCCTATCAGTCCTGCAGGAATCCCAGCTGGATGGTCTCTTCTGGGGGAATCTTCAAATCCTGTATGCCTAGGTGGTCTCCGTCCCCAGACCTTCTGGCCGCTACTGGGTCTCTCCCAACTGATCCTCAGCTTTTCATACACTAAGGAGGGGTTCTCTTCCTTATGGCAGTTAGCAGCACTGTGCCCATCCTGACCACACCGGTAGCAAAAGAATTGTCCTTTCCCCCTTCGCCGGGGTGGGACAGTGGCTCTGGATACTGACTTCTCCCTCGTCACAGCCTGAGGCTCCTTATTCCTGGAAATCTTAGCTCGGTCAATGATGCTTTGCAGCTCAGCTATCCGTTCCGTCAGGACCTGCATTTGTTGGGCAAGTTCCTCTGTGGTGCTCACCATCAGTACACTGGCCATTGGCAGTGGCGTTGTGCTGGCTGGTTCCAATGTTTGGGCTTCCCAACACTCGCTGGCCGCCTGCCTTTCTTCCTCTTCCCTGACCTCCTTTATCAGCTGGGAGTAGCTCGGGGGATGTTCCTGCCGTTCTCTTAGTCGGAGATGAAGTAGGATTGGGTTCTGATACCGAGTCCCTTTTACAACTTGAGCCAGCCTGGTCTGATCCATCTGCTCAGCAGTCACTGCTCCCCTCATAACAGCTCTCTGAAGCAGTCTCTCCAGCCTCTGTATATAGGCTGAAATTTTCTCACCCCTTTTCTGTCGGGAATTAAGGAATTTACAGTAACTGTCCTCAGGGCCCTCTACACTCCCAAAGGTATTATCAAGAGCCTCTAGGCAGTCCTTCACACTGACCCCAGGGTCAATGATCTTCAGGGTGCGAATTACATCTAATGCTGGGCCACTAAGGCTGTCTATTAGACATGGTCGCTTTTCTACATCAGGTACGGGTACAGCTCATCTTGACTCTGCTTACATATGGAATAGCTGGGCATGGCTGTAGAGCTGTGTTGTATGATCCTGTATCACAACAGCATCTCTTCTCCCAACTACCCATGTAAGATGTGTTCCCCACCTGACTTCCCATTGGCTGACCCCCTCAACAACAGCTGCAGTTGCTTCTGCCGCTGCTGAAATTGAGAGTGGGTGAGTAAAGAGGTAGGTTTCTCATCCTCACCTTTTATATCAGTTTTTTACAGTGCTGTGGCTGGTAGCTGATTTCTCCTATCATTACTATATGGTTGAGTGGGGGAAATCTTTGCTTAAATGGACAGTGTTTCTCAAAGATTTGGACTTGGCCTGATTTCCCGCAGAAGTTTTTTTTTTTTTCCTTCCCCTTATCATGATATTTTATTAAGAATGCCCTTCCCGTATTATCATGAAGTGAAAACTGTACTGCATCAGTGAAAATGTCTTGGTTCAGTGTAGCAGAACTAGAAAGAAACAGGTCTAGGTCCCATAAATGAAGGGCTTTTCTCTTTCCTTGGTGAAAATTACTGTGTCAGGACCCAGGAAGTACTCTAGGTTGAGCTCTGGCTCTTGACAGTGTCAAGCTCTGACTTCTCTGACAGACTACTTATATTGGGGATGCATGTAATGTAATGTGGGGTGGAAAGGGGTACGTTTTAATTGTTAGGTCCCAAGTAATTTTATTTAAAAATAGTAAATAATTCGTTTAGAGAAACAATAAATAGTTCAGCTGTTTGTTTGGTTTTTAGTTTTTGTTTTCCCCAACTGCCAACTCAGGAGTGTGTCTTTAATCACAGGTGTTCTTTTACGTGCCAATTATGAATATTAAGAACTTTAAATACAGCCAAATCCTATTTCCTTGTGTACCTATCTCTAGCCCGTCTCCTCACTTGGAATCCATGGTCTAAACACCAGGTGATTAACAGAAGAAACTGCTCATTTTTAAAGTTGTAATGATTTTATTGGTTTATGAAACTGTTTTATAAGACTCATCCTTTGTAATCCTTAGTTAGCTTTATCTCATCAATCCCTAGGGAGATTTTCATTGGACTGGTTTCTTCTTGAGTCTGCTATGTTTTTCTTACCTGTTTGTGTCAGTTCATTTGTAGAGATGGACAGGATGAACTGTGAAATTCTTACTGTCTAAGAAAGGAATCAGAGGGGGGAGTATGTGGTGATCAGTTCAGAGTATTTTCATACCCATCTTCCTGTTTCCATGAAATTATAGGAAACAGTACCTCTTTCTGGCTTGTTCAGATTCAGAATTGTCTCAGTGACTTTATGGTGATATCTTCAGCTCCTGGATATGCAGTCCACCTAATGAATATGCCACATTTGTAGTTTCCCCTGTTTTTGTGTGTGTGTTGGGGGGAGAGGGGAAAGGGGAGGGAAGCAGGAAAGCATCAGAGATAATTAATTTAACTTTAAACATTTTGTTTTTATTCAATCCATTTTCTGAGATATTCTTACATTTTTATGAGAGTTTGATAGGAAGCGAAATTCTGTTTTCAAAAAGTCCAAACACTAATGTTTTTCATATAACGGTTGTTAGTTCTCAAAATAGTTCTTTTTAAAATTAAGTTCTTAAGAGTGTCTTTAATCTTAAATGGTCATCAAAGAAGGCATTGTCTTTTATTTTTACCCATCTCCTTGTCTTCAGGAGTTTGGTGAAGGATTCCTTAAGCAGTGCCAGATAATTAATTTTTGAATGAATATAAATATTTCTGTATTGAAATAGCTTCTTATATTAGTAACAAGTTATAGCATCAAATGACCTTACTATATATGTATATAAAACATCTTATTAATATAATTATGATATCTAGCAGTTATGTTAAGGCTTGCATTTAGATAGAATACGTTTTTTCAGAGATGTATATTTCCACATTTGTTCTATCTGAAGCACTTGAGAAATAAAAAATGTGGAAACATTGGTTGGACGTAACCAATAGTTTCTGCCATACATTTCCCATCATAAATGTTCTCCAACTGTAAAGAATGGAGTCTTTAGTGTATTTACAAAAGAAATCAATTTCAATAAGGATATTTTTCAAATTCTTTCTGTGGTTTTAAATTTATTTTTCTGCTTTGAAAAGAAAAGGTGTAGGTATAGAAAGAAAAGAAAAGGTATAGGTAAATTTGGTATATGCTCACTTTACCTCCTGATTTATTGGTCTGATAAAACAAGACTTGATTGCCCCACACACCCCAAAACAGTTAAGTTTTATGTGGTTTGTTGTTTCTTGCCCATGCCCCTTAGAATTACAACTTTTTGTTATAGCAATTAATCATCTATTAGATATTTATAAAACACAATATATCTTTAAACATAGAACAAAGAAAATAGTATACAAATTAAGCAAGGTAAAGTATTAAATACAACTTTTTGAGTCTGTATAAACATTCTTAGGATAATAAACACTTTATGCCCCTAAAGCCTTGATTATCTTTTCTGATATTTGTTTGTCCTTGGGAGATAAAGTAGAAACATTTGAATTTCTTCAGCTAGCTTTAACATTTTGCAACCTAACTAGCTAAACATAATTTGATATTGTTATATTGTTAAGCATCCTGGATATAACGTACTTGTAGCTATATCTTAATATTCAGTAAAAGCACAGCCTTGATTGTAATGAGATAAAAATAAGTTATAATAATTTAATATCATTTTTACATCAATATTGAGGTGTCTTACCTACAGCAGAGGCTGCACTAAGTATTTTGCTGCCTTAGGCAAACCGCAGATGGGCCTACTGCCCTGGTTCATCTGGTTTATCCTATCCCATTATGTCTGTGTGCCTGTATGCATGTGTTTTCATAGATCTATTTAATTTAATAGTTTGCCAATAAATTTTTATTATGAATGGTGATAATAGGTAGCTCATGTTTCTTCCTTCTCTTACATTCCTTTTTTTGTTCTCTCTTGGGATTTTACTTTATTTTGTTTCTTGAGGTTCGTGTTTGTAAAGACATTTGTGTTTTTCACAATGGGTACAAATCTTCTCTCTGTCTACTCTTACCGTCTTGATGCCTGTAGTCCCCCTTGTGCTTCTCCTGTAGTAATTCCTGGTGAAACATTGTCTGTCTGTTTTTTGTTTTTTTAATTAATATAAACTGTGTCATAGGTGTTGTACACAGAATTTGAGATATAACTATATATAGTTCTTTTTTACTCCAAATCACATTCAGTGTGTTCCCCCTATCTGCACTTCAATATCAGTTTCACCCTTAAGGAGGGAAGTGGTTCAATAGCGGAAAGTTTTCGCTTGGATTAATGAGTCATTTTCATTTGTAGCTTCAATAATTGAAGCAGCAAAAAATGATGCAGTAAGAGATCATTCCCTGTAAAACATGTCATTACATAAATACAGTTGACCTCTCCTTGAACTGGAAGAAAATGTGCACTTAACTATGCTATGAAGTTATTTTAGTGAAATGTTCTACCTCATTTTTGAGAATATATCTTTCAGCAATGTGAGATGACCTTAAAACAAACACAGCCCTCAGTCTCCCCTCGCCCTTGTATACTAATATTGGGGTCTCAGTTGAATGATACTTGGATACAAACTACACATTGCTGCATCACTCTTGGGAGGAAGGGGGAAAGGAGGGAGGAAATTGACTTACGTTTGGGAAAGCCAGTGCCTTACCTCACCTGGTTTTGTGCAGTGTACTGAAAATAACATTTTTGGGTTGTTATGTTTAATTCAGAATAAGAGGCAATAAGAACAAATGTTAGGGTAAGGAGAGATGTTTAGCTATTACATATTTATAAAAGTCACTTGGAAGTTGATCTTTTTGCTTTGTTGCTTGGAGCTTTACTTTAAAATCTTAAACTTTCAGAGAAGCATGATTTAAATAGATGATATAATCGTTGCTGTAAGGTCGACTTTCTTCATGATGCATGGAAGGTCCAAACATGAAATTCACTAGGAAAACGTATGTTTTGATTGTGAATCTTTCTGTTGTCATCTCTTAAACTCTACACATAGGCCAATGGCAACATTTCCAGAAGCTATTTTGGAGGAAAATATGCCATTCAGTATTTACACTTGGTGGTAGGGATCGGATCATTAGATTATTATTAGTACTGGGCAGCTGGAGAGCAGTGGCTGTTAGCCAGGCACCCGGCTCTGAAGGCAGCACTCTGTCAGCAGCAGCACAGAAGTAAGGGTGGCAATACCGTACCATGCTACCTTTACTTCTGCACTGCTGCCTTCAAAACTGGGCAGCCAGAGAGAGGTGGCCGCTGACTGAGGGCCCAGTTCTTCAGGCAGTAGCGTAGAAGTAAGGGTGGCAATACCATACCATGTTGTCCTTTCTCCTGTGCTGCTGGTGGGGTGGCTCAGCCTTCAGCGCTGGGCTCCCAGCCAGCAGCTGCTGCTCTCCGGCTACCTGGCTCTGAAGGCAGCACAGCATCACTGCCAGCAGCAGCATAGAACTAAGGGTAGCAGTAGCATGACTCCCTCCCCCTTTACAATAACCCCGTGACCCTCCCCCAAGTCCTTTATTGGTCAGGACCCCTACAATTACAACACCGTGAAATTGCAGATTTAAATAATCAAAATCATGAAATTTACTATTTTAAAAACCCTGTGACTGTGAAATTGAGCAAAAGGGACCATGAATTTGATAGGGCCCTAATCATAAAACATGGGAACATTCTCTGTAGAACCTAGGAAGTTCTTTAAATACATAAATGGTCTTCATTCTAATACACATAGTGTCACTGCTACTCCAGGTAGTTCAATATTGACGCTGTGCTAACTTCTGAAGCACAGACTGTAATGATGGTACAGTATTTATAGGAATTAGCATAATAGCTATTTGTTGGATTAGGAGGAAAGTAGGAAGAACACTCCATGTCCTGTGTCAAGATATCTCTGTAGAAGAACATGTTCTGAGGTTTCCACAAGCAGCGGAGCAGATCTTGTTTGGTCCCTCACTAATAATGACACCTTAACATAACTGCATTTAAGGCCCTAGCCAAACAAAGTGCTTAAACATGTGATTAATTCTGAGCACACGGGTAGCCCTGTGAAGTTTATGGGACTGCTCATATGCTCAAAGTTAAGCATGTGTGTAAGTGCTTTACTGGATAGGGGCCTACCTGTTTAAGGTTCGTGCACAGACAATAGCTACATAAACATCCATTGCTTTTTTTTAAGTGCTGTGCCTCTGTGGTGTGTTCAGTCTTGAAAACACTAGGTAGTTTAGCCATACCTGTGTGGACAGGATTCAACCAGAGAATGCTATAGTCTTGTTGGTCTGATAATCATTCCATTTAGCAGATCCAGAAATGCTGTTATCTGATGCACTTATCTTAAAGAATGTATCCAGGATTATGGGAGGGGTGTGTGGGGAGGATTGTTTCCCTTGACTAATGTGAGCTGCAGCAGTGATAGCAATGAAGGGAGTTGGGGGTGAGGAGAGGGAAGGGCTACTTGGAGCAGGCTTACAGGGATGGGGCTAGACCATAATATTCCTTATGTCAGCTGATGCCCAGCTTATACTGTAAAAGAAAAATGTCTATATTATGAACCAGTACCAATGGACAACTTCCAAATTTGACTATAACATGTTCTAGTCCTTTTTGTATAGGCAGGACCAAACTGAGTCATCAAATGTGGGGGTCTCAGTCATGTTAAACCATGTTACTTTATCACAGTCAAGTATTCAGATACAAGTATTTGTAAATCACATAAACTGTGGTTTACAAAATTAGACCTTCTCTGGATATAGAATTTTCTAAAGTGATAACACGTAAGGAGAGAGTTTGGAATCTGGAAAGGAAGCACTCAGGAAAAAAATGAATATCAACTTGTACCGGAAAATTTGTCTTTGGGCAAAATTATCCAACTGCAGGGGAGACTTGGCCATCTATACCTGTGAGCTGCAATTTCTGATGCTCACTTTAGAATGAAGAGGGATGAGACAGGCTAAGTGAGCTCTGGGCCAATGGAAGCCGATGTGGTAATTTTTTTACAATGATGCCTTAACAAATTTTCACTTTATTGTCTATAATCAAAGTCATGCTACTTGGTGTTCACTTTTAGTAGTGTTGATGGGACTTAGGAGGTTTTTTGTTTCCCAAATTATCATTACAGCCCATTATACAGCCCATATCTTTCTGTTGATACAGTACATACTGTATAAAATTATATTTGCAATATCAAGTTATCAGTTTTATTGAGTGCTTTTATATCAGAAGAACACATTGTAGTGTTAAGGACCCTGATAGTCTCTTATTACTCAACAATTTTAATAAGTAGATACTTTGTAGAATTGCTTTTCAAGCATTGCATCCATAATTAACTAATTTAACTAGTATAAATCAGCTAAATATACAGAAAGAAGAGAAAATATAAGAATGAGTATTACTATTAAATATATTTAATTCTGATATTTGAAGAATGCTGTTGCTTAGGCAGTTTATGGTTTGTTGAATTATTGTGTAAAATAAGGGTTGGCAACCTTTCAGAAGTGCTGTGCCGAGTCTTCATTTTTTCACTCTGATTTAAGGTTTCGCATGCCAGTAATACATTTTAACGTTTTTAGAAGGTCTCTTCCTATAAGTCTATAATATATAACTAAACTATTGTTGTATGTAAAGTAAATAAGATTTTTAAAATGTTTAAGAAGCTTCATTTAAAATTAAATTAAAATGCAGAGGCCCCCAGACCAGTGACCAGGATCTGGGTAGTGCGAGTGCCACTGAAAATCAGGTAGCATGCGTGCCAGAGGATGCCTATCCCTGGTGTAAAAGATGCACTGTCATGCTTTGAAATCTCCGTTGAATGATGACATTGAAGTTGTCTATTACTGTACTAGTGGACTTGCTCTCATATATGCTATACTATTATTACCTTTTAAATGTTTCTGAAACTTAAATTGTATTATGAGGGCTTTCCCCACTCCCAAAGGATTAAAAACAGGATGTGGTTTAATTAAGCTGCAACTTTATTATTAACTCTCTTGAGTTAGAAAAAAGCATACAGTGTAGGTAATTCCTTGACCATTTCACTATATACTTGGCAGCAGGAGGACTTCCATCAGCCCTCCCCCTTTCCCATCCTGCTCCCCACCCCACCCGCTGCTGGGACCTTAACATCTCTCCCTATTTGAATGAGGATTAAGGTGGGCTACAAGGGAAGGAGGTTGGCTCCCTTTCATGCCGTAGGAGCCCCGACCCCCTCTCCCATTTGCGCTCTTTTAATAAATACCTCCTTTAAAATCCTTTACCAGTCCATTTATCTGATCACTGTATACCGTCCCTATAAAGTATCGGCACCAGACCAGTCTACCCCACGTCATCATAATGAGTTGTGATGACATAGCTTAACATTCCATGGTCACTGCCAATTAAGCTTCCCCTGGAACCCGCTATGGGGAAAGGGAAAATCTCCCCCTGCCCTTCACTTAGGCCAATCTGGTGGTGAGAGGAAAAATTGCTTCCCGGCCCCCACAGAAGGGAGCGTGTAGCTTAGTGTCCACAATGGATCCTGACCAAACGTGGCATTCCATCAGTGAGAGAGTGGATGCTGGTCCAGGTAAAAGAGGGCTTCTTTTCTGCCAAGCATATATTTCTATAAACTCCTGCACAATCACATAGCCAGCAATGGGGTCAATTCAGTTTTGTTTAGAATGTATTTTATATTAATAAAACCAGTCCCCATGGAGGGGTATTTTTGACCAGGAAAAAGCCTGATTTAAACAGTCCAAGGGGAAATGGAGGCAGGCTCCCTGAAGTATGACCCTAGGCCATGTGGGGGCACGCAGGAGGCAGCCAACTTGGTTACAGTTAGATTTTTTAGAAAATCGGTACTCTTTCTTTCTCTCTTTTTCTCTCATTGACCAAATTCTTTACTCTGGACCTCAAAAACCTTTCCAGTGAAAATGTAATTTAAATTGATGTTTCTTCACGAAATGTGTTGGCTTGAATGAAACTGCGTATTTCAATGGGAGAATTTTGTTGAAAATGTTCTAGTAATCTCTAGTCTATGGATATCCCTTCTCATCCTTCAGAATCTGGTTTTGCTGGGTAGTATGCTTTTAACTTCTCTATCGTAAAATATGCTTGTGGCATCCACAGAAGTGCTTGCTTAACAGAATCCTAAATCTGCTCCTGAAGGAGGATCCCATGCATCACATTACAGTGATATTCCCATAGCACTCCTGAATTATGCATACTCACAGTTTATGAGCTCACTGCCCACTTAATAAATGGATCAGTTGATACATAAGATAACAGTACCAGGAAAACAAATCTCCCAGTGGGAATAATACCATGATAACTCCATTTCCAAACAGCTGTCCGTGCATGAGTTTTGCACTTATTATCTGGATGTTAGTAGCTCAAAAACCCAGTGAGGGAGAATATGACTCACCTACAATATGTTGTTTTGTTTTGCAGGAGAAAGCCCAACATTTACAGAAGGCTCTTGCTTCCCAAGTAGATAAATCCACACAGACTGAACTTGTAGGCCATGATGTAAGTAGCTGTATTAAACATTTTTTGTCTTCTTTATTGTATTCAGACTTTGACCAGCCTGTTTGCCTCTGCTAGTGGAATGTCCATGCATTAATTTAATAGGATTTAGTAGAACACTGTTCCTCTTTTGCTCCTAAATGATTCTCAAATGCCTTCTGCAACAGAAAAAGATAATTACAGCTACCTGACAACATTCCAATATCATACTAATTGCTTGTTTTACCAACAGCTCCAATATACTTCTGTTAGTATTGGCACGAACACATCTAGGATGATGTGTATTAGTACAATGTGAAATCTTTCTGTATTTTTTTAAAAAAGGCATTTGTGCCCTTATTAACAATGAAGTTATGTTTGCAATCATCATAGACTAAGCAAGTCACTCTTGCATTCTGGTGTGTGTGACAAAAGGCACACAACTTTGCAAAGAACTTGACATTAATATTTTAATTGTTGGGCATCAGCAGGGAATACTGTAAGTAATTTAACTGAAAATTAGAATTTTCTTCCTGGTGTGAAAAGAGCATCTTTATGCTCCGTGAAACAGTTTAAACTACAGACATGATTATAAAATGTGACTGTCACTGGTGGAATATGGGGAGACAGTAGTCTGCTTGTGTGTTGGAATTTTTTTATGACTTGAACAATTATTGGCAAAGAGTGTTTGGATGTTAAATCTCAAGCAGAGTGTACGTACAGCCATAGTACTTTTGTAACTCAAGCAGCTTCCTACCATACTTGCAGCCAAAGGGTGTCATATGCAGGAAGCCCCTGATTCTGGGGTGAGGTGCATGCATGTGGATTTTCAAGCCTGCGCAGAGCCTCATTGAGTTTATTGGTGTCCATGCAGGCTCAGGGGTCTGCCTATGCATATCTCATTGCAGTATTAGGGCCTGAGTGTTTTCTCTTACACATCTATCCTTGTGAATGTCAAACACGCATATTTTAGTTACAAAACCCTATTATTTAAATCATATTTAATACCGTGACTTCAACTCCATGAAACTGCAGTAATCTTAAATGTTATTAAGATGTATAGTTAACCAGACAGAAACAATATGAAGTTTGTCAGGCAAAAAATGTTTTGTATGTAAAACTAGTAGCACAATCCCCAATTCAGGAAAGCATCCCTATTCAAGAAAACATTTAATGCATGTGTCCAACTTTAAGCAATGGGATTTGAGCACAGTGCTTAAGTGCCTTCCTGAATAAGGGTGGATTCAAAGCCACAAACAGTAACTTTCTTGTTGAGTGTTAAGAAACTGTGTTGTATAAGAAAAATGTTGATCATGATTTATTATGCTTGCACATCTCACTCTAGAACTCAGTTTTTACAAGTTTTTAAGAATTTTCATGTTTTTTTTTTAATGGTAATTTTTCTGCTCCTTGCTTTTCTCTGCCCTGATCTCTCTTTGTGAATTGGTAACAATGCCTGTGTCACCATATTCTGCTGCATACTTGCGGAATGATGAGGAAATCTGTGGGAAATGTTGAAACTGCTTCAGTACTTTGGGATTACAACAAATGCATTCAGCAAGGTGATTTTTCATATGGTCAGAGTACTGGTACACTGCAGATTTTGCTAATGTTTGTTGGAGGAAATTAGCTATCAGCCACAAAATGTGACTCAATCAAGTGTCTTAGAATTCAGATTTGTGCATGTTTTCCATTGTATAAGTGAATAGTATTATTTTAAATTGCTGTGAGTTGATGTTGAGACAAACTATGTAATATCCAAAATCTCAGGCTACAGTGATCTATCTTAGTATCCGACAGGATTTTGCTACCAGAAGAGCCTGTTCTTTCATGTTTTACCAGATGCTGAAAACCTTTGCAAAGTGGTTTGTCTCTCACAGTCTTAAATTGAATTGCCCCTCTCAGTAAAATTGGAAACTTCTTTGTCCCTTTAATTGCTTGGCAGGGAGTTAAAAACTACCAAAAGCTAGGACATTTTGGGATCCCAAGAGAAATTGTTGAGATTGTAGAGAAAATGCATTTTAAAAGGAAAAATAAAAGTACTGAAGCTGCCCTAGTGACAGCTGATCTTCCACAACTTGCAGTGTTTACTTCAAGAATTATGGTGGCTTGTATACCGAAAGTTACACTATCGCATGAAAGAGATGCTTATCTTTGGAGTGTCCATAACTCCCATGAAAGATAGCACCTCGGCACCATAGCACATCTTTCACGGTCAGGCCACCTTGTGCCCAGTCACATTTCACTTGATAAAATTAGTATTAATTTTAATCAAAGAAGTCTTTACGTTGTGTTTTCAATATAGGGTATACTTTTCATGGAAGGAGTTATCACAATTTGAAGGAAACCATTTTTTCATCTCCTGTAAATGCATGTAAGAGAGAGAAATTAATCTAATAATGGACCAGCACCGACTACTGTATCTCCAGATCCAAGCCCTTAAGCAGAGGCTGAGCTTAGTGGCAGTGATGTACTCTGCCTGTGAGAGCAGAAGACTAGTGACATAGACATTACTTTCTTCCCCTTCCACACCTCTTCATCTATAGTGAATCAGCTGTGGAACATAGTCAATTGAAATTCTTAATGAGGGACATCAGGTGAACTCATAATTTGTAGGAAAACATATTTATTAGTAATTAAACAGTAGTTACAAAAATTAAGCCATAATGTCTCTGTGAAATTCTATCACTGTATGGTTTCAAATACAGATATCCTGGATATAAAATATTTGATTGATTGATCTATGGATCATAAGGTTGTGTATACTTTAGGATACTTTAAGAATTCTAAGGTGGTCACATCAATAGTCACATTTTTTGAGCAGTGAGTAAACAGTAAATCCAGAGTGTTCTCTCTCGCGCGCTCTCTCTCTCTCTTTTTTTTAAACAGCTGTCTCTTAAATAATATTGTGCCAACAAATTTTCAAGTTTCCCCAATGGTACATCCCTACTGTGCTGCGGTTGGCATCGTCATCATCATGTTTTCTCATTTAACTTAATGTGACATGTCAACATAAACAGATGTGGAATTTTCTGATATGACACAACATAGCTGTCTGGAATGATTTGTCTTATACAGAATAGTTGGAGAAACTGTAATAAAGAGAACAAGATCATGGAGAAAAGTGAAATAATATTTTTCTTTGCATGAGTAAATGATGGGCATACTGATTTTGACTGGAATAAAGTTAGAACCAAGTCATGGGAGGGAGAGAGAATATGCAAATAAATAACTCTCTTCTTTTTACAGTGTTATATTTTATGTATATTCTTTTTATGGAATATTTTTCATTCACTTATTAGCTTTTGTTCCTTGTGTGACAGAGGATGCTTATTACAGGTAATAGTAGGTTCAGTTTTGTTCTCGTTGAAGTCATTTGCAATTATACTCACATTCTTTGGTTTTGTATGAGGTTTTATTGAGCCAAATATATTCCTATTTAAGTGTCCATGTATATCTATTTATGTGTATCTGGGTATGCGTTTGTGTATTCTGTTTGGATGTATATACAATAAAGTGTATGCGTGTGCCAGCGGGGTGGGGGCTGCATGTATGTATGAAAACTGGAAAAAAAAATACAAAACTCTTTGGTGCTAATGTAACATTAAAGTTCTTTGTTTAAACACACAGGTCATAGTGCAAAAAGTTAAGATTCTCACAATAACATTAATTCACCCCTGCAGTAAACGTTTTATGTTGCATATATAGCCTACATCGAATAACCTAATTAGTCACTGAAAGTATATGTGCAGTCTACATGAATCATTGCTATAAAAACTTGACATATAACATCACAAAAGGCAGGTAATTAAGAAATCAATATTCTAGTAGTAATAACTCACCCACTCTGTACCCATATAATGTCAACATGCGACACTTTTGCAGTGATGACGAGTTAGGGTTACCCTGAAGACCTTAACTTTTGCATTCTCTGACATTTTTCTCTTCAAACACAAATGTATTGTTGCATTAGCATTTTATTTGAAAAGACAAAACAGAACTATTTTACATGTGCTTCTTAAAAAGTAAACTCTATTAGTACTAAGTTCTCTCTCTCACTCTAGCTTATAATTAATGAAACCTTGCTCTATCAGCAGCATATCACTAAAACGTTCTAAAACCCTAATCATTTCTTAAAGTAGTCTTTCTGAATACAGAATATATTGTAGAGGTTTTATTTGCACTCTTCTTGAATGACCTATGTAACTCATTAATGGCTTCATACTAATGCTAACAAAGCCTCTTTATGGAACCAGATAATATAGCATACAATATATATGCAAACACAAGACTGTAGCGTATATCTGACTGTAGGTACTATAAATGATAATTTATTTTTTTAGGGTCCACTATCTTATGAGTTACCATGGCTAAGAATGTGAGATTGGCTTGGGCTGCAAAATTTGGTTCCATATACTGTGTACATGGATATGGGTGTCTGAATCAATTTTGGGTCATGGTCTATGTCTATTAGAAACAATGGCTCTTCCCTGCTGAAGAGCTGTGGGATATATACAGTGGTTAAAAGGTACTGTTTTCTAGCTTGAGCTTTGATGAGATATAGGAGTGTTCTAAAATCTCTTGAAGTTAGTGGGGTTGTTTGGTTTGAATTCAGTGAGTCCTGGATCTAGCAATATAGTACCTTACCTTAGTACCTCCGTTGTCCATGACAGAATATACCCGTTCCTGCAATTGAGGACATAGATTTTTTTTTTTTTTGTGGGTATGGCAGGAGGGTGGGACGGAAAGGAACAAGTTCAGAATGTAAGACGCAACCCCGATGAAGAAGGATAAGTGGGGTACAGAGTTGCAGGTAAGGTGGCTAAATTAGATTAATTTAGTTAGACTTTTTTTGTCTGCAATATACCATGTGGATATCATCACATGGTACAGTATGTAGCATAATTATAGTTAGAGTCTGACCATCTAAAATGACCAGCAGGCCTGCTTCCATTGAAGATAATACGTGGGAGATTTATGTTTTGGCGATCCTCTGTTACTTGTAGGCGGTTGTATTCTTTTCCTTTTCTCCTGTTCAGTACTCTGGGAATTTACATAGATGTTTCCATTTAGAAAGGCGGTAACAGGGTGTAAAATACAAGGAAGATGGCTTATCTGTGAACTGGAAAGAATGATTACAGTGTTCCTCCTGATTTTTTTAAGCTGTGGTGCCCAATGCTTAGTCCAACTTCCATATCAATAAAATGGTGGCAGTTCAGCTTGGAATAAATAAATAAATAAATAAATCTGTCCTTCATAATGAAGTACAGTAGCACTGCCCTCATTTGCTCACAATGACCACTTTACTACCTCCCTAAATTGGAAGTGAAATACTATCGTGAGTGTGAGCATGTGCGAAAGAGAGAGAGAGAACTCATGTGCTTGCAATTAAAGGAAAACAGGCTGGCATATAAAGGTTCAAAAGGTTGCACACTTTGATTATGCTGCAGATTGACAGGAGACCTCAAAATTTGTTCTGCTTTATAAGGCCTGTAGTGAGAATCTTTTAAAAACAAATTCAGAATCTCTCAGAAAGGTTTGTGAGCACCACAGATTTTGTGATGTGGGAAATTGCTAAATAAATGATGAATATGTCTTAAATAATCAATGGCAATTTAACCTCCTTCACTTTCCTTTGACTGCACAGGCTTATTTTATTGTGAGCTCAAAGAATAATCCATGTGTCAGTTGGGTTATTAAAACAGGATGGAAGATGAATAGATATAGTCAAGTAGCAATGTAGCCAATTACAAGATTACATTAAACTGTAGGGCAGATTCTTCTGATTATGTCCACTATATAAATAGAGTTTTCAAAATAATATATACACATCCTGTAAATACTTTATAGCCCATGGCACTGCAAATATCACCTTGATGAAAATATATTTGAATGAAGGAACAAACCATCATAGAGAAGCTCTCGGCCTCTATTGCTAAAGGAATTCAGACAGTAGTAGTACTTTTCCATCATAATCTGGTGGTTTTGGGTTGAGTGGTCGTGTACTTTATTTTATTCTATTTGAAATAACAGTCCCTAAGAGCAGGTGTGATTATCCCTCTTTTTGTCTCTCCCTGTATGCACCCTAAACTGATGTTAATTGTGCACCAGGTATCTCTAAACTGCTTGTTTATTTTTTTTAATTATTTTAGTGAAGGTAAAATTAAGTATGGGCCTGATTCCAAGCCCAGTAAAGACATATGCTCCTCTGGGCTTTGGATTTGGTCCTGTGCTTCCATTAATGGTGATATTAAACCAGGATGCTCTTAATCAAGGTGCTCTCTATTTATTATTGCCAGTGTGCTTCAATATGTGCTTTGCACAGTAGCTATAAACAAGAGTTATTTTTTACCTTTTGACAAATACCAGCATTGTATGTGCACATCAGCTCTATCGATTCTCTCTCTTTACTGTAGTTTCTTTTATCTAGAGCCATATTGTTCCCTCCCAAAGACATAATCACTGGGAGCGGGATTGTTTTCCAAGCAAAACTCTGAAATTCACCTGAAGGAGCGCCCTGCTATTCTTGCTCTCTGGGAGGAAGAGTTTGCAGGTGGTGGGAGGTATGAGTTACACAGAGGCCAGGTCTACACGACGCGCGAAAATCGATTTTAGATACGCAATTTCAGCTACGAGAATAGCGTAACTGAAATCGATTATCTAAAATCGATCTACTCACCCGTCTTCACCGCGCGGGATCGATGTGCGCGGCTCGCCATGTCGATTCCGGAACTCCGTTGGTTTTGGTGGAGTTCCGGAATCGATGTAAGCGCGCTTAGGGATCGATATATTGCGTCTAGATGAGACGCAATATATCGATCCCCGAGCAATCGATTGTAACGCGCCGTGGCCAGAGTGTTAGCTCTGAAGCCTGTATATCCTGATGATGTGTGGGGGGAAAAAAGATCCAGTTCCACAGAATGTGAGCTCTTCCATGTAGTAGTAATGTGTTTAATGTTACAGTTAAATCAGGATTCATGACTGAGATAGGAGATTTAGAGCAGAGCAAGAATTAGTTACAGACAATGTTTTAGACAATTATAGAATAAGAAAAATGTTTTTGGAATACATATGCAGAGATGCATGCAAACTTTTGCACATGCCCAAGTTGTATATGTAAGATGTTTGATGCTTGAAGAATATAATTTTCAATATATACATATCTCCATTCATACATTTCAGACAGATTTAAGATGACCCGTGTGACAGACTTTCAATGGAAACCTTACATGACACAGTTTGCTGAATTAAAATGAAAATAATACCACACCCAGAGGATTCCTATAACCCTTATGTACCCTGTGTTCTCTGCCAGTTACGATCAAAAGGTCTTGGGTCACAGCTGTCACGCATATCACAGTTGCATGGAAAGTTACTGTATGTCATGTGATCCATGTGCACATTGTGCACTGTTGCATTTGCATATACTGTTTGTTTGTTTTTTTAAATTGGGCATATACATGTAGGGTGAGATTTTCAAGAACACTGTCTTGGTCTGCCTCTTCCCACATTGATGTCAATGGGACTTTTTTATTCTTGTTAGGGCTATGATGAGCACTTTATAAAATCATACTTCTGGATGCTATGAGTTGGAACAAATGGAGCAGTCACCATTTCTGGATGCTATACATTTGTGACTCAGGTCTGAATTATGGGATTCATTCTCTTTTGCTATTTAAAAAGTATAAATGTGCAGGTTTGAGAAATTTCCCCTCACCCCATTTATAGAAGTCCCAATGAAATGAAAAATCATTGTGGAAAGATCAGTTTACACCATGTTTTGATATTTAAAGAAATTAGAGGTTTAACTGAAATAAATTAATAACAAGTATATGTAGAAGCTACTTTTTAAAATAAATGTACACAGTGAAACTGTACTTACTGTGTATACTGGTGCTGATCCTGGAACTGGTAGCAAGGAAAATGTCTATTAATCTATAAGCTAATAAGTTGCTTTCATATAGAAATCAAAACCAAGATGGTAAATAGTTGTATTGTGGCTTACCTAAGGGCAATTTGGCATGTCTGTTTAATGGGTTTTAGTTCTATTTTGACTGACTGTTTTATACATCTGTAGCTCTCGGAGATTGCCCCCTGGAGCTTTGAGTGAAAATCTGGAGCTTTTAATGTGACTTTTAATGCTTTTTAATGTTTTATTAAAAACTTTTAATAATTTACATGGCAGCAAGATCATTGTGATGCCATGATTCTACTGGGAGTACTGGGAAGGTTGGGTTTTAAGTGAAAACCTACTGTTCCTAACTTGACTTTTCTCAGTGCAATATTGACCATATTTCCTGAGTTAGTTTTGTTTATTGTGAAAATGTTTTCATTTCTAAGACTGTACATCACTTGCTGTCTCTCTTCTCTGGTATTTTCCTTTCTATGATTTTGGCAAATGTGTTGGTGGGATTTTGCTTAATAAACAAAGTCTATTAAAATGAATAACATTCCTGATATTGCACTTACTAAAGGTGTAGAAGGGTGTTAGAGATAAGGTATAGACAGGTATTCTTAAAACTGTAGGCCAGATCTTCAGCTGAACTTGAGCCACACAGATTTATACTAGCAGAGAATATAGCCAAATCGATTTAACTGCACATTGCACAGATGCTAAGATACAAAGGTGTGGGTTTGGTTTTTTTTGTTTTTAAACTTTTATTATATGCATTTAGCACCATCATGTTACAAAATTGTGAGTGCTGTTTTTCTCTTAAGTTCTTAGATTGTAGCTTAATAACCTTAATTTTTAAAAGGGATTATGATGTATTTCTCCAGCACTTGGCATCATACAGTCCTTTTGGTCTCTCAAAACTTTCTCTAAATTGAGTTGCTATTTGTTGCTGATATTCCTTAATTTCAAAAGGAAACACTTTCCAGCTCACTTCTTCATGGTTAATGCACTCAAACATTTGACTTAAATACCTGTATCTGATGTGGATTGTATCAGACATTTTAAAACAGGAATAACTCTTACTCTAGAACCCCATTTGTTACGAAGGACTGAACTAGGACTCACTCATTATTTTAAATCTTTTCATGCTGCTGTTTGATATCTGGAGACATGAGCCTTGGTCTGTCTCCATAGCTAGCCCATCCTTGCCATCCATAATTCAGCACTGTTTGCCATCCCTGCTGCCTGAGGGAGACCAGGTAATGGAAAAGAAAGGAGGTTGCAAGACAGGATCATAGTGAGTAGGAGTTAGTTAAGAGAAAAAATGTTAAGATCTAATCAGAAGTACATGTTTAGATCTTGAAAGTAAAACTTATGGGGGGTGGGGATTAGATCCCTATTTCTGTTGCAGTTTTAGGGTAATTATTTCAAGTATTGCACTGTTCCTCAGTTCATATATCTTTAGTCTTCTCCTCTCTCATCAGCCATGCTACTATACATACCTTCTAATGGTTTCCACCCAACCTGAAATAGTCTGTAGTTTACACCTATAAATTCATATGGTTGATATTTTATACTATGTACAGTAGAACATAGATCCCTTTAAAGCACTTGGCAGACTAACTCGATGTGCTGGGCAGTTTTTCTCTGATTGTCATCCCTATGGTATATTCATAGTGAGCCAAAAAGATATTTTAGAATTGGGAAGGGTACAGAGAAGGGCAACAAAATTGATTCCATATGAGGAGAGATGAAAAAGACTGGGACTTTTCAGTTGGTGTGGCTTGCAAGTGGAAGGCTGTTTGTGAACAGCCCACGTGGGAGCTACTTGAGCAAGTCATTGTAAGGCACCCATGGTTGTAAGGCAAGGGTGACACAGCCCCCCATTAGACTGGATTGTGCCCCGATATGTCACAGCACACCTCTGTCTGTATCTTTTCATATAAAATGTGTGGATGCATCATTGTTTCTTCTGTAGAATTGCTTTTCATATTGTGGGTTATTTTCTGCTGTTTATTTTTTTTCTTTTAATTACAACATGAAATTTTATAATCTCTCATGGTATGTTTGCTCCTAAGAGAAGATTATCTGTGTATGTATTTTCTTCTGAATGAAAGAGGGGGCGGAAGGATATGCATGTGCATGTGCACACACACATATTGACCCTGTTGGATAATAAACTGGTACTTTAAGCACTAAAAGCACAGCTTTCTACCACCTTTAACTAAAGGAGTAACTGCATTAGTGGTCTCATTAGTAAGCTTTTGTTGTGCACTGTCCACTGAAGGAGACACAATTCACATATCCAGAGTGTTACGCTTGTTAAAGGAAGCCCATCCTTAGTATTTGATGTACATAAGAGTTCAACTCCACGTACGAGTTACCACTTGGCAGTGACCCCCCAAGTTGGCACAAGGGTTGGCAGGAGGGACTGAACCTGGAACTTTCATACCAAAAACACATGCCTCCCCTAAATTCACTCATGCTGGTGACCCACACACCTTGGGTTATTGGAGTGTTGTGTACCCACTTAGAGAAGACAAAACCACAGGTAAGGAGGCCATTTTTACCTTTTTCCAGAGGTGCTGAACATTAGCAGCAATATTCTGTTTCCATTTGTTTTTCACAAGCTGGCTTCTGACTATTTCTGTAAATAAAGGCACAGTTAAAACACTTTTATTAATGTATTTCTTGATGTTGATTGATAACCATGTTTTTTTACAGATCAATAAAAGGAACAGATGTGTGATACAGCTATACTGTTTTCTACATGTTTAAAGGGATTTTTTCCCCCATATTGAGCTCCATCGTAACTAAGTAACTGTGTATAAAATTTCCTTCCTGGTTTTCAAAACTTCCTATTGGCTTGCTCTACCCTGCATCTTACTCATTTCCATCTTTGCCCTTGCAGATGTCACAGAAATCACACTTCTAACGTACTAAAGCAGAGCAATATCTAGGTTAAACCATAATGTTAAGACTCTTCACCACTTCTAAGTTCTTCAACTTTTACTTGGGGGCTTTTTTTAAAAATTACATTATTTCTTCTTCTTCATCCTGCAGACTTGTTATTGCAGGCAGTACTCATCCTGAGCTGGCCATCTCTGTCTGCTCCTTGCAGCTCTCCATGATTGAGGGTCACTCTTTCGCTTGCGCTGACTACCTGTTTGGAAATCTTCATCTCTGAGTAACATCCTGTCTTTAATTCCTTATTCTTATTTTTTGTTTGAGACTTATTATTTTAGGATGCTTTATATGAAGGCTGCCGTTTAATTATATTTGCAATGTATTGTAATTGCATTTTTATATTTCTTATAAACAGTGCCAACTAGCTTAGAAAAATTTTAACTACGCATAATTTAGTACTAATCAGGGGGACAAGGGCCTCTGGTTTTAAAACATTTTGAGTCCCCACTCTGTCACTCAAACACATTTTAAAGTAAGAAAGAAAGAAGCAGGACATGTGCATTCAGGATTCTAATATATTTTGTGGTGTTAGTATCAAGCCATCCATTTGCCAGTGGGGCACAACTTATCAGCCCTTTTCCTGGCATTATGCAGAACATGCAATCAGTGATGAACTTTAAAAAAAAAAAATGAAGTGGGGGAAAACCACAAGACAAAACCATTTAGAGGGGTATTGTTCCATTAAATATATTGACATTTCCCAAATGTAAAAGGTTACAACAAGTTGCTATAGAGGTTGGTTTCAGATTTCTATCAGGGCATTATAAGCAAACGCATACCTATTTTAAGAAAAGTTATTTGATAACATCTCTTTTAGGGAAATTCTCAATTGTAGTCTCATTATCTAGTTTCTGTTTTACATTAGGGTCTTGATCCTGATGCTGAGTGTTTTTTAGGGTATGTCTACACTACTCGCTGGGCAGCAATCGATCCAGCAGGGGTCGATTTATCGCGTCTAGTCTAGACGTGATAAATCGACCCCCAACCGCTCTCCTGCCCACTGCTGTACTCCACCGCCATGAGAGGTGCAGTTGGAGTTGACGAGGGAATTCTAGCAGTTGACTCACCGCAGTGAAGACACTACAGTCGGTCAGTCTAAGTACATCAACTTCAGCTATGTTATTCACGTAGCTGAAGTTGTATAACTTAGATTGATTTCCTCCCCTCAATCTCCCCCGCAATGTAGACCAGGCCTTAGTAAAGCACCAGTGGGAGCTAGGGGAACTCTGAAGCTCAGAAGACTGGCTAATACCTTGCAGAAATGAGTCACAGATCTCCACTGCTTTTGAAAGGAATACAGAATTGTGTTTCCTTTGGTATTAATAGAAACTAAAAGTGAGTATTTAAAAAAATATTAGAGAACTATCTACTGCCCCATAGAGTCTAATCAGCATCCGAAAATATTTTAATGTAGTATACAGGTTACATGTAGAAATGCCCTACGCTGTGAAACTCAAAGAAATCTCAGAAATTAGAGATGGGCAAAAAGGATTTATCTAGTTAATTCTTCTGACCTCTTTCCAACATAAATCTAACACCTTGGCCTCCCTAATTATGCTCTACTTAATTGTAATGTCTCTTAAAATTATCAGCATGAGCAGGAATACTTTGCTTATTTGTATCATGGTAAGTATCTGCATGGGCTGTTTAGAATCTGCAGAGCTGTAATACACATTTTTGGTTTATTTGATTTGTTACCATCAACGCATAAATCTTTTTAATTTTTAAGATTTCATTTCTTTTCTTTCCTTTTTTTTAAAGGCCCTGTGGAATTCTCCATGTACTGACGGCTCAGTTTACAAACCAATCAGCATCTCATTGGTTCCAACATTATTAAATTAAAAAAACAGCATCTGGACACTCTGCGCTTATGGATTTAATTAAATATTGATGAATATGAAATGAGCCTCGATTTACCAGTACTTCCTGTGTTTACCTAACTTTGCAAAATACTACTATTTCATAAGCTTTGCGATATCAAAAATAAGACTTTGTGACAAGATCTGCATTATTAAATTTATTAATAAATTATCAAGTTATTCATTATCTAAAATAAAACATTTGTGTACAGCTATGTTATTAAAAATAACTAAGAAACAGTAGTCTATTGACCCTTGAATCGCTGAGATTAGAGAACATATTTTAAAAGTCTACAGCCTTACGAAAATGAACCTTTAAGTTGGAAAATTTTTCTGTGTCTTGCATTAGTAATAGATGTCCATCACTAGTGAACACAAGAGCAACTCCTTTAAATGCATGATGTATTGGGCAAATATTCATTTTCTTGTATAAATAATGGTTTGTAATCTTTAGGTGAAATACTGCCCACATTTATTCTTATGCACTGGATTTCCATGAGCATAAGGGAGGTCAGAATTTATCCACTTGTATATTAAGGAAGCATTAGGCCATATCCTTTAGGGTACAGAGTACTCTCCAGTTGTGCTGAAGTCATTGGAATCATTGTTTTATTGTCCTTCAATTCTGCAGTTTTTCATAAGAGTTTCAGTTTACGTGAGGCATCTTTTAACGTGCGACTGAAGCAGATAAGAACATAAGAATGGCCGTACCGAGTCAGACCAAAGGTCCATCTAGCCCAGTATCTGTCTACCGACAGTGGTCAATGCCAAGTGCCCCAGAGGGAGTGACGCTAACAGGCAATGATCAAGTGATCTGTCTCCTGCCATCCATCTCCATCCTCTGATTAACAGAGGCTAGGGACGCCATTCTTTACCCTTCTTGGCTAATAGCGATTTATGGACTGACACACCATGATACACGACAGCTCTCTCTGACTAGCTAGAGGGCAAAATATACTTAGTCACTTAGCGTGAGTAGTTTTCTGTTCCCTGAGTGACCAGAGCAGGGGCTGCACTAGGAGTAATCAGGAACCTGCTAGAACCAATTAAAGCAGACAGGCTGATTAGAACACCTGCAGCCAATCAAGGCAGGCCTAATCAGGGCACCTGGTTAAAAAGGAGCTCACTCCAGTCAGGGCGGGGGAGCCAGAGAGAGGAAGTGCGTGTGAGGAGCTGGGAGCAAGAGGCACAAGGAGCTGAGAGTGAGAGGGTGTGCTGCTGGAGTGACTAAGGAGTACAAGCGTTATCAGACACCCAGGAGGAAGGTCCTGTGGTGAGGATAAGAAGGTGTTGGAGGAGCCATGGGGAAGTAGCCCAGGGAGTTGTAGCTGTCATGCAGCTGTTACAGGAGGCCTATAGACAGCTGCAATCCACAGGGCCCTGGGAACCCGAGAGTAGAGGGCGGGCCTGGGTTCCCCCCCAAACCTCCCAACTCCTGATCAGACACAGGAGGAGTTGATCCAGACTGTGGGAAGTTAATCATTTTAGTTGCCCTTTTCTGAACCTTTTCTAGTGCTAGAATATCTTTTTTGAGGTGAGGAGACCACATCAGTACACAGTATTCGAGATGTGGGCGTACCATGGATTTATATAAGGGCAATAAAATATTCTGTCTTATTCTCTATCCGCTTTTTAATGATTCCTAACATCCTGTTCGCTTTTTTGACTGCCTCTGCGCACTGCATGGACATCTTCAGAGATCTGTCCACCATGACGCCAAGATGAACAAACTACAAACTGTATTCCCTGGATATGGTTCAGTGATTACACAAAAATGTACTTGTCTATGTAGACAGCAGGTGACTTCTTGAACCCATCCTTAAAAAATTGGTGTACACATTAGTAAAATCCAAATGAACTTTTTTTGTTTTGATTATGACCTTTTTAATCAAAGAAATCAACATAAGGTAACCAAGTTGAACTTAAACCTTCTCCCCAGGCTTGGCGGCTCCTAAGTTTCCTGAGCTAGGTCTATCTGGCTTTACCATAAGTTGGATCGTCTTTTATCCCCACAGGGAGCCATTCCTACTTCCCGAATAACAAGATTGGGTAGCGGCAAAACTCTTAATCCTTTCCCAGTCATCTGCTGCTAACTGGATGACTATTAATATTAGTGTTTCCATAGTGCCTAGGGGCCCTGGTCATAGACATAGATGTTGTTGAACATCAGCTATTGTTTAGTCTCTGGGATCTTGCATTTGAAAAGGATGGCATTTTACACTTGAATTAAAAAAAAATCAGCTTTTGGCTTTAAAGGTGCCTGAAATGAGGTTTTTTTAAAAAACATTTTCCAAGATAATATTAGACTTTACTCATATATTTGATTGTTAACTGACTTGTACATGTGGTTGCTGTAATACAGGTGGCAATATTTATCAATTCTTATCTTTTATGTTGGTTAGCTGCTTTTCTGATCCCCAGACTCTCAAGATCATATTTTAGGCCAGGTTTTCGCTCCAGGATCTTCTACTAACACAGACCCCACCCTGTATCCAAGTGGAGACCAGTGGGATTATAAATTATTTATATTGTGACAGACCCAGACCAGTGGGCTACAGGAGTCTGGTAGAGGGCAAATATACTGGTCACTGGCTGAGTAGTTTTCTGTTCCCTGAGTGACCAGAGCAGGGACTGCACTAGAGTAATCAGGAACCTGCTAGAACCAATTAAGGCAGACAGGCTAATTAGAACACCTGCAGCCAATCAAGGCAGGCTAATCAGGGCACCTGGGTTTAAAAAGGAGCTCACCCCAGTCAGGCAGGGAGGAGCCAGAGGAGAAGGAGTGTGAGTGAGGAGCTGGGAGCAAGAAGCTGAGAGTGAGAGAGTGTACTGCTGGAGGATTTAGGAGACAAGCATTATCAGACATCAGGAGGAAGATCCTGTGGTGAGGATAAAGAAGGTGTTTGGAGGAGGCCATGGGGAAGTAGCCCAGGGAGTTGTAGCTGTCATGCAGCTGTTACAGGAGGTACTATAGACAGCTGCAATCCACAGGGCCCTGGGCTGGAACCCGGAGTAGAGGGCGGGCCCGGGTTCCCCCCAAACCTCCCAACTCCTGATCAGACACAGGAGGAGTTGACCCAGACTGTGGGGAAGATCACTGAGGTGAGCAAATCTGCCAATAAGCGCAGGACCCACCAAGGAGGAGGAGGAACTTTGTCACAATATGCAGTGAGTTATTTCTCTCTCATATGCTCATGCACACATCCATCAGATTAATTCAGTTTAGAAGGTGTGTCTGTTATCACAATACTCGTCCATATACTGCATAGCATTGGAGAAGCACAGCACTTTATTAGAATCAAGATATAAATGGTGAAATCCTTGCCCCATTGAAATCAGTGGAAAAACTCTGACTTCACTGAAACCAAGGTTTAACACCAAAATATTAACGTTTTAACTTGTTAAATAAATATCATTTATATTCTTCTCACTGTTAAGTATTTGTCCTATAAGTAAACTAAACTAAACTATCTTGGTGGAACGTCTGAAGATAAATAGGACTATTACATAAATGTTAAGTCACCTTATTTTGCTTCAAGAACTGAATGAGCCACAAATACACAATAAATCAAGACAATTGAACTGATCCCCTAGAGATTATTGACATTTCTCTTTCGAGCTTCCCCTTCTCTTTTGCTGTTGTCACTTGTTTTCTCTGATTAATTCTTATTTCCTTATCTATTCTGAGACTCCTCTTTGTAGTTGTCATGGGAATGCAATTATTGCCGCTCCATACCCTTTTATTTTTTGTCTTGCTTTTTTCATACTTATCATGTTTATCAAGCCACAAACACTAGCCCATTCAAAAGAAGACTACCTGGATGAAGAAAAGAGTGTTGTTCATCACAATGATTTGGCACTAGGGTTTGTGTTCTGCCTTAAAGCAGTAAGTAGAACTTCTGAGTGGAGACAGATGTGAATCAGCAAGTACAATAAATAAATGAAGATGATTTTGGAAAGTAACCCATTTTCAGTTTAGGGTTCCAATAATAAAATAAAGTGGTTGTTTCCTAGAGTATACAGTCTCATTTTACTTGTGTGCTATCTGCAGTCCTGATATGCAGCAGCTTTTGCAAGGTAGAACTTCCAAGAAAAGAGTTTATTTAAGGACAGCAAATCCCTTTTACATGTTGAACTATCGTTTCCAAAACTATTACAGTGGGGGCGGGGCATTATCTTTCTGAATGTTATTACAATGCAAAGTTGGATGTGACTTCTGAGCCTTGATGGGGTAATAAGCACAAGGAACATATTTTCAACCCTATCCAGAAGTCGCCCAACTCCTCCAATACATTTAATCTTTTATCCTTTTGTTTTTACTTTGCTTTTCCCTGATTTCATATCAGAGTATAAACTAATGAGAAACTATTCATGTTCATGTTTTGTCCAGATGTTTTCTGTTACTCTCAAGAGCAAGACAAAGCTGTTCTGCAAAAATCATGATTGACATGAGTGGTATTCCAGCTTCTAGAGTACACAATCAGATATCTTCAACTAAGTCAGTTAGAGTAACAACAGCAATAAATTAAACAGATAGAAACTTCCAAAAAACTCTCCTGAATCTTAGTAAGCACAAAAGGCTCTTGATGTATAAAATTGCTCTTAATGTAAGAACAAATATATTTGTGCCTTTCTTCAGGCTTGCTTTGATGCAGTAACTGTCAATACAAAAGTAAAATTCTGATGTGTCATTAGATCCTCCTCTACTTATTACAGAGAATTAAGCAGGACATTTGAATTAGTATGGAAACAAAGTGATATAACAACTCATAATTGCTGTAAAAATTAGCTCTTCTGAGTGTATATGAGCATTTTTCCCAGTACTGAGAACAATTACCTTTTAAAAACACACACAAATGTGGCATGATAATCTTGTTTTCCTATAATGAGCAAAATTGCAGCATTCTGCCCACTGATGATGAACAATATTGCTGGCAGAAATAATTTGTACTTGCATTGAGCTAACACATTAAACAAGCTGTCTGAGTATGTTCTTTTCTTTTCTTTCTCTTTTTTTCCATCATATTTTCACATTTGGTCCTTTATTGTGTGATGTATTGTCCTCCTCCCATCTTCTGTCTCTGTCTGTGCATGCCACCATTCACAAAGAGGAGCATGTGAAAAGTGGGTCACTGAGTAGCCATAGAACTGTAAACTGCTCCAAATGCAAAAATTAACAGAGCTGGGAAAACCAGGAAGGAACAAGTACCATGGATCGTGCTCTTGCTCTCCGTGTAGACAAACAAATCCCTTCAAGTCTTGTGCGAGGAATGTTCCTGGGACAGTTTTCTTATAAATAGGGCTCCAGGTTTGTCACAGTGAGAAAAAAGTCACAGACAAATGGGGAAAATCTTTTTTTTTCTGTGACCCAACCTGCAGTTGCAGTTCATGTTTTCTGGGGCTGAGCCGCCCCGCTCCGGGTCACAATGCAGCTCAAGTTTGATATGCCCAACCCATCATGACTGAGTGGTGGACGAAACTTGCACAGTGTTGCAGTGCTGCACTATAGGTCGCAATGCCCAGAGCAGGACTGTAGGCTCAGCCCTCAGGGATAGCAAAGTCACAGGAGAAACTTCTGCAGGAAAGACACAAGAAGTGCCCCTGCAGGATGACTGCAGGATGGGCTCACTCTCCAGGCCCCTGAATCTCCCCTCTGCACCAGGACAGGATTAGGGTTGCAGTGCTGGGGGCAGGGGGTGCTTCTGTGTGTGGTTGCTCTCCACCTGTCAAGATGAGGAGAGCATTTTTTGTTTTAAAAGATGAGGGAGCATTTGCAGTCAATTTAATAATCCATGATTTTATTACATTTACCCGTGACTCCCCTGTGATTTTTGATTAAAGAAAAATTGCTGTGACAAATCTGCAGCCCTACTTATAAAAACACCTGTAGGATGACAAAGGGAAACTGTCACAAATGGCCTCGAAGTGGTATGGGTTGATGTAACAAGCCTACTGTGCTGTTTCTGGGTACTTTTTGTAAGCACAGGGATTTCTCCCTCCCTCCCATGTTCTTCTCCAAAGTTTGCCTTCCCCACAGTGCAGTGTAGTCTGTTGTTTGTCAGACAGTTTCCCTTTCCACTCCAGAGGTGGCTGCATTCATTAGGCAGTATGTATATTTTGTATAAATTGCTTCAGGATTAATTTAATGTAAATAAATCTATGCTTTTCTACTATTGGAATTCTTGAGAGCTACAGCTGGGTGTTTGTGTTAGACATGCAACTCCAAATTATATATAGAGTAAGGGACCTCATTTTTAATTAATTTAAGGATGACTAGTAACTATGAGCCATTGACTTTGCGATAAATAGCCTCTTAAGTACCCTAGCTTCTGCTCAAAGTAGTGATTATTCCATACCCACGTTCACCATGTTACTCCTGCCGTCATCCTCAGTGATCACCATCCAGGTGTTCCAAAAGTTTTAGATATGCTCTTCTGCGCCATAAAAATCTGACACTGCTCTTGTAATCCGGTGATTTACGTAGGCAGAACAGCAATAACTTAAGTCATACATCTTCATTTTCCTTTCTGTGTTACATTTTAGGAGCATGATATTAAACAACTATAGTAAAAATTTATTTTTTTTTCTTGTTAGACAATTTAACATTTCTAAGAAAACAGACATTCCCATTCTTTAGTAGATGTTCTGCACATTTTACATGATCGGCAACAAACACTTGGGAAAGAACTTGATTGTGTGATGCTTTCATGCCAAATAGCCAACTGATAGATAAAATAACACAGACTTCAGGGAATGTATCCTTTAACATTATCTAAGTGGTTAATGTGTATAATTATGTGAAATTAAATTGGAACTTTAATCATAAATGTAATAGTGCATTATGTTCTCAGTTAACAGTAGTCATTTAAGTAGGCTGTACTGTACAAAAAGAGAAATCTCAGCCAATTTGACCAAAGTATAGGTCTTGGAAAAGAAGAGTTTTGTCAAGAGAGGTTTAGTAAATCTTTCATGAATGGTGTTATCTTGTTTTTGTTAATCCCCTGGATGGTGTAGCTCTCTCTTTCCCTTCTCCCTACCCATGTAAGGCAAAATTCTTGTCATCACCCTTCCATTAACTCCAGTGGGAACTTCGCAAGACTAAGGCAAGCAGGATTTACCCCCAGATGCTGTAGACTCCAGCTCCAAAGGTTAGAATGGGCCAGATAAAACATGAGCTGCTACTATATCTAGAATCATATGCAGTAATATGTAGCCATTGCCTTCAGTTAAAGTCATATTAACATACAAGTTTCATGATAGCTTCCATTGTTGTATGCCGTATTGTTGTAGCTGTGTTTGTCCCAGGATATTTGGAAGACATGGTGAGGACTGTGGAGGAGGAATATTTGAGAGTCCCAGTTCATTCTTGCTTTCTTTGTTTTCAACTGCTGCTTTATTTTTTTTCCTCTTTCATCAGAGGGGAGTCGGTAAGAATGCAGAGATTATTACTGTTCTCTTTCCACCATTTCTTCTTGCTGCTGCTTTTATTTTATTTTATTTTTTTTGGCAGGTGGCGGGGTGGTGGTGGAAGGAATGAATGGAATGGGGCCTCAGTGGACTCATGTCAGATATTTTTGACATTTGCTTATCTCTGTGCAACTTTGCCAATATATCTTAGACCAGATTTGACATATACTTATTCTTCCAGTCTTGGATATCCTTTCCCTAATGCCTGCTGCTGTAGCAAATTTTGGGGTGGTTCTGTGATTTAAGAAAAAGTCTTGAGGAGAAAATATACTAAGACCATCAAAATTACTTCTCTTTTTATACCTAATGTCTAATCCTGGTATACATTACAGAGTAAAAATGCTGGTATCTCATTTGTGCTGTCTGGCACCCTATAGTGATTTTATGTCAAAGGAGTGTTTCTATTTTTATAAAGTCCCACAGTTTATTCTTTATATTAGACCCAAGAAATAATCCCCCATTATTTTGGAACACAGTGGGGAGAGCCATCGTAGCTTATCCAAGGTCATGAACAGGATGCTGTTGTGTAGTGTGAATTTCAGGTCTAGCTTCCTAAAAACAGGTATTCGCTTCCTGGCTCTGGTTTTTCCCTTTCCTCTGGCAGTATTTTGCAAGTGTCACTTGCAATGTTAGAATTCTTCCGGAGACACCTGAAGCTGTGTTTGTTAGTACAAGAAAGGTGGTATCCATGCTGTCATGAATCTTCCTTTGGTGGTGGTTAAAAAATGTATTTATAGCATGGGCAGGGAGCCTTTGAATAACAATGTGGAATCTGAATGCGATGCAGAATATGTGAATAGCCATATGATTTTTTTTTTTAGAATTCCTAACTAATATAATACCAGAAGACCCAATGCACAACATGAGCCAAATTCACAACTGGTATTAGCGAATATATTGGGAGAGTTCCACTGACTGAAACTGTGTTACCGCTGCTTACCACAGTGGTAAATTTTAGCCCATTTTTTAAAAAAAATATAACTATTTGGTCTCTTCTGTTAGTTCTAGAATTCTGGACAGCATCCACTTTTCACTCTGAATTTATTTTAAGTGTGATTCCATGGTAGTCATTGTAATTCTAAAATTTAATCCATCATTTTGTTGAATATTGTCTCTCTTACAGGCAAATGATATAGCTATTATACACACAGGTTGTTTGTGTTATAGTACTAAGAGAAAGTGCTTGGGTAGGTGAACTTAGGAACCTTTTATACCTACCATGGGGGGGGGGGGGAAGAGAGCCGTAACTGGTTTTGTTCACTTTTTAATGCTGTTATTTCTCTGTCTTTTTGACTAGTCTTGCATCTCTTGTTGCCAATTTTGCAACTACATCTGGCTGTTGGGAATCTTTTGATTCTTTGTTAGTGGTATGGTTCATGTTCTTACTCATTATTTCCCCCTGATATTGATCCTTTTCTGTTCTCCTTTTATCTTGCTATATTGTTTTTATTCTTTCTCCCTCACATCACAGTCCCATTTGGCTCATAATTGACTTCTCTTTCCTGTAATACCATTTTTATCGCTCTCAAAGCATGTTTTTCAAATGTAAAAAAAAGAACCCTAGAAAATGTTTTTTTTTTCCTTTTTAATTACTATTTTTCCAGATCTTGTTCCTTGTTTTGGGTTTATGGGGGAGGGAGGCGATTAAAGATATTTAAAATAAATTATCTGTACAGAATGGTCCTATAGAATTGAAAAAAATCATAGAAATGTAGGACTGGAAGGGACCTCAGTAGGTCATCTAGTCCAGTTCCCTGCACTGAGGCAGGATTAAGTATTATCTAGACATCCTGACCCGCTGGTGTTTGTCTAACCATTTATTAAAAACCTCTGAGACACCACAACCTCCCTAGAAAATTTGTTCGTTCTTAACTACGCTTACAGTTACAAAGCTTTTCCTAATATCTAATGTCAATCTCCTTACTGAAATGTAAGTCCATTACTTCTTGTCCTGTCCTCAGTGATAACGGAGAACAATTTATCCTCCTCTTCTTTACAGCAAACTTTTACGTACTTGAAGACAATTATTTCCTCCCTTAGTCTTCTCTTCTCCAAGCTAAACAAACTTTCCTCATAGGTCACATTTTGTAGACTTAATCATTTTTGTTGCTGTTTTCTGGGCTAATAAGCTTATTAGTGCATAGTAGAATGGAAGAATGACTTCTTGTCTCTTGCTTACAACACTCCTGGTAATATATGCTAGAATGATGCTTTATTTATTTATTTATTTATTTATTTATCAAAACCCTTACTAACATGAAGATATGACATCATCTGCTTCATCCCCATCCAGAGCCTTGTTAACATGCAAAAGGAGGATATTAGGTTGGTTTTTACATGTTTTATTATTGATAAATCCATGTTGATTGTTACTTATTACCTTGTTTTCTTCTGCATGTTTACAAATTGATTATTTTATTTGCTCCATTATCTTTCTGGCTTCAAAAGTTAAGTTGATGAGTCTCTGCTGACTTGAAGATATCTAAGTTCTCAAAATAATTTCTTAACTTGTTCTTTTCATATTTTAGCCTCAGATCGTATCCCATTTACACTGATGTTCAGTATGTTAGTTGTCCAATCACTGCTGACTTTTTTTGGTGAGGACTGAAAAAAAAAATGGTTTAACACTTTGGCTATTGCTGCTTTTTCTGTTTTGTTGTCTTTCTCTCTTTATTTAGTAATCGGCCTACTCTATCTCTGGTCCTCCTCTTGCTTCTCATGTAGTTGTAAAACTGCTTGATTGTTACTCGTTATATCCTTAGCTAGTTTAACCTCATTTTGTGCCTTGGTCTTTCTAATTTTGTCCCTACATACTTGCGTGTTTTTTTTCTTTTGTGGTGGTTGTTTAACATTCCTCTGTTGTAATATAATCTAGTTTCCACTTTTTCTAGGACTCTCTTGACTTTCAGGTTATTGAAGATCTCCTGGTTAAGTCAGGTGGCCTCTTATCTTTCCTATGGATTCATATAGTTTGCTCTTGAGCCTTCAATAATGTCTCGTTAAAATACTACCAAGTCTCCTGAACCTTTTTCCCTTTAGACTTGCTTCTCACAGGATCTTACCTTTCAATTGTCTGAGTTTGCTAAAATCAGACTTCATTAAGTCCATTGTCTTTATTCCGCTGTTTTCCTCTCTTACTGTTCCTTAATATCATGAACTCTTACAGTTTCAGGAGCACTTTCAGTGAACTTTCTGTTACAGTTAAAATACTAAAATATTGCACCAAAGCCTACAGAAAGGATATCATTCTCTGTTAAATTCTGTAAAGTTTAGTGTAATAGCTTTAAAATCTGTTAAGTTTCTGTAGAACCCTATTGGTTTTATCTTATTAAATTTTATAGGACAATCTTATAAGGGTTAGTTTTCCCCTTAGCCCTTTTCCACCTCTTTGGCCACAATTCTCTAATCTCTTCTTAACCCCAGTTCTCAAATTATTTTTTTTTTTAAATCCCCTTCATACAAAATGCACTTTAAAAGTTGACCGTCCCTTTTGTGCAAACTTTATCTAATAGCTTCAAAACAAAATTAGACCTGTTGCCTTCTGTGATGTGAGAACTCTCATTCTCCCTCTCACACCTAGCTAAAGCAATCGTGTGAAGAGCTTATTTTCCTGTTTTGCTAGAAAGTAAATCTCCATTGAACAGTTATCTGCAGCTCTAATAGTAATATATATTTTTTTCCCTCTGCAAACATTAGGGCAGGAGGGAAAGGCTCACTGTCTACCAAGAAAATAAATGAGAAAAACAAAGGCCATGCAGCAGGTGTCAATTCTAAACTGAAAAAGGAGCGGGGGGTGGGGGAGAGATTGTCTTTGTTGAACTGTACTGTGATTTAATTAAGGGCAGTGCTCTCTTCTTAAAATATTTGTAAGCAATAGGGATAGACTGATATTCCATTCCGTGGTTGTTTTTTGTTTCGTTTTAGAAGACTTAATGCTTTCTAGGCTGTAGAGTTGTTTTAGTTCTAACAGGGGCTTTTGATTTTCCTAAACAGTTTTTTACTAGCATTATACAGCATTCTGGTTTCTTGGTATTGGCTGCCAAGTATGTTTTCCAATTGACTCACAAGGTCATCTGTGCTGAACTCAGCCATCCAGCTGTTCCTTTTTATTTAACCAGTGAGAGAACCTGCTGCATTATTTATCCCTTCCTCATGGGAGTAAATGCCAACATGGCTATGTTCTCAAAACATACTGTTTGACATCAGATAGAAATGTCTTACCCAACCAACAGTGATAGAATCTCTGTGGAAGCAAAGAGTGTAACTAAGTGAAGCATTAGGCTGATTAGCCATTGCCTTGGTTTGGGAATTTCTTTTATTCACGTCTCTAGTTAAGAGTCCATAGTGGATGCATGTGTACACCCAGAATTAAGGAAATCCCTCAGCCCACTGTCCTCTTGTGATGCTTTTTGTGAAAATGGTGATTTATACTATCCCTTTATAGACTGTAATTGAAATATAATGTTAGTGAGCATATCTAAAGAAATCTGATTGGAACTCCATAACATTTACTTTGCACAGGTGATTTTCAGGACTTTTCTTAATATATTTAATGACTTTTCTATGGCACTCATCACCATGTTGTCTGAGTACAGAATCTCTTTAAATATTTAATATGCCACGCGCAAATAGAAAATCATATGTCAAGTATCTTGATCATGGGAAGCATCATTGACTTGGTGCATTTTTCCTCACTAAACCTGAACAGTACAACTGTAAAACCAGATCTTCCAGTCTTTCTGTGTGTATACACACACACACACTTGGGCAAAACTCTCCTGACATAAAGACTATAGAATTTGACTTAGAGACACTAAAGGCAACATTTCTTTTCTGTTAGTCTTTTCTTCAGTGTCAGACACTCACATCTGTGCTCTTTCTTTCTTGTAGTATTCTGTCAGTTGTTTCTCTAACTGTCAGGTTGTAAGAAATTAATATAATGCTCTGCTTTTACTCTTGGTAAATTTAATTACTCTCTGATTAGTGCCAATATTTTTGATACTTGAGGCCACGTGTTGGAAAGCCACTCAGCATGTTCTTGAATTAAATTGACTGATTATTGTAAGACCAAACCAAAATGCTATTAAATAAACCTGGAAGAGCATTTATATTGATCTCCACTGACGATTTAACATGGCTGGATACAGTACTCCTTCAGAAGAAGCTTCCATGAAGACAAAAGTCTTAAAGTTACACAAAGCATTAAACCATTCTGAAACCCCTGCATTGTTGTCTGTAGATTCTTTACCGTATGTCAGAGGAGGCATTCTGATCTTTCTGATTTCTTTTAGCCATCAGCAAGAGGGAAAACCTTTAACGAGAATTTACAAAATACACCTCAATATTCTTTGCTGGAGAAAGTTTAGATTTCAGAAGTGTGGAAACCACAACATGACACTATTGCTCAGTTTAGGTCTCCGCTACAGTGCCCTGAGTTACCATAGCACATTAAGGTGAGCTTTATACAACAAAAAAACAATCCTCATGCTCCTCCTTATGCATCTTGACATTTTAATTTTGAACTTATGTTATTTTTACCTAACATATTGATTGATTCTCATCAGATATCTCTCTGTAATGTGCAGTTAATTAACCAGATTGTCTGCAGGTGACATGTTGATGGAATAACACTTACCATGACACTTCCCATTAAGGATGCTTTCTGTGATCAAAATACACTTAGGAGATTTGCTCCACAAGCTTTGTTTGGTTTTGATGACACATAATCTTTCATGTGGAGAAGCCTCTCACTGCATACATGAAGAAGGCATTCGCAAGTCACTTAAATAGCGAAGCATCTTAGTCAAAGACCTTACACATAAATAAACCAGTGAATGCTGAACTGACTCTGTAGCCTACATTGACCTTGTCATATATTATTGATATCTCAGCAGCATAATCATATTCAAGTTATCATGTTATCTCTTTTTAGTCTAATTATCTTTGAATACCTTCACTGGCTTCCTTTCATCTTATTTCAGACTTCTCTCCAAGGCACAGTACAACTTGTCCACTCTTTTGCCTCTGCTATTATTTCCTCCTTTGATTTTCCTCTTCCCAACTCTTCTCCTAATTACTCTGTGTATCCTCTTGCCTTGGTGTCTTCTTCCCTGGTGATCTTTGTACTTGTGTCTCTGTCTTCTCATGCACCAGTCAGTCAGCAGTCCTCCCTTCTTTCAAGCCCCTCTTAAAACATATACACCTCTGTCATAAACAGATAGCTAAGGGTTAATGTTTCTTTCACCTGTAAAGGGTTAACAAAGAGAACCAAACACCTGACAAGAGGACCAATCAGGAAACCGGATTTTTCAAAGCTTAAGGGAGGGAATTTGGGGGTTTTTCTTGGTCTTGGGTTTTTGTCTGTTCTGTGCTCTCTC
>NC_133773.1:23594596-23600394 GCF_003597395.2 Chelonoidis abingdonii
AAAACAATACAATTTAAAGTACTTATAGCCAAATACACATAAAGACTCCACCAGCCAGATACACAGATGCAAATACAGCAAAACAATTTAAAAGACTATACTTTTGCTACCTTGTACTTACAACTGGGAAACAGAAGATAAGAAAGATTGGAAATAGATCCTCTCATAGCTGAGAGAGCACAGAACAGACAAAGACCCCAGAGCAAGAAAACCCCCAAATTCCCTCCCTTAAGCTTTGAAAAATCCGGTTTCCTGATTGGTCCTCTTGTCAGGTGTTTGGTTCTCTTTGTTAACCCTTTACAGGTGAAAGAAACATTAACCCTTAGCTATCTGTTTATGACAACCTGTACCCTGATATAACGTGACCCAATATAACACAAATTCAGATATAACGTGGTAAAGCAGCGCTCCGGGTGGGGTGGGGGCGACGGGGCCGCACGTGCCGGTGGATCAAAACAAGTTCATTATAACACAGTTTCACCTATAACGTGGTAAGATTTTTTTGGCTTCCAAGGACAGCATTATGTCGGGGTAGAGGTGTATTTCCTGTGATGCTATTAAACAGGTATCTTTCCTAGATATCTCCACCACTGACATTGGACCACTGATCACTGTATTTAGATAACTTGAAAGATTATATGAAAATATGTTACTGACAGTATCTAAAAGAGGTTGTTAATGAGGGCAGGACTGCAAGTGCCGAATTTAAGCACATTAGTAGGCAGAAGCAATAATAACTTTAATCAGTGGTAAAACCACAGGAACCAAATCCTATTTATCTTGTAGAAGAAATCTCAGTGAAATCAATAAGACTGCTTGTGTGAGTTAAGTTGAGCAGGATTTGATACTGATTGAGAAGCAATCATACATTTCAATAAATATTCCAAAATGTAAACCATTTACTAGTCTTGATAACATTAATCTATTTGTCTACCTTCAATGGAAAAGTGAAGTTAAATGAAAGACTAAAATGAATTCTGTATGAATTCATAGCTACTTTTGCTTTTCTGTCCCAAGAACATATTTATACAGGCTTGTAGTAGCTTCTTGAACTGCTGTGTTAACTGCAGATTTCCTTCATACTAATTGAACCAGCACAGTACTGTTATGGACACTCTAGCCTTTGGCACATGCATAAGCAATTAAAAATAACAATGATAACTGAATATCTTGACACTTTCTCCTGCGACTATTAGCATTTTTCTCACTCCTTCATCTTACTATTTCTTTAGAAGGAGAATAGTCAACAGCTGTGGCAAGACATAGCATATTTGGCAGCTGGAGGATCCAGATGCCAGACCCTGGAATTAACCCATAAGCTGTGGTATATATATTTTTGGAAGCAAAGTTTGGAGCTGTTGCTAGTAGCACTTCTTAACTTTATAAGAACTTCTTGTCACAGGGTGGCTAGCCCCTGCAAGTGAAGTAGGTCCAGCTCCCCTGTGTCTGGATAGGTGTTCCCATTTGGTGGAGAAGCATCTGGGGACTATAAAGGATCAGGTTGACTGAGTTGGAAGAGACGCAGTGTGTGAGTATCAGTCAGGAAACTGAAGGAGGTCCTTGGGTAAAGCTGTAGAGAGCAGAAAGCTCTCTGCAGGCTGTTCCTGGGAAGAGGGAGGAATGGGCTAGGAGAATTTCACACCCAGGAGAAGGCTAGGAGAACAGTAAGAGGGGTTTGCTGATCTCCCTAAGCCAGAGAGCCAGGAGACAAGGACTTCAGAGACAGGAATAGCAACAACAGAAGGAGGTGCCCATTGGCTACAAGCTGGAGAGCTGGTGCCAAGGTCCAGAGAGGGCTGAAGGCAGGGCAGTAGCAGAGGGGCTTACCTGATGACATCTCCAGGCTGGAGAGATGGATCCAGGGAACAACAAGAGTGTTGGGATGATCTCCTAGCAGAGAGTCTGAGGGGTTCCAGCTGGGAAGAGTGAGGTAGCAGTCCAGCTGGGATGGCTGTCCTGCCAGAGAGACACACGAGGACAGATGCTGGAGCTGTGCTGGATAGGTGTGGCATGGTGAGGAATGCACTGGGACTGTGCTGATGAGTTGAGGCATGGTGAGGGATGTTGGGACTGTAAATTGTATGTACAGTTTGGACTATGCTAGGGATATTCTGGCCATGGAACATGTTTTGTTATCATTTATTTGAATGGAACTTCTGCAGTAAATGAACCCCACAAGGGCCATTTACACTAAGAAAGACAGAGGAGGGAAACTGAGGTACATGTGCCTGGCATGCTGATGCCTGCAAATGGAAGGTGCTCCAGGCACGGCCCCCCATGATATCTCTACGAGGTCTATGCCTGGCTTCTGTTCTGAGACTTGTGTAGCTTTCCAAAAAGTGGTTCTAACTATGGCAAGAACATCATGTCTATATGACAATAAGCTACTTTTTTGTCATAAATCTTAATACTGAAAAATATGTAGCCTAACAAGTCTTTGAAAATGCAGCCTCATAAAAATTCCTCCACAGATCCTTGAAATGGTTGTCTCAGAACACAAAGGGATGATTTAAGATCATTACATAGACATATATGTAGAGATGGATTTGAGCCCCATCCTCAACTGCAAACACATCCCACTGTTCATGGCAGTTCAGATTCAGATCTCTGCGTCTGTTTTTTTGACTGCTTCCAAAAATATAAGTAGCTTGTTTTCCAACTCTTTCCCAAGACTGAGGAAATCTCAAACTGAGATAATCTCGTGAAAACCATTCAGCGAATTTTGGCATCATCAAAGCCCCAGGTCCAGTGTATCCTCAAACCCAAAATGTGATCTGAGCTAAAAACTATTCCCACCCTGATTTTTTTTACCACCTCAGTTGAACGTAACCAACTCAATCCATCTGAAGTCATCTGGACATTAGGTGTCTTGAGAATTCCATGGAGTACTGTACACATAATTATGGGGCAGATTGTGAGGACTGTCCATGCAGTGTTCAGCAGAGCATGGGAAGCTCAATGGAACCTTTGTATTACTGTAATCCTGGGAGTGTTGATTTGGTACCTGGCAAAAGAGTAGCTGTAGTACTGCTGCATCTTATGCCTGGATGCCTATGGCTGATTGGTGGCTGTTATAATGGCTCAGATTGCAATTCCCTGTCCATGCCCCTTTTTTTCCACGGACATGCTCCATATATCAGGGGTTGCAAGAAGGTGTACAGCCAGCCTTACGCCACCTTGAGATTCCAATGTGACACAGTGAAGGAAAGAATTCCTCAGAAAACTAGGCAACCCAAGTGTGAAACTGTCTTTTGCCACCAGAGCAAAGCAAAAATGCTTTAACAGGCATCAGGGTCTGTCTGTAGATATATCCCACTTAAACGCCATTTTCTAATACTTCATTTTAGAGGCTGTAAACAATGTATATCCAATGTCATTGCTCTGAAATTGTATAACAAGAAAATTCCACATAAATAAAAGGATCTTAGTAATACCCTTGGATGTATATTGTTGAGTTCCATTGACTTCACAGGGAGGTGCAGATGTAAAGACAGAACTTGGCCTATAGCAATTTTACCTTTCCCCCCCTAAAGTGACTGATGATTGACCTTGAAAACTTATCACAGTGTAGTTTAAAAAAATGGGTTTTGTGATAAGGCTCTAGCTCAGCAGAGAGAAATAAAAAGATATCCAACCTGTGATTACATAGTATTCCCCTAAGGTAGCTTGGCAAGCATTTGAATTTAATCAAGAGTTATTGCTGTAAGATTAAATAAAGTCATAGTAGTGGTAAGTGAAAATGAGGGCCAAAACACATCACAAAATGTCATCAAGGAAGCACTATTTTCATCTACAGAACATGGTTTGGGTGTCAAATAGTAATTTCAGGACTCTAAGAGAGAGTGTGCTGCATTTCCCGTATGTTAACGTCAGTGATTTTTAAAATTATTTTATTTCAGTGCTTAGAAAAATAATCAATTTTTTCACATTCTGCCTTCTTTTACGTAACTTGTTATATAACTGTAGAGGTAATCAAAAGGAAATCATTTAAATTCCTAACAGGCAAAAGATCATAGAAATCTGCTTGTCTTTGCAGTACGTATTACAGAAATGCTTTATTAATATAGTTTTCAAAAGAGAACTGGACCAAAAAAACTTTAACTGAATATCAAATTGCTAGACTAAACAGTCAATCCTTATGCAAAAGCAATGATTAAAGACCCTTTAAAAGCCTTTACAAAAAAATTAAAGCTTGGAAATGGCCAGTTAAGAATAATAAATATTTTATTACGCTTGCAGTTCTTACATTAACTTAACAGTATAAACATTCACTTTACCTACAATCTCAAAAAATAGCCTTTCTTTACTCATTCCTAGAACATTCATTCTGTCCCAAGAGGCAATATATTTATAAAATGTCATTTATAAAATGTATTCATATCACTTTTACTGTATATAATAATGGTCACATACATGAAGTAATAGAAGAATATGCACTAATTAATGATGTATGTTGAAATAATTCATAAATGTTACCCTGTGGGTCAGAGTTAAGGTTGTCATGAGAAGGTGTAAAGTGTTGATACATGTTGATCTGGTCTTTGAGTGAATGCCTTTCTTCAATTAACATAGGAACTGTAATGGTAACGTAATATTTATCTAAATTATGTTAAAAAATATTGACATAACCATTTAACTATTTTATTTTTATATAGGGTTAAATTACTTACTGTGAGGATGTACCTTTTTGGCTGTGATTATTTCTTGCTTAATGAGAAATATTTAGCTTATAAGCAGTATAATATGCCTCATCCTTACGGATCAATGAGCAGAAACGTTTGTGCTGATAACAGATTTCAGCCCAGAAGTCCTAGTTCAGCAAGATATGTAAATATGTGGTGAATGTATCCATTGAAAACAATGGAACTAAGTATGCTCTTAAATTTGATCGTATGCTTAAGTGTTTTGCTGAATTGAAGCCATACATGGGCACAGATCTTTGTCCTTGTCAAGGATCCACAGGATCAGTGCTAGGCTCCCAGCTTAGGAATAGTGTCTTCGAGAAACCCCTTCAGTGTGCCAGACCCTCAAAAGGAGTTTCACTCATCGTTCAGCATAGGTCATGTGGCCTCGTCACCTCCTAAGACTGACCCTCTGCATCTTCATCACTCCTGCTTCACTCTATGTGCTCTGTTCAGCGAGTCCAACTGGTATACACTCCTGGTAGAGACTTGAACAATCCTCATGGATTAATGCCCCTCACCAAATATATACAGTGATGTTCAAGCAGCATTTTTCAAAATAGTAGGGTTGATTAGTTACCTGGAACACATTATAGGAAGTCCTTAGGTTAGCACAGAGCCACAAAGGTTAAAGCATCATCAGTTTTGGTCAGCCCAGAGCAATCCACCGAGCTAAGCTGTAATGAACTCCACTTTGAGGCTCTCCCTGTCTCCCTCTGACTTCCTTCCTTAGTCAGTTCCCAGGTGAAAGAGCCTTCAAACTTCTTCCAGAGCCAACTTATCCCCCAGCTCACTCTGCCTAGCCCTTTGTTTTCTAGCTGGGGTTTCTGCTCAGCTTCCCTGCTAAAAGTAACGTTGTCTTTCTAGACCCCTTCTTGATCTGGGTTGGTTTCAACCAGTTCCTTATTGTGACTGTATTCATTACATTGAGAGAGGGAGGTGACACACTGTCATAGTATCTTTCCCCAGTCTGAACCTTAGAGTCCAAAAAATGAGGTACTAGCATGAATTTCTCTAAGCTTAATTACCAGCTTAGATCTCATACTCTGCCACCAATCAGGACTTTGAGTGCCTGATAAACTCTGGTCTCCCCAAAACTTTCCCTGGGGACCCCCA
>NC_133773.1:23601041-23694449 GCF_003597395.2 Chelonoidis abingdonii
TGTGGTCACTCTCAGAAACCAGAGAGAACAGCAGACAGAACAAAAGACACACCCAAGCTTCCCTCCACCCAGATTTGAAAGTATTTTGTCCTCTGATTGGTCCTCTGGTCAGGTGTTGCAGGCCACTGTTTGTTAACCCTTTACAGGTGAAAGAGACAGTAACCCTTAGCTATCTGTTTATGACACTCACACAGCTATGTCTGCCCTGAGAGCAAATTTAATACCTTCTCCACTCCACTGGACAGCAGTGCAACATATAGGGGAAACTCAGGGACACATAAGGTTCACCAAATAATTACAGAAATTCTCACTTTGGCACAGTCCTAATGAGAGTTTGTTTACAAAATTGAAGGGAGTTAGGCACCTAACCTGCTTAGACATTTTGTAAGGCATCTATTTGCATCTTTGTAAATCTGGCCACAGGTGCCTAAAATTTTCTGCAAAACTAGGCTTGTAGGAATTTGTCTAGACAATTGTATTGTGTTGTATTGTATACACAGGCATGTGGTGCATTTTGTGGTGCCAGATTACAAGGCATTCACATTAAAAAAGTATCATCTGATAGAATACACGTTTTTGCACCATCTTATCCTTTCATTTCCATAATAGAGCTTCCCTCCTCAGATGTAGAAAGGGAAGTAGGGAAGCCTCCTCAAGCATGCAGTACTGAAATTTTCCTCCTGTGCCAATGAGGCTGCATCTCCCTTCTCCTACCTCCCCACACCTTCACTGGCCAGAAGAACTGTGATGGCACAAGGTGCGGGGCTAGTAACCAATATATAGTAAAGGGCTGCAGTAAATTGCTTTCTGCCAGCATAAAGGGCAAAGCAGGACTCTCCTGTGGCGACAAAAGCGTCATACCAATCTTTATACATTGCTGAGCTTACGGGCTCAATCTAGTCCTAAATCTACATCCTAACATTAAATGGTGTGATTTTGTATTTTCTACACATAGCGTTTTTAACCCCACTTTGATGGAAAACTTCATACATCTTTAGTTATTGAGTCAAGTATGACACCTCTATAGTGAACCTTTTAATATCTTCATTGTATAATGAAACTGTACACATCTACCCACCAACATCTTGCCTATATCTGTGGGTATCAAAGATGTTACATTTTAAATAAATACAAAGCAAGAGCATGCTATTTTGTCTGCAAATAACCACATCTAATAGATACCTTGCTTTGTATAACATTTGTAGTTCATTAAGCTCCCACGGTATCCAATTATTGTATGAAGTTGTGTAGGTTTAGATACGTGCTAGAAGACAGCATTCACCATACATAATTTATGCAGACGCCCAATATTTAAATAATAAAGGAAATTATTTATTACTTTTTTTTGCAGAGGGGAGAGCAATTTTCTGTCCTACAGTTTGGAATCTCTTGAATTGTTCCACATTCTGGCCTTTATTAATGAAGCCCCCAGTGCAGAGTTCAGTGGGTTCTAGCGTCCATGCCAAAGCAATCTGATTGTAGGATCACAGCCTTAACTTCAGTGGGAGTTGAAGGTGCCCAACATCTTTGACATGAAATTTCCTTTTCTCCCTGAATGTTTGCAAAATTATCTGATCAGACATCCATTTGATGTGGAAATGTAACCAAAAAAGTAACATTTTCTTCATTTTGGCTACATCTGGGGCAAGTGTGATTCACATTTAATTTCCACTTGCCTATGTTATTACTAATGCTAGTTAATTCCATTTGCAAAGACAATTGAAGATTAGTCCATTGCTTTTAAAATGTACAGCTGATTACACAGAATATAATCTCTACATTTGTATACATAGATGTTATCATTTGAACATAGTAGATTAAATGTTGTAAGCAATCTGCAAAATTTATATTTGCCTATGCTAATTAAGCGCTGTTACATTTTATTTGCATTTGCAAATAGGTTATTTTCTCATTACTCAAGTTAGTGCTCCATGAGCTGAGGTAAATACCATGTCATTTTCGTCATGGGACCAGAACATTGAACTAAATGAACTGTATTCCACTTCAGGCCCATTTTCTGATAAATTAAAATGACTAATGACATTTTTATTAGTGTGAATCCACACATTGATTTAAGGGAGTGAGGTGTTTGGGTAACTTTTACTGTTATCCATAAATATTTCTGTTTTACTATTCTTATGAACTTAAATACTTATGCAGTAAATTGAATCCAATATGCTTAAAAATACATTGTGTTAAAGGCAATCATAAATATCTTATAAAGAAAGTAGAAATGTTTCTTTGTAGAATAAACAGACTGTCAAAATCAGAGCAAGACATATCTCTGAAAAAGGGATGAAATCTGCAGAGATGCTTTAGTTTTGGTTGTGTCACTTGCAGGACAGTATTTTAAAAAAATCTGTACTGAGTCTGCAGATGTAATTCATCACTTGTACACTATAGTGATTTTTCAATTAATAGTTTATATAGCAAACTTTAGTAGCATAAAATTGCATCTGTAACAAGTTTAGAAATTACATTTGGTGTAGTTTAGTTTTCCAATTCAGGCTACTGAGTTAGTACAAGTTACCTTTTAATTTTTTACTCTGAGTCAAAACTATAACTGAAACTGTTTGTCAAATTGTATTTAAAACCATCTGCTGCTGTTGCATCGTTTCATTCTTAATATTTCTCTGTAGCTCAAGAAATTGTATAGCCTGTAAAACATTGATCAACAAAACTTCCAAAATATTTTGTTACACGTGGGTGGACTTCTACCAACTGAGAGCATGTTTTAAATGTGAGCAGAGGAAATCCTTTTGTTTTGATTTGGGGAAATTTGCTTTAAAAAATGGATGAGTTAGATATCATTGGGTTGTTTATTATATCTGTCATAGTGAGACTGACAAGTAAACTTTATCTGGGGAATTTTTATAGTAGTTTTTCAAAGGTGATGTAAGTTAATTTGAATAGGGAGGTGGTGGAATTTCCATCCTTAGAGGTTTTTAAGGCCTGGCTTGACAAAGTCCTGGCTGGGATGATTTAGTTGGCGTTGGTCCTGCTTCGAGCAGAGTTGGACTAGATGACCTCCTGAGATTTCTTCCAACTCTAATCTTCTACAATTCTATGAATGAAACATATATATGTATGTATGTGTGTGTGTATACATATATAAAAACTGAACATGATTCCATACCATGAGGTAGAATCTTTTGAGATTGTTGTCAGTGGAGACATTTGATTTGGCAATAGTAAGTAGTAGGAACAGTAACAATACTAAATACCAATATAGCACTTTTTATCTAGTGATATAATTCTGCTTTACAATTGTGGGTATCATTAACCAACCATTAACCAACAAGGTAAGTGAAAAGCCAGATTTGCAAATATTAGGTGCTAAACATGCAGATACATGCTTAATTGGTTTACAAAAGAACCTATGTGAGTTAAGCATCTAATTACCATTGAGTCAATGGGAGCTGAGTGCCTCATATGCTTAGTTGCTTTGGCAAGGTGCTAGGCATCTATCAGTAACTTAGAGCACCTAAATACCTCTGGATCCAAGTGACTTTTCCAAATTTACACAGCAAGTTAGTGACCTCAGGAATAGAAACCCTGCCCCGCTACCGCCAGCCCTTCTCTCTGTGACCTTGTGTGAACCCCAATCTGACTTAGTCCTGTGCCCTGGACCCTTGGGACTCACACTGCTTCATTGTTTAGAAAAGTCTGTATTATAAACTTAACGTATAATGTCAGGATGATAACTTTTTTAAAAAGTTGTTGATTCAGTGTAACATATGAAGAATGTCTTAAAGTTTGGTTGATATCTTTTCTCACATCAAAAAAGCATTAAATCAATTTTATTGGTCAAATTTGTATCAATAGGCTTCACAGGGACAGCATAATTAGTTTGAACTTCACCTACATCCTTTTTATACATTATTTTGTGCCTAATATTAGATTGCTAGGCTTGTAGGGGAATGTCTACCCTGCAATTAATAAAACAGTGGCACCGAGTCTTAGAGCCTGGGTCAGATGACTTGGGCTGTGAGACTATAAAATTGTGCTGTAGATATTTCAGCTTGGGGTGGAGCCAGGGCTCTGGGACCCCATGATGGTAGAGGGTCCCAGAGCCCTGGCCGAAGCCTGCACCCAGATATCTACGTAGCACTTGTATAGTTCCATAGCCCGAGTCAGCTGACCCAGGCCAGCCATACCTGTGCCACCAGTTTATCACTGTGTGGCTATAGTGTAAGTGTGACACAAGTATCATCATAATGAAAACCGATTTCAGTGGAGGCTGGCAAAAGCTCCCAACCCTTTACATACTAATTTTATCGAATAGTCTCAGGTTTAATTTCTTAACATTGGTTGATCTGTTTATGAATATTGGCACTTTTCTCACATTTCCACATACTCTTTGAATTTTCATCTTTTTATTTTAAATATGTCCACTGATCTAATGTGGTTTGCTGGGCTAAAAACAGAACTAAGTATTCATTAATTCTTTCCAAATGTACGCGCAGTGACAGTGTTGTTGTGGATCCAGACAGTTCTCAGATGATCTACTCCAAATATTTTGCCACAGATATGCTTCATCAACTGGAACTTCAGAATATGGGAACCAACTTATTTCTTTTCCTGAAGGCATTAAATGTGTATTAAACTGATATTACAGTAGCAGTGTATTGTACCATAGTTGGCACATAATGTGCTTATTTGTTATGGAAATGGTTCTCCTGGTAACCACTTTAAATAGAGAAAAGAACATTAAAGAATTCCTCTCTTTAAAAATCAAGACAATTTTTCAATTTGTTCATTTTGAATGTTAACAAAATTCTGTTTAGTTTTAACATCTCATCTCCAGAAAATGGTTTTCTGTTTAATAGCATGCTGAAACTGGGCTCAAATTATGTAAAGGGTATTGACTGAATCCTATTGCCTACCACCTGCCATCATTCCTCTTGGATGGCTGAGTTCTTTGGTGTGCCAGCATTTAATAGATCAGCAAAGACTGAGTGTGGGGTTTTCAAAAGTACTCAGTGTTGGCTCCACTCTGCTCCCATTTAAATAATTGAGAGTTTTAAACTTGAATGGTATTCAGATCCCAGTCCATCTACTCTCCTTACCCTAGTCATCTGGGATTAAAGTGCAATTCACTTACGACTGAGGAACAGTGGTGGTATGACAAGGGGAAACCTGTACTGCCATAGCTCATGCTATGCTGTTCTTGTAGATGAGTATGCTCATTTTTAGCTATGTCCCTCTCCCTCTTTTCCCCTGTCTCTCCCTTATAGTTTGTGCTCTCCCCCACCTCTTAATCTTTACAAAATGAAGCCCTTCCCTCCTCCCTAGCTCGCCACTAATCCACCAGACCCAATCAAAACACTGCAATCCAACCCCACGTGATTACATTTTGCAACTCACTGCTGCTAGCTTTCTGTACTACTGAGACCTCCTCATAGGTCCACGGCAGTTCCCTTTGCAACATTCCATCCTGCACACCATAATGTACCCCATCTCACATCTGCTGGTTTCTATCTTACATACTGGGATTAAAACTGGTAGCAGGGGAAGTGTGCCCTATCAGGGACAGTGGGAGAGGGTGAAGGAAGGGTTGTGACATTGAGCAAATGGCGTGAGGTGTGAATTACAGATTTTTTTATGATATTTATAGACATGCAAAGGAGAGTCATTTCTTTTCAATTTCTTTTTAAAGCCATCTAAATTAAATTGTAGAGCATGGTACATGGGACAGTCCTAAACATAGAAACCTGTCCTTAGTGGCTAAATTTAGCCAGCTTGCAGCTCCTTGGCAAGCCACTAATCTTTTAAAGGCTCCCTCTAGTGTTCCAGAATCTAAGTTTCATCTAAAAATGTGTAGCCCTTACAGTTGGGAAGATTACACTAGATTCACATTTTGAAGGTAATCTATATAGTTTTTTAGGCCTTGTCTACCCTATGAGGTTAGGTTGAATTTAGCCACGTTAGGTAGATTTAAAAATGAATGCTTCCACACAACCAACTCCATTCCGTCGACCTAAAGGAATCTTAAGATCAATTTCTATACTCCTCCGCGGCAAGGGGAGTAGTGCTAAAATCAACTTTGCTGGATCGAATTTAGGGTAGTGTGGACACAAATTGACGGTATTGTAATTTCCTGTTTGGTCAGCATGGCAAACTCAGCAGCACAGGTGACCATGCAGTCCTCCTAGAATCATAGAGCGTAGAATGTTTCTGTGCTCCCTCATCATCTCTGTCCCTGAGGACATCGCAGATTAGAAGGTGAAAAAATGCACTTGCGATGACATGTTTTCCGAGCTCATGTAGGGCACAGATTAATGCGTGGAGGCATTCAGTGGCAGAGGCCAGGAAAGAATTAAGTGAGCATGAAGAATGGAGGCAGGACATGATGCTGAGGCTAATGGGGGAGCAAACAGACGTGATGAAGTGTCTGTTGGAGCTGCAGGAAAGCCAACAAGAGCACGGACCCCTGCTGGATCCACTGTATAATAACTGCCTACCCTCCTCCCCATGTTCCATCCTCACCCAGATGCCCAAGAACATGGGGGAGGGGAGAAGGCTCCGGGCACCCAGCCACTCCACTGCAGAAGATGGCCCAAGCAACAAAAGGCTGTCATTCAAACAGTTTGATTTTTAGTGTGGCTACAATAAGCAATGTGGCTTTGTCCTTCCCTCCTCCCCCAGCCCACCTGGGCTACCTTGTCCGCTATCTGATTTTTTTAATTAATAGAGAAGGAACGTGGTTTCAAAACAATAGTTACTTTATTTTGAGGGAGGAGAGTAGTTGGCTTACAGGGAATTAAAATCAACAAAGGGAGCAGGTTTGCATCAAGGAAGAGCACACACAACTGTCCCACCAAAGCCTGGCCAGTCATGAAACTGGTTTTCAAAGCCTCTCTGATGTGCAGCGTGCCTTCCTGTGCTCTTCTAATCACCCTAGTGTCTGACGCGAAATGATTGTTTGTCGTTCCTTTCGCAGAGGCAGGGGCGACTGACAACATGTACCTAAAACCAACTGCAACAATGTTTTTGCCCCATCAGGCATTGGGAGCTTAACCAAGAATTCCAATGGGTGGCAGAGACTGCGTAAACTGTGGGATAGCTACCCATAGTGCATAGTTCCGTAAGTGGATGCTAGCTACGGTAGTGAGGACGCACTCCGCTGACTTAATGTGCTTAGCGTGGACATACGCAATCGACTGTATGAAACCAATTTCTAAAAATTGACTTCTATAAAATGGACCTAATTTCATAGTGTAGACATACCCTTAAAAAGCCTGAAACTGTAGCTCTGTCAGAGGTATGAACTGTCCCTATTCATCTTAGTGAGGTATCAGCTTTTGAATTCTAACAATAATTATTTGAAGGTCAACAGCATTAACTATTTCACTGGTTATCAAAGTGCAAGGAAGAAGAGTGGGAATCACAGTATGTAGATTTGAATAATCTACTGTGAGTGGTGTCTCAAACGGAGCTTGGCTTGGCATGATTTGAAGACTAGATCTCCCTGACTCCTGAGTTTATTCCATCCCCTTAATGGAAGACCAGGCATTCAACACATTCCATATTCCACTGCAGATTCTCAACTGTGGAGTATTTTTTACCTTTTAACAATCTGTTAATCTGAGAGAGAAATTTCTGTCAGGAATGGCTGTAATTTGCTCTCCCTGCTATGAAATGGACAAAAGGAAAGAGTTTGCAATAGAGGAGGTCGGTTCTCAATTCCAATATCTGCTTCCAGTATTGTCCAATAGCTAGATTCAAGGTCCACTGAGAGCCAAGGTCTGAAGCACAGGACTGGGGGCAACATTGGAAGTGAAGATCTGGTAGAACCTCTTTGTCAGGCAGCTTTGACGTGGTTTGGGGAAGGGGCTAAATAAAAAAAACACCATCCTCAGTGAACACTGCACTTTGTGGATCTTTTAGCTGTAGCTTTCTCTTTCCCAGCCTCTAAAGAGGAAAAAAGTGATGAGACTTCTTCACATGTCTGTTGTTAGTATATGGTATTCTCCCAAAGGAGAGACCTAGCTGAGACTCTAGTGGACAGTTCAAGAATCCCCATGTCTAACCAGAAGTGGATTGGATAAGAGGGCTGGGTGTGTATTCTTTCCTCGAGAAATCATCTTGGACCTCAGAGCAGAAGCTAAGTGTTTGAAGTTTGCTGCTTAGTTCCTGGGATTCTTTAGTCTTCTCTTCTTTCATCTCCCACTTTATTTTTTCTTGCTTCTTCCCTCTCTGCTTTGGAGCTAGCTAGAAAGGAAGAATGAAGCAGAGGCCTAATGCTCTCTGTTTCCTCTTTGAGACTTGTACACCAAGTTTTTGGGAGGGTGGGTGTGTTTAGCTGACATTTTAAACCTGGGTAAAATGAGGTTTAAAATGGAGACAGAACCTGAACTTTAGGAGCGCAGTGACAACAGATGCCCATTGTAGGAACTCATGTCAGAAATGATTACAATAAATACAAGAACCAAGTTTATGACGAAATAAAATGAGTAGTTTTTTTCAGTCTTTTATTTTAATCAATCTTGCTGATCTAAATTAATTTTTTTGTAATTTCTGCAGGGCTTGAAATTTACAGTTTGTGTTAAAGTTCCACAAGGGACAGTTAGAAAGTAGAGTTGCGTTTAAATAAATGGGAAAATACTAATTCAGCTAACTGTGTTTATTCTCATTTGGGTCATTAGAAGTAGTTCAGTTACCATATAGTGTAGTGTAGTGTAGAAACCGTGGAGCTATTGAAATGAAAATCTTAAAAATGTGGTTTAATGTTTGCTAGGAAGACTCAGTGCTGCTGTAAGGCTGGAGAGAGAGGGATGTATAGACATGTACCTCTGTTCATCAGTGTTTCATTTAGACAAGTTTATCTTAATTTCTCTAAAGGTGCCTATTATAATATGCATTCCACACACTCAGATCAATTGTCTTTCAACTCCTTCCTTAATCTGGTATCTTGCAAACTCTTGGGTTTGAGGGCAAGAGGATGTTTATATGGTGCATTAGCACCAAATTTCAGTTTCTTTCTCTGCTTGATAACAATTCAGTAGATTCTTCTTGGGTCTGTTTATGAGCTAACAGTTTCATAAGTGTATACGGGTTTTGGAAGCTAGTGTCACAACTTGTACATATATTTTGGTAGCTATAATATTACAATAATTCTAGTTTTGTTAGGTTTCTGTATTGGTTAATTAGATTGCTTTGTGTATTGGTGTTAGTGAGAATGCAAGAAAAGGAACCTAGCAATTTAAACTCTTTCCTTAAGTGCAACTGAAATATTTTTTCAAGAATGACCATAATCAGAACGTACTTTAGGGATTGCCATGGTGTCTCTGTGTGTAAGATATCAACTGAGTCATCAAGATATAGAAGGAGATTTAAAAAGTGAAAAGTTGTTTGTTTTTAAGTTTATGTGGTGGTTACACTACCTCAAATATAAGGCTGATATTACGTTGTTAAACATACCACTCCAAGCTTTTGAAGTTTCTCTTTGGCTTCTAGTAGAAAAGAAGGTCTGATGAGTGTGTCATTTCCACTAACTGATGTTTGTGAAGATGGCGTGGGATCTCTTTAAGGAAACAACACATCATCAGTTAAGACTTGAGATTTCCATTGGCAGAGAGTAGATTCTGAGTTTAGTGTAGGGACTGCACCTTAGTAAAACCCCGGTACAATTTCAACTTTTTGTAAACCAGAAGCAGAAAAATGTTGTTTGCTTTCTCTCTAGATAACATGTGATCTGGTGTTTCAAAGTTAAGTACTATCATGAATCCTCAGAGTACTAGAATCTTCGTAGATTGGAAGACACATTCTGCGGGTTTCAGTGGAAAGATTTACTAGATAATATTCCCATATACGACCATGAGACCATAAGAAAATAGGCATCACTCATATTCTGTTAAGTCTGCTTACAGTCATGGAGGAACTTGCACCAGAGGTTAATGGCAGGCTCCTTGACTATGCTGTAAATGCAACCAGCTACCAGAATGAGATAGCGTCAAAGGTAGCAAAGGGGAGCAGAAAGCAGTGGATCTTCTAAGGTTTACCCATCATTAACTTTTACCCAATTCACCCAATTTTATTACCAAAAAAATCCTACTTTTATTTATTAGAAAAAGAGGAGGTATAATTTGCCAGGGATTGAAAGATTTTGAGGCTGTCAAGCAGAAAGAAGGGGGAGAGAAAAAATGGAAGCTAACAAAAGAGGGGAGAAGGAAAAACAAGAAGCTAAGTAGGGGGAAGCTAGGAGGGAAGCTGAGAAGTTGGACACAGCACGCTGGCAAATAAGTATATTTAAGAACTTGGTATGTGCTATCCAGAATAGAATACAGTTGGAATATTTGTTAGCAGGGCCTCATAGGGCAAACTCTCTTAGAAAAAGGTCTAAGCCACTGAACCAAACTGTAAACCCTGTATATGATGGAAACCACTTCAAGCCCAGGAATGCGGCAGCACCCCTAGTTCCAATACCTATAAAAAGATCTGCAGCATATGACTTTCTATCTTCATTCCTAGGTCCTACATGATACACAGATACCTCCTGATGTTTTTTGGGAATCTAGCACACGCATCATGAGATGTTCATCCAGTTTCATGGGAGGAAAATGACACTAGACTATTAGGGCATTTTTGATGGGTTTAAGGCATCAGATATAACCAGGAGGGTTTTCAGTATAAGGACACTTGCGTTGCACAGGAAAGTGTTTTATTTGTTTTCTAGGGAAAGGACTACAAGGCTTTTATCTCAGCCCTCCTCTCTTTTTCCAGACTTTCTCTGAATTGAATGGGAAATTTCTTCTTCGGTAAAACTCACATCCCTTTCACAAATGCCATACATCTACCCTCCTCATTACCACAGTCCTTACGCTTGTCTGATTCTAAGGGGAAGCATGTTTGTGCTGTCGATTGCCACAGACATGCTTGAGTTTATTTTAGTCAAAATATTAATATTGCAATGCTCATGAGAGTCTTGAAAGCTGGAATTATCTACCTCATCAGAGCCAGCTGTGCTGATACCACTTGGTTGTGTAAAATAAGCCTTGCACAATTTACTACTTTGGAAATGTTCAGATCAGTACAATTAGACAACATGCTTCTCTCCAAATTCTACCCTCATAGCTCTACCTGGCCCCATTGTGGACCTCTGCCTGCTGAGTAATCCATGCTGATAAATAGCCATGCCATGGAACTTCCTCAGAAGAGGCATATGGGGGCCCGTGGACATAGCGTATGGCAATATGATGACTTCCTGACAGCCCACAAGTAAATCACTATGTCCTAATGTACTGCTGCTAAATTCTAAGCTATGAAGACTTTTGAATTTGCCCTTAAATTGTGAACAGCTGTCAAGAATAAAGGGTAATGGCACAATGTTTCCTTTCAAGAAATGCAAACTTCAAAGTTCTTGATATGTGGATTCTGATTATGAAAATAAGGCACCAGCTGGAAAGAATGGTGTGCACAGCAGCACTTATTGTAGGAAAATATAAATAAAGAAGATAAAGGGTCAGAGGAAAAAAAATCTTCATGAGGGGGATTGCAGTTGAAGTTGCGTTCTTATTCCAGAGGATACCTTTTGTTTCAATATGGAACACAAATCTAAACTAGCATGTACAAATGATGCCATGCCTGATAAATGTGGTGTTCCCAATGCACTATGTATGCAAAATGATTTTTATTATCTACACAAGCTTACTACTTAAATAAATTAATAGCTTTGGGAAAAATACATAACTAAGTAGTTGTACATAATCATAGAATATCAGGGTTGGAAGGGACCTCAGGAGATTATCTAATCCAACCCTCTGCTCAAAGTAGGACCAAGCCCCTGACAGATTTTTGCCCCAGATCCCTAAGTGGCCCCCTCAAGGATTGAACTCACAACCCTGGGTTTAGCAGGCCAATACTCAAACCACTGAGCTATCTCCCTCCCTTGCCCTCTGCTTACTGTATGAGGTACTTGTTAAGGATAAATTGCTTCAGTATATTTTGTTAATCCCAAAGGGCACAATATGCTGATGATGTCCAAATCCTGTTGTTTTCAGTGATTCCGTGTCAGTGGCACCTTACCTTGTGTACAGAGCTATGATATCACTGTCAAGATTCCTTTGTCCTTTTGTTACATTGCAGATTTTCAGCTCCTTGTCCCTTGGAGGCAGCATGGTCTAGTGGTTGGAGCTCCGGTCTCAGATTCAGGAGATCAACCTTCTGTTCTCATGCTGCTGCTGATATGCTATATGACTGTAGCCAGGTCACTTTGCAGCTCTGTCTCAGTTTCTCCATCTGCAGAGTAGGGAAAATATCTTTAGGAAAATGCTTTGGAATCTTTGGGTGACAAAGGGCTAAGTGTCATTATTTATTACTAGGAAACTGGGTTGTTGGGTTTTCTTTTTTATACAAGAGTCATTTGCATTATTTTTAAAATGTGCACATCATATCTAGTGAATGAGAGAGCTTCAATGTCAACATTTTAAAAATAACTATTTTTGAAAAATGGTTATTTAGAATGCAGTAAGCATTATATACCAGATCGTTAATGTGTTGATATCTCTGGTATAATCTTAAATTGATCCATATTAGCTTCAAAAGTAATAGGGATTGATTCTCAGCTGATGTGCATTGGTGTAGCTTAATTACCATAGGTTTTAATTTTATGTAGAATTAACCCAGGGTGACCAGGTGTACCAATTTTATAGGGACAGTCCCAATTTTGGGGTCTTTTTCTTCTACCTCCCTCCCCCTCTCCTGATTTTTCGCATTTGCTATCTGGTCACCCTAAAGTGATAGGGATTTGGCTGCACTTGGGTAGTGTGTGACATTGCTGATGATAGATGGTAGTAGTTCATATTCAGGTTGTAGGAAGAGAGAAATGTACAGTGGCAAAAGTGGTGTGTTATACATAGGCTTGGCGAATAAGATTTTTTTAAAATAATTTTAACATATATTGGTTTATTTTTCTGTTTTTATCTATTTAAAGTTTCATAGTCGCAGGAAATTATCAGACAATTTGCTGCGGGGGGAGGGGGGGGACAGACAGTTTACAGTAGATGCTGAGATGCAAAAAAGTTAGTTTTATAACCGTTAAAGTGCCAATTGTCAACATAACATGTCAAAATATACACAGTAAATATCTTTAAATCAAATTTCAATAATATCTTAAGTAGCATTTCTCTTACTTTGCCTATCTATATATTTGAATGATGATTGATGGAAATATTTTTTCATTGGTTTATATGTATGGTGAAATATTTATTCGTTGGTTTGTGTGGGTGGTGAAATTGATGTCTATCAACATTTACCAATTTAAAATATAACCTTTCCAAGCCAATTATGCATATTAATTAATATAGCTGTATCTGTGTAAAGACATATCTGAACAGGTCAGAACCTACCCCTGAAAGCATATTTAGAAAAGGACAATAGTTTTAACAGTCCAGATATTCAAATATCAGGATTGATAACTCTTTCCACTCCATGGGTAGGAGACTATCAAAGACTGAACTGTTTCATATGCTGAAGGTGAAGCTTTTTTTTTTTGTATTCTACAGATTTTGTATTCTTTTCAATTATCTATTGTGTATTCTAATGTGGGAGAAAATGGGTTGGGTATTACCTATGAAAAGCTGGAATGTCATTATTGAAAGAAATACTGCTAACTTGTTGAGACTACATGCAAGTTACATCATCCATGGAAAATGTAAAAGCAGTCATTGCCTCCTAGAGCCTCTGAGAACCAAGCAGCATGAGACAAGCTAGCTCTGACGTTTTAGACTAAGGGTACGTCTATACTACCTGCTGAATCGGCAGGTAGTGTTCAATATATCAGGGATCAATTTATGCGATAAATCAATCCCCAAATCGATGCCCATACTCCTCCTCAGCAGGAGTAAGTGGAGTTGATGGGGGAGCTGCAGCGGTCTCTTCGCTGCCGTGAGGACGGCCAGGTAAGCCAAACTAATATACTTCAACTTCAGCTACGCGAATAGTGTAGCTGAAGTTGCGAATGTTAGTTCGAACCTCCCCGCTAGTGTAGTCCAGGCCTAAGATTGCTTGCCATGACATTGTATCAGTTTATCAAGTGGTTTTCCCCTACGTAAGCAAGCTTTCTGGTAGCAAAAGAAGCTTCCAAGGTACATATGTAATGCAATTTATCAGCTAGTCTTCAGTACTGGTAGCATGCTACCATTCTCCACAAGTTCTATGTCACTACTTTACTGTATCTAAGCCACACATGAGGGGGAGAGGTATAGTGTAAATGACTTTCATTTTCTGCCTTTGTCCCTCTGCTGGTATGCAAAAGGCTTATGCTAGCCTAGGATAGAACCCTAAAGCTTCATGTTATGCTTGGATTACCTTTTTCTGCACTGCAAGCTATTATCTTGGTTAATGCATCTGAAAATACAATCAACACTCTGTCTTTGACAACAAACTATCTCACAAGCCTTCTCATTTAAGTTTTCACACATCGTTCTGAGTGTGGTATGTATCTTCATACTCTCATTGTCCTAGCCAGCTGCCATAAGCTACTATTCTGTAACCAACTGCAGCCTCTGAAATGTCAAGACATAATGAAAAAGAGAAAATAACAAAGTTTGTCAGCTAGTAGGTTCCACGCTCAATCTTTTCTGGATGATTGGCTCATCTTAGATTGTACTGTTATTGCTCTTCTACTGCCTGTGCTTCTGGGCTCAGAGGTAGGGTTTTCTTGCTACCGTAAGTCAAGGCAACAGTGATGAATACCAATGAAGTATGTGTCCCAGCCCTAGGTAGGTATGTTTTGGTGATGTCATCAGGCTTCAAGGACACCATCTTGGAACTTTCCAGGTGTTGGATGAGTTGGGGTTACCATTCAGACATTTTTTGGTGGTAGCATGTAGGAGATGATGATTTCCAGTCATGCCTATCTCTTCTCACAGCATCTCAAGTTGTTTTTACCACTCTGTAGCCTGTATGTTGTGGGTACATTATAAACTGATCACTGTGGCTACTGAGCGCTATGAGCAGAATTAAAAATCATTCATGACAGGAACAAAGTTTGAATCCTTTAAATCCCCAGGCTGGATTCTACTATTCTCATCCACCTTGAGCATCACCTTACCTCTTGATTTGTCTTGTTGATTTCAAGAAGGAAGGAAGGCTATTTAAGAGGATTAAGGGCATCAGAATCTGGCCATATGTATAATCAAAAGACAGAGCTTTACTTTGGAATATTTTAAAACTGTTTACTAATAATGTTACTGGCTGCTGGCTGCTGTGCTGCAGAGATGTACAAATATAATTGAAAATCAGTCCTGTGCAGTCAGTACTAATGCAACCAGCGTGGAGCCAAACGTTAGGTCTATTTTTTTCTTGAATTGTTAGGAAACACATTTATTGATTAGGGATAATTCATGGTAGAATGCTTTAGAGACCAGGCCACGTACAGCATGAAGGAAAATAGTGATGACTAAGTCCTTGTTTCATTTCTCTCCCTTGCACATTTACCACTTTTCTTGCAATGATTTCTCCTTTTTCAAAGTGATTTGGATCCGAGAACATTAGCTACGTTGTAGAAGCGGGGACTGTAAACAAACACTGTGCTGAGCCAGCAGATTGCTAAATTTCAAGAGATGTGTTGAATGATTGATAGCAGGAATTATCTTACTAAGTGTCTCCTACTGATGTATTAAAAATGGCAATGTCTGAAAAACACCTTGGGCTTGTTTTAAACGTCCTGTGTGTGTCTTGCTATACTCAATACCAGAGGCCTGATAAGAAATAATTTACTAATTAGTACTGCAGGTATCTGATCAAGGCTCGAATTTCACTTTAATTGCTAAAATTATCTGTTCTTTATGCAAAAAGTTTTGTTTTGGGTACAAACATTACCATATTATGTTAGTTCCTATTTAAAGTCTAATTATGATATTTAAAAACAAAGTATGGAATAATGTGTGCATGCCTAATGCATGTGAGTTTCAACAATGTCTACACAGAGCCCTTTTCCATATCGAAGGAAGGAAAAAAGTTTATATTGCCTAATTGTTTTGTTTGATACTTTAAACCAAGTGGAAAAGGTATCGCCAGAGCTGCACACAGCCTTTCGATAGCCTGGCACTGCGCCCTTCGATAGCCTGGCACTGGTACTAAATGTAACAAAGGTGAAAACTTAAATATGAAAATACTACATGTGACTGGTTACTTAGAGAAGACATGAGACAAAATAATACATTTGTTAGCCATACGTAGTCTGATATCGCCATGTTTCGTGGTTATTTTCAAGTTCACACATCTAAAGAGCACACTCTACATTTATACCAAATCATTCAGTGTTGAACAGAGAAATAAATCTGGACATCAGCAGCATAGCAATGCTAAAATATTTGTCTCTGAATAGTGTGTCTCCTGTGGGAAGATATGAATGGCAAGCAAATTAGGATCAAATATACAGCTTTATGTGAGGCACTGTGGAGGAGTTGGATGCTATTTCTGAAGCATGGGACAGTAAAGTCTTATAATATAGAAGTTACACCATAAGAGATGTGAACATATTTATGTAAAATAAAATAGACATCTTAACTTGTGCTTCTGTTTAAGGTCTGATTTAAGTAACAACTTGAGAAAAATCAGAGGTGAGGATGAATTTCTTTCCTAACATACTTCACTCAGGCCTAAAAACTGTAACACATAGTACAAAACAAACACTTAATTGCAAGAGACTGCCAGTAAGCAGAAACAATTGGCTTGATTGACTCTTGCTGATAAAGAGGCTTCAGGCTGTATCTCTGCCCACCCTTCCCATCCCAGTACAATACATTCCACCTGCAGAAAAAGTGTTTAATGTCACAACATCTATGTGAGGTAGGGAAGGTCATTTTACAAATGGGAAATTGAGGCACAGAGAGACAGTGAGTCTTGCCCAAAGTAACACAGAGAGTCCGCAGCAAAGCAGGGAATTGAATCCAGGTCTTCCTAATCCTAGGCTAGCTTGCTAACCAAGGATCTATCCTTCTCCTCTAGATTTGTTGTTATGCTCCCTCCTCTAATAAAACCTGTGGAAGGTGTTCTCAGGGGAGAAAAAAATCAACTGAGGTTTCTTTTAATTACAACCCCTTCCCCCACACCTCCTATAGAGTAAGGGTGACCTCCACCCAAAGCAACACACATAGAGCCTGTGTTTTTTTAAACTTTTCAGACACATTGTGGAGTTCTTCTCTCAGGGTTGGGGTGAGATAATCCTGGGCAGTCCTTTGATAATAAATTTGTTTCTTAACCAATGGGTTAGCGCCTAGAACATAGGATACGCACCCTTTATGAATTTAAAGAAATACAATAATAATTTTAAAATAACCTAATAGCATTATATCAAGATTTTTCTCTTGAAATCCAGACTAATTTTTTGTTCCTCCATTTTATTCCATTGCATCCTCCTATATGTTGACATACTCTTGAAACCTTTATAGACTATTGTCAGACCTTCCTTCTGTTTCCCCTCCTTAGTTTTTTTGCACAGATGAGTCCATCCAACCCTTTAATAATCTTTTCTGGATTTTCTCCAAATTGATGCCGTCTTTTTGGAGTTGGGGTTCCCACAACTGCACAAAGTGTTCAAAGGGCAATTTTAAAAGTCTGGTACTTTTTTTTTTTTTAAACTATTGGAGTCAATTGTAAATTCATAGCTACTTTATCTCTTGTCTCCCTTAAATCTTTCTGGATACTGTTAATAATACTACTACTTTGCACTTGTACAGGCGAGTCTCATCTTACACTCATTTAACATGCGCAAATTCAGCTTTGCATAGTCGGCAAAAACAAAAACAAAAAAAGAGAGAAAAATAACAATTTAAATACTATACCTGTAGTGTGGGCAATTCTGCCTGCCATTACACTCAATGTAATTTTGACTATACGCGATTTTCGCTTTGCACATTGACAGCAGAACGTAAGCCCAGCGTAAGATGAGACTCGCCTGTATAACAACTTGTATCAAAGGGACTTCCAAGCTTCTTCCTCTTCTTGTGTATGCATGAGAATATTTTCCCTCAAATATATGAACTTGTTTTTTTCTAGGCTTAGTATGATTTTGTTAAATCTCATCCACTTCACTGATCAATCTAGGCTCATTTATTTTTTTTTCTCTATATCTTTATGGGTGTTTACAACTCCCCTTGATTTGTATTATCTGCAGATTTAATTAATGTAGTTCTTTTACTATTACTCTGAGATCACTGATGGAATATTAAACAAAATTGGACCCAACATTGACCCCAGTAGACTTTTCAACTAAACTAGATGCCAAATTATTTATAATTATTTTTCACGTATGCTTTATCATCAGTTTTTGATTCATTTAGTAGTACTTTAATCGGAACCAATTACATTAAATTTCCAATTAAACTTAATGTACTTTACCATTTGGATAGTGTTATTTAATAAATATAATAAATTTTGCATGATCAAAAATAACTTAAATAATTGCAGTGGCTTTTAAAATCATTGTAGGAAAAATGTGAAAATTAAACCATTTAAAGATGCCAAGTATGGTGGAATGGAATTAAACACATGCATTCCATTAACTAGAGGAGATATGCTCAAAACAAAAACGAGGACTACAATACACTGAAACTTGGAGGCATTAAAAACGTATACCCCAATTTTGTTGCTTCAGCCGGTCTTTATTAATAGCTAATCAGTTGACTATATTAACGTAGCTAATGCTTCATAAATAGGTACAGGAGTATGCATAGTATGTGAGTATCTTTAATGCTAGTAGGCAGGCAGTACATTTATTTAAAGATAGATTTTGATTTTTTTTGCCACTAACTGAAGATTTTGCTATTAGTCAGAAAACTGAATGACATGAATTGGGGATGCTTATTTTTCATGAATAAGGATCTGAAGTTCATTTAATTGGCATAATACACAGGTGGAGCATTGTCTTAGTAGATGTAACAGCCTTCTGCAAAATTTTCCAGACAGATTTCAGAGTCGTGGAGTAATAAACCAAATCATTATCCGGGAAACTGCAAACATCTCACTTAAACTCCCATCTTTTCGTCAGTAGTCTCCTGCTGTGAAGTGTTACCTTTGAAGAGGATGACTGGTGATAATGGAATTTTGTGAGTGTTCTTGAACTTCTTTTTTTTAATGGAAGCAGTGTTGACAAATCTCTTTAATTTGTGGTGGAGGCAGAAATCTAGCTAGTGAGTGGTCTAAAACATAGAGATAATCTAACTGATGTGAGTGTATGTGTATAGATATATCTATCTATCTACACACAGTATTTTCCATTACATATTTTTCTTTCCTGTGCTTTTCTTCTTTCCCTCCTCCACAGTCTCTTCTTACCAGAACGCAAACTCATTAACCATATTTCTTTATCTTTTGGGTATTTCTTCTGTATGTTTTAAGAAAGAATTTGCTTTTTCACCCTATGATGTAGAACTGCATAATTAGCTAGATGTCTCATCATCACTCACAATGTTAACAGTGTGATTGGTGCTGCTGTACAAGACATAGTTCCTTATCCTCAATGAGCTGCAATCAAATAATTGGTTTGCTTCCTTGGAAGTATTAGGTGTAGACAGCTTCAAAGTCAGGATACTAGGTTAGAGAACTAGTGATTTGCTCTAATATGGCAAGCTGTACGTAAAAGATCACATTCCGACATATTGTATGTCACATTGCATATGTGAAAAAACAGCATGAGTTTTACACATGCACACAAATTTAGCCTCCCTGCAGTCTTTGAGATAGGAAAGTTGCAGTATCCATATTTTATACATATGGAAACCGATTCAGCAAAGCACTTAAACATGCGTTTAACTATAAGCACATGTTTAAGTCCCACTGCTGTTGTCTGAAATCAGTGCTATGCTAAATAAAGTTGGACTTCAGCATGCACTTAAGTGCTTGGCTGAATTGGGGCCAGAACTGTTAAATGATTTGTCCAAGGTCTCAAAAGAAACTCTCTGGCAGAGAGAAATTTACATAGATTTTGTACGATCTAGACCAGGGCCTTAACCAAATGGCCAACTTCCCTCTCCTATGTTATATTTAAAAATAAACTACAGATCATTATCAAATGGAGAAACAGGATTATCAAAATATTAGCAAAATCTGCTTTTCCCTTCTTTACTCACAATCAACATATGGGCCAACTTCTCACCCACTGCTACACACACTTCCCACTGCTACCATCACTCACCTAAGTAGGTATATTTGTAGGTCAGAGATTTTTCTCCATCTACGGGCCCTGCTGAATGGATTTTGTTTGAAACAGTTTTGAACCCTGAACACACATCTTACTACATATTATAAAGAATAACATACCCACACGCGTGTATTACAGTATAATACGATCTCTTGTCTTCTGCTGGCTGTAAAACCATCGTGTCTTTCAAGTCTCATGATTCATAGAGACATCAGAAAACTTTGATAATATGGTAGCCTGGGTTTCACTTTCCCAAATACTGTATATAAATTATTACAAAACTCTCTATTATGAACAAAGCTCATGAAAAATACTCTAGTCAAAATGCATTTCAAAATGATGTATGTACATCTGTAGGATTAGAACAGATTCTAATTGTGCACCAGTTAAACTTCGCTCTGTAGCACTTTAATACTCATTCTGAAAGTACTTTCTGAGTTAATATCTTAGCATACAGTTTAAAAAGTTATTAAAGAGATTTAAGCTTTTGTTTGAAGCAAGAAGTTATGTTTTTGTGTTCCATTAGCTGACAGGTATTAATAAAATAGTATAGTTTATTAGGCAATAATGTTGAAAATAGAGGACATTTACAGATAGCTTTAGTCTGCCATTATATGTTTGTGGTTGGCTTGAAGCCTGAGGCCAAGGACTTGCAGGTGGGGCCTGAGTCTGAGTGGTGCTATGAAGGTGCATACTCGTAGGCCACATTCTTGGTATCTTAAGAACCCCTACATTTCCCTGTGGTCTTGAGGGGCTAACTGGGTCTTGTTCTTCATTGCAGTTCCGAGTCCCACAAATGGTTTGGGACTTGCTCAGATCACAAAATCATTTTTGGAATGCACAAAATATCATCACGCTATGACATGGCATCACATGAAAACTTTACATTTTAATTCAGTCTTCTTGCATCAGAGCATGATGATTTATTGATGCGGTGCAATGCAATGACATTGTCAGATAACATTTTCGTGGTGTGTCAGAAGATGCGATATTAATGTGCCATCAAGATATGGAAGTATATGTGCCTTAACAGGACAAACTATCAAAAGTGGCATTCTTTGAGAAGGGCTTCATTCTGGAAGTGGGCTCTCTTTTGATGCTACCATGTCCCATCTGATGAGTACGTGTCTTAGTGTTGACCACAATACCAGGCAACAACTGGCTAACATTGCAACTAAATTAATTTTGAAAAATTTAAAGGGATATTTTCTGGAAAAGAAAAACTTAGTGTTTTAAAAATATGTTAGATGTGTTTCAAATTCTGTCACAGATAAAAAATAGCTTAAAAATTTCTGCATGGATTGGTGAGACACACACTCTATCTTTACATATAGATGGCATATTTTATTAATAAATTAAGCAGAATGCCTATTGCAGAAATCATATTTATCAATATAATAGTATAATAAAGCACAGAAGAAATCTTTTTTTTGTTTTCTTCTCTGGTTGTTAGCAGTTCCCTGATTATTCATGTGTCCACAGAAAATCAATGTGCAAGTTCTAAACTTGGTGCATGTAATGAGCAGTGCTCCCTAAAGATGTGAAAAAATGAGATGACTGGTTCAAGGCAGATACAGTTTAAACCAGAGGGAGTGCTTTTACAGTCACACAACAATACAGCTGAAACATCATTTAGAAGATTTAATATATAATAATAATATGTTAGGGCCAATTATTAGCTGAATCAATCAGAAGATGCTAAAGATCCTGAAGCTGTAGTAATTTAGGTCACAAAACTTCTATTAAATCCTTTCAGAGCAGAAGAATTGCTCCATGATTATACCATTAAATACACTATCGTTAAAAGGGGAGAAAATAAATTACTTAAATCCCACACAGTACAAGAAAAGGGAAGGGAAAGGCCAGACTTGCTATGGACATATTGCAGTAGGAGTAAGCGCTATATTTACATTAATGGCTGTTTATTGCTTTATTTTAAACCTAATGATGACTTAGGTGAAAAAAGCCATTTGTTCTATCAAAGTTTAACCAAAACAATTTACTTCATAATCTGAGCTTTTCAGATTTCTGTGTCTAATAGGGGATGGAGTCATAGATGTTAAGGCCAAAAAGGACAACTAGATCAATTTGAAAGCCCGCCCAATACTGCATCAGTCCTAATACGTTAAGTTTCTTATTCCGGTGATTTCTTTAAAGCCCTGGTGGCTGAGGGGAAAACATGGACATGATGACCTAGAAAGGGGGATAGTTCAAGGTTGGAGAGGTGGATTTTTAAATCAGCAGCATGGCCATGATAGCTGAAGTTGTGAATGAATAAGGGAACCAAGCCTTAAGAAGTCAGATATAAAACAGCATGGGTCCAGTACAGTCAGTGAAACTATACTGATGCGTGACTGTTGAGTATCTGGCTCAGACTATGGCAGGTGGAGAGAAGGCCCAATAGGGCTAAGCCTAAAAGTGGGTGGTGCTAAAGGAGGATCATTTATTTCAGGGGTACTCTCCAAATTGAGAGAAAGTCCAGTCCTTCCATCAATGAAAATATCAATTGAGATTGTTGCATAGAATTATGACACCCTATTGCATACTCCCTTACCATTTACCTACAATGAGTGAGACAAGCATGTTAGTTTTGGCTGTCCTCTGTTGTTTGGGATGGGAAATATTGCCCCCAATTCTTAACGGTTTGGGGCTTGTTTGTCCCACTAGAAGCAACAAAGGCCATGATACCGTTCCCTTAATCAGATTTCCAGATCCCTGATACACAGAAGGTACTATTAGGGGTACCCCTCTCTTTCTAGAGACTGTTTCTGTACATAGAATACATTTCATGATCAAGCTAGGGGTTTTTTTTAAGTGAATGTTCATGATTTGTTTTGTTCACAGCTGTTTGTAACATCAAATTACAGAAATAACTGCTTCTATTACTAATAAAATCTGACTTCCTTTCAAGTTTATTTTGTAAGCCAGTACATTTCCTCCACTGATGGTATTTAAATTAATTTCTCTGCTTACTGCCTTAAGCATGCTGCAGAGGCGGCCTAATTCATTGGCGTGGGTTGGGAGGATGCTAAAGAAATAAGTGGACCATAGAGCATGGAGCCCTTATTTGCTTTTGTTATGGGTACTGAACCAAATGAAAAATAATGGCACTATGATGTCTGCCTGATCATTTTTTAGGCATTGTTGCACAGACCTACCAATTCTTTGGTTTGACTGCTTCATTTATTATGCTGCATATAATAACTTGTATTCTTTTGTGTGTGTTCTGGGGGTGGTTAATACATGTAGCAGCCTGTGTTCATAAGAGCTCATGATTTAAAATGAAGGCAGGGAGACTCAGATAATTCTGCAGCAGAATATTGGTTTGCTAAGTCATGCCCAACAAAGCTGTAATTAGAGAGCACTCTGGAATTTGATGGCTGTAGAAATTGATACAGCTTTTAGATTTCCTAAGGCAGATATCCAAAAGCATGAATTGGGGTGGTTAATGGCAGAGTCCCATGTTCTTCATGCTTTTTATCAAATGTTCCATTTCAGAATGTCTATGACAGATGATCAGAATGTATTTAACATGCCTCATGAAACACTCTGTTGTACATTTTTGTTTGTTCTTTGAGTGATTGCTCATATGTATTCCGCAATAGGTGTGCATGCTTTCCACCTGCACTGGTGCTGGAAGTTTTTCCCCTAGCAGTACCTGAAGGGGAGCACCCCAGCGACCCCTGGAGTGGTGCCTCCATGGCATGGTATAAGGGGTACTGCGCGCTCCCCCTACCCTCAGCTCCTTCTTGCTGCCAGTAAAGGTGCTTTGGAACTTCTCTGCTCCAGCTTTGCTGTAGCTCATCCCCAAAACTGCTTGTTCATTTAGTGTGTGGTATCTGTAGTTAGTTAGTTGTTTAGTTAGTTTAGTTTAGCTAGAGTGCCCAGCCTGGGGCATGCCGCATGTCTCGGGTTTTAAGTCGTAGGGAATCTATGCTACTGAGTGATCCGCATGTGGACTATCTACGCTGTTTGGAGGGAAATCATCTCAGCGATCACTGCAAGATTTCCAAGTTGTTTAAGCCTCGGACCAAGAGAGAAAGGGACATTAGGCTCCGGACTATCCTGATGGAGTCAGTGCCAACCCCAGCTCCAGCGCGCCACTCCGAGTCAGGACAATGCATCACTGTGTTCGTGTGCGGCCGCCCTCCGGCACCATCGACTAGTCGGCAATGCTCCCTATCCACGGAGCATGCTAAGAAGGCTAGGAAGAGGCCTTCTTTGCCATGGCACCGGAGTAAACTTGAGTCAGAGGCTAGACCCACATCGGGGAGTCCTCGATTCCCACTGGCCACTAGGCCTCTGGCTGAAGTCGAGTGGAGTAGTCCGGCCCATTTGGAGCAAGCCTCCCCGGATGTCCGGATGCCCTCCATACCAGAGGCCTTGCAGGCGGCCCGGGATGTTATGTCCATGCCGGAACCAGGACCCCTGCCGATGTCGGCTCCACACTCCAGAGGGAAGCTGCCACTGGGATCTCTGCAGTGGCCCCCAACTTAGCACCGGTGTCGGTCAAAGGAATGTTCCCGATGCCATTTGCCACGAAGCGACCTTAGAGGGCAAAGTCCATGTGGATTGCCCTTGATCCCCACCAGGCTGTCTGGTTGGGTTCTGTGTGAAACTCTCGGCATCACTCTGCCTCGAAGAGCAAACACCGATGGGACCGAGGCAGACGTCGGCAAAGATCCTTGTCTCAGCTGGTCACGGCACAAACATTGAAGTCATTCCCTTTTGGCGTCCTACTCCAACACCCCGCAACGGCACCGCCTCCGCAGCCCTGGGCATCAATCATCAGCGTCGCGGGTCTGCCCACCGGAGCTGTTACCGACGGTACCTGTCCTCCACATCAGGCTTGCAGTCCCATGGTCAGCATTGCTCCTAGCACCGCTGTTCCTCCCAGTCCAGGGACAACAGCAGGTCGTATGTCAGCCTCGCCTCTCTTCATAGTCATCCATTGATGGGTCAGGCCAGCCAGGCTGAACAGCCGGCTCTGCCGGTGACACAGCAGGTGCAGTGGCACTGGTCCCCATGGCCAGCCCAATGGTACCAGTGGGCACCGTGGCCCCCGATGCAGCCCCCAGTGGGGGCTTACTCAGTGGCTGGAGCCTCAGAAGGACCATCAGCCTCCTTCTCCAGACCTCCGAGGAAGGAGTTGGTGGGACGTACATCCTCAGCACTGTGCCCGGAGACCAACCAGGTTGTGGACCCTCCGGTGCCGGTGGACACCCAAAGTACCACGCCAGCCTCCTCACCTGCCCCCCCTGGATGAGGCAATTATGGCCCCTCCTCCCTCTATCCCGCAGGAGGACTTTAGGGCCCACCAAGAAATCTTAAGGGGTGGCATCAAGCCTCCACATCCAAGCAGAGGAGATGGAGGCGCTGTCAGACTCCCTGTTCAATGTGCTGTCCTCCTCGGCACCGGGCAGGGTGGCCTTGCATCTCCATAAAGGCGTGGCAAAAATTTCAAATGCCCTGTGGCAAACCCCGGCCTCATTGGTCCCCATATCTAAAAGAGTGGAACACAAGTATTTTGTACCTGCCAAGGGACATGAATACTTATATACCCACCCTGCTCCTAACTCCCTGGTGGTCAAGTCGGTCAACCACAGGGAACGGCAAGGCAGCCAGCCCCTACCCCGAAAAATAAAGATTCAAGGAGTCTGGACTCTTTTGGAAGGAAAATGTATTCATCCTTGAGCTTCCAGTTATGGGTGACGAACCACTAGGCTCTCTTGGGCTGGTATGAGTTGAATCTGTGGGACTCCCTGCCCAAATTCCAGGACTCCCTCCAGTAGCATGACAGGAAGGAGTTCAAAGTGCTGGTGGAGGAGGGTACTGTGGCTGCCAGGGCAACCCTGCTGGCAGCTTCGGATGCAGCGGACAAGGTGTCCATGAGAAGGGCATCGTGGCTCCTGCTCTCTGGGCTGTCCAGCGAGGCACAGAACTCCTTGCAGGACCTCCTGTCTGACAGCAAAGCTCTGTTTGTGGAACAAACCAATATAAAGCTGCATGGCCTGAAAGACTCCTACACGACTCTCTAGACTCTGAGTCTCTATATTCCGGCTCTGGCTAAACCTAAGTTCAAGCCGCAGCAGACTACCGCTCAGGCCACCCACCCAAAATACGAGATGTTGTGGGACTATAAGAGGCACCTACAGAGGCAGTCTCGGCTTGCTCCCAAGTCTGGGTCCTCCAAGGGCAAGTAAGCAGGGAAAAGGTAGTTTTGATGGGACGCCTGACAGTTCTCATCATGGATCCACCTTCAATAAAGCTTCCCTTCTCCAATCGGTTGTGTGCTTTCCTCCCTGAGTGGTCGCGGCTGACCTCGGACCGATGGTCTCCAACACCATCTCCCGGGAATACACCCTCCAGTTTATTTCCTCCCTGCTAAGCCAACGCCACCCCCATCCCTCTTGGGGGACCCCTTGCACAACACTCTGCTCGAGAAGGATATGGGGTGGCTCCTGCACCTAGGAAGTGGAAGCGGTACCCAGGGAGTTCAAGGGCAAGGGATATTACTCCCACTATTTCCTTATCTCGAAGGCCAAAGGAGGGCTCAGGCCCATCTTGGACCTGTGAGGCCTGAACCAATACATGGTGAAGCTCAAGTTCTGCATGGTCTCCAGTATCCCCTCCCTGTATCCCAGAGACACTGGTATGCTGCCCTCTATTTTCAGGACGTATACTTCCACATTCATATATCAAGGGGCACAGACCCTTCCTCCATTTCACGGTGGGGCAGGAACACTACCAATTTACGGTCCTGTCCACTGCCCCATGGTATTCATGAAATGTGTGTCAGTGGTTGCAGCTTATCTCAGGTGCTGAGGGGTCCAGATCTTCCCCTATCTGGATGACTGGTTGGTCAAGGGCAGCTCACAGTCGCAGGTGCGGGATCATGTGACGGTCCTTCTGTCCACATGCACCACTTCGGGCCTGTTGGTAGACAACACCAAGTCCACGTTAGTCCTGGTTCAACGGATAGAGTTAATGAGGCAGTCCTGGATGCCTCGTCGGCCAGAGCCACCATCCCACTGGGCACGTTCGAGACCCTGAAGGGGCTCATCGACACGGTCACAAAGCTTCCAGTGATAAGAGCCAGAGTATGCCTCCAGCTCTTGGGTCACATGTCGGCATGCATGTATGTGGTCCGTCACGCCAGACTTAGGATGAGGCCACTCCAGCTCTGGTTGGCCTCAGAGTTCTCCCAGGCCAGGGACAGGATGGACAAAGTCTTCATGGTACTTGAACTAGTGATCACCTCTCTATGGTGGTGGTCTTCCCTGAGAAACATGCTTCAAGGGGTCCTGTTTAGGGGCAAGGCCCCGTTGCTGGAGCTGGTGTCCGACGTGTTGGACCTGGGGCGGGGGGCCCATGTGGGGAACGTTCAGACCCGAGGTCTGTGGTCGGCTTAGGATCTGACCCTCCACATAAATGTCAAGGAGCTCAGGGTAGTATGGCTTGTGTGCATGGTCTTCCACTTGCACCTGAAGGGCTGGGTGGTCAGGGTCCTCGTGGACTACACGGCCTTGATGTTCTACATCAACAGGCAAGACGGGGCCCAATCCTCTGCTGCGAAGCCCTGAGGCTGTGGGGGTTTTGTATAGCCCGCAACATCTGCCTATAGGCCTTCCATCTGCCAGATGCCTGGAATGCCTGGGTGGATCGCTTGAGCAGGGACTTCTCCATTCAGCATTAGTTGTCTCTCCTGGAAAAGACAAAGATGGACAAGATCCGGGTCCTTCTGATTGCCCCAGCATGGTCCACGAAGCATTGGTATGCGACCCTCATGGGCCTGGTGGTCGCCCCTTTGCCGTCCTGCCCGGACCTGCTCTCCCAGGGTCGGGACCTCCTCCTCCACCCCAACCTAGTGGCACTCCACCTAATGGCATGGCTGCTCAATGGTTAGGTCAGGAGGAAAGGACGTGCTCGGAAGTGGTTCAGCGCGTCCTCCTAGAAAGCAGGCAGCCCTCCACATGCCGAGCCTATTTGGCAAAGTGGTCTTGGTTTTCCAGATGGGCGGACAAGTGGGGCATTTCCCCAGTGGCTGCCCTGATCCAGTTTATTTTGGACTACCTCCTTCACCTTAGAGCCCAGGGCCTGACACTCTCCATATCAGCCTTCCATCTGCCAGTGTTCTCCATGCTATGACTGGCCAATTCCGTAAGTGGATAGATCACCTTACCCCATATGTTAGGCTCCCTGTCCTACAGTGGGACCTAAACCTGGTGTTTGCCCATCTCAAGGGGTCCCCGTTTGAGCCGCTAGCCATGTGCTTCTGGTCACGCCTCTCGTGAAAGGTGGCCTTCCTGGTTGTGATCACGTCAGTTAGGTGGATCTTAGAGCTCAGGGCCCTGACCTCCAGGCCCCCATACATGGTGTTTCATAAAGATAAGTTACCGTTCTGCCCACACCCTATCACATGGGTCATGACATTTTTCTGCCGGTCCTCTGCCCTAAGCCCCATACATCCAGTGAGGAGCTCCGCCTCCACATGCTGGATGTGAGACGGGCTCTGGCTTTCTACCTGGCATAGAATAGACTAAGCCATTCAGAAAGTACTTGCAGCTGTTTATCGCCTTGGCCGAGCGCATGAAAGGTCTGCCAATCTCCACTCAGCGGCTCTCTAACCAGATCACCTTGTGCATCCGTATCTGTTATGACCTGGTGGAAATCCCTCTGCCACCAATTGTGAGGGCACACTCGACTTGGACACAGGCCTTGTCAGCTACCTTTTTGGCCCCCGTCCCCATTCAGAACATTTGTAGGGCTGCCACGTGGTCTTCAATTCACACGTTCACCTCGCACTATTCGATCGTCTCCCAGATCAGGGATGACGCTGGGTTTGGCAGGGCTGTGCTCCATCCTGAGAATTTGTGAACTCCTACCAACCTCCCACAGATATTGCTTGGAATCACCAATTGTGGAATACACATGAGCAATCACTCGAAAAAGAAAAGACAGTTACCTTTTCCGTAACTGGTGTTCTTCGAGATGTGTTGCTCATGTCTATTCCACATTCCGCCCTCCTTCCCCTCTGTCAGAGTTGTCTGGCAAGAAGGAACTGAGGGTGTGGGGAGTGCACAGTGCCCCTTATACCGCACCATGGAGGCGCCACTTCAGAGTTGGCTGGAGCGCTCCCCTACGGGTACTGCTAGGGGGAAAACTTCCAGTGCATGTGGTGAGTACTCACACCTATTGTGGAATAGACAAGAGCAACACATCTCGAAGAACACCAGTTACGGAAAAGGTAACTGTCTTTTCATACTTGTGGGTCTTTCTCAGCTTTTCTACTGTTAGTGCACCTGTTCCAACACAATTAAGTAGTGCAGGCAGTTGGCCCTAAGTATGTGTGTATTCCCAACACCATTGCTGGAATTTACACATTTTTGTCAAGAGAATGTACCTCACTGAAAAATAGATAGTTAAGGCAGAAAAGTAGGCAAAGTCTACATGAGTCTGTAAATTCCCATTTGAAAGTAAATAGAGACATATATTTAATGTAAATCATGACATATTATTCTTATTCTCCAGAAGGTATGTTAGTTTATGATGTCAGTGGAACACAAACTATATCTTAGTCTCAAGAAGTAGATTACCATTGCTACACTGTGTGCTAAACACTCTCTTTTGAAGAAGGCAAAGCATTTTGCCATGAACTTTGCAAGCTCAGATCCTGCATTTAGACCATTGTGATGGTGCCTCTCTGCAAACTGCAAGGCTTTCTGAGGACATAAGAGTCTGTCTATTCAGACCTGACTGCAGAATGAAGGCCTCGGTTTTTATACATGACTGATGTGACCTTACTTGAAGTAGTTGTTAATAGGTTCCTTGATTAAATGATGATACTGGTCTGACAAACTAGGTTCCATAGACCTCTTCTACATTGAATTTACACTCACTGCAGGTGAGAAGGAGGAGATGCCTCAGTAGGCTTACAACCCTAAGGCTCTGATTCAGCAAATGCTTGAGTGCTTTACTGAATCATGGATTAAATAGACAAAGGCAGTTTGAGGCTGGAATTGAACATTGGAAAGGAATTGAAAAGGTCAGCTTGGATTTTGTAGTTTCACCTTTCAGAAGAAAATCCTGGCTTATCAGCACTTTTGATGTGGCTGTCTCAGGAGTTAATAGAATCGTAGAACATCAGGGTTGGAAGGGACCTCAGGAGGTCATCTAGTCCAACCCCCTGCTCAGAGTAGGACAATGCCGCAACTAAACATCCCAGCCCGGGCTTTGTCAACCTGACCTGAAACTCTAAGGAAGGAGATTCCACCACCGCCCGAGGTAACCATTCCAGTGCTCACCACTCTCTGAGTGAAAAAGTTTTTGCCTAATATCCAACCCTAACCTCCCACTCAACTTGAGACCCTTACTCCTTGTTCTTCATCAGGTACCACTGCAACAAGTCTAGATCCATCCTCTTTGAACTCCTTTAGGTAGTTGCAAAGCACATCAAAAATCCCCCCTCATTTTCTCTCTTCTGCAGATTAACACTCTCAGTTCCCCAGCCTCTCCCAGCCCCCTATCATTTTGTTGCCCTCGTGACTGTCCAATTTTTCCACATCCTTCTTGAGTGTGGCCAAACTGGAACAAGTTACTCAGTGAGGCCTCACCAAGTCGAAAGACGGGAATGATCACATCCCTTATCTACTGGCCAAGCACCTACTTATAGAGCCCAAAATGCCATTAGCTTCGTGGCAACAAGACATACTGTTGACTCATATCCAGCTTCTCTCCACTGTAACCCCTAGTCCTTCTGCCAGAACTACTTCCTATCCAATTCAGTCCCTAGTCTGTAACAGGAATGCGGAGTCTTCCCGTCCTAAGTGCAGGACCTAACTGTCCTGTGAACCTCACTCAGTTTCTTTAGGCCCAGTCCTCTAATTTGTCTAAGTCCCTCTATCCTATCCGTACCATATTACCACTCTCGAGTTTGTGTCAATCTGCAAACTGCTGAGAGTACAGTCCATCCCATTCTCCAGATCATTAATGAAGTATTGAACAAAGGCGCCCCAAGACCACCTGGCACTCTACTGGAAACTGGCTGCAACTAGACATGGAGCCATTGATCACTACCATTGAGCCTGAAATCTACTTGCTTTCTACCACCTTATAGTCCAATCAAATCCAGCCAATATGTCTTGTAACTGCTGGCAAGAATACTGGGAGACGGTACAAAAGCTTTGCTAAATCAAGGAAATAACCACATCCTGCTTTCCTCTCATCACAGACCCATTATCTCTCATAGAAGCAATAAAGTAGTCAGGCATGACTGTCTTGTGAATCCATGCTGACTCTCCTGATTACTTTCTCACTCATATCTCACCCCCTTTGACCTTTAGGGTACAGATGTGAGACCGCAGAACACTTCTGAGCTTAAATGGCAGCTAGATCTGTCTCACTGCCACCATACAGATTCTGATTATCTGGAAAACTCTCTTCCCCCTAAAAAACTTCTTCTCCCTGGGAGCCTTGACAGACTCCTCCACAATTCCCCCTGTTACGTGATCTGATCCAATTTCCGTGGATCTCCAAAAACAAGGAAAGAATTACTCCTTCTCCCCCCTTTCCCTCCTCACAGTCCCTGCTGATCCAGTCCAAATTCCCTGATCTAAGAAAACAGGGAAAAAATCAATCAGATCTAAAAAGAAGGCTTTAATTAAAGAAAAGAAAGGTAAAGAAAAAAAACCCTCTGGAACGCATACAGTCTGATCTCACAGACAAAGATTAAAACAGATGTTTCCCTGGCAAAAACCTTAATGGCACACCAAAATACCATTGATTAATTCCCTATTGCCCACAAAGACAAGTTACAAAAGAAAATAAACATAAACCTATTTATCCCTTTCTAAAACTTACTACTCTGATAAGAGGCTGGTTCCTTGATCTTTTTCACTCCGGCTGAAACTGAAACCGACTCTAAACAAAGGAAACTTCCCTCCTTCCTTTTGAAACATCTTGTTCCCCCATTGGTTCCTCTGGTCAGGTGTCAGCTAGGCTAGGTGAACTTCTGAACACTTTACTGGTAAAAGAGACATTAACCCTTAACTATCTGTTTATGACAATAGGCCTTGCTGAAGAAGTGAGTTTTAAGGGGAGAAGAGAAGCATAATGGAGCAGAACAGAGAGAGGGTTTCCCAGAATGGAGGGCAGAGTGCAAGGAGGCACAGTTGAGTTTCATAATACTAAAGTAGGCAAGTAGTAGTATAAGTATTATAGCAGTAGCATTATATTTTCCAGATGGGTAAACAGAGGCAGAGATAAGGTAAATGAACTGTCCAAAGTCACTGGAATGGAATCCAGGAATCCTAATTTCCAGTCCCCTGTTATAACCTCTAGAAAGCACTTTCTGTTCAGGTATGGGATATATCCCATCACTTAGTAAAAACATTTAGGAAACATTTGATCAGACATTTAAAGTTCTAGACATTTCATTTAAATGCACAGCAAAACTTAAAAATATTCATCAGTAACATGCTATACAGTCTTTGACAACTACCAGGGAAATGGCAGTTTTCTGAGATCAGTGCTTAGAGAAGCATAATTCCATCAGTCCATATTGAGAGTTTTGTAAATGCTGGGTTTGCGGGGGGCAGCGATGGACATTTAGCAGCATCTGTCACAAAGGTTGCCTGTTACTTAGAAATACTGTATTCGGCAAGTGAATATTGAAAGTCAAACTTCCTATGGAGGAACCTCTCCAGTTCATGCTATAGTTTGTTAGGTGATGCGAGGTGCTAGGAAGTCTGAGGAGATTTGACAGTTCGAGTGTTTTTTGGCTGCTTCCAGGTGGTAATATTCTTTGATAACTTCATTTCTACCTTCCACTCCCCAAGAGGCAGTTGATTTTTTTTTGTGAACTGAAGGTTGTCATGAAGTCACATATATAGTCAAAGTCTTTCATGGTGGCTAAGTTTGTTCTACTTGATGTTTGATATCTTTCCCTTTAAAATAGTGGTTGTATTGCATCATAGACACTAAAGATTATGGTGTGTGTCAGCAGGGCCAGAGGAATCATTAAAAATGTATAAACCTGCAGTGTGCAACATTCGCGCCTCCCCACCCCTCCAGAATCTACTGCGGGGAAGAGGATGATCTTGTCTGTGCCACTCAATCTTTATAACTGTAGGTGTGGTGACAAGTGATGTATGAGTGTGTTCATGAACCAGGCATATTTTTAAAATAAAATTCTGTCTTGTGTATTCTTCCTAAACTCCTTCTCTGCTTTGGTTTAAAGTTAGCTCACCTCATGACCAGGCACCACTTTCTAGCTGCACTTTTCCATAGTAGGCATCAGCCCACTTAGACACAGCACTGATCTGTACCTCCTTTAGAGAAATACTATTAAATTAATATCCAAATAAAATAGTCAGAGCAGCCTGCTGAAGAAAGACTGATTTATTTACATAAAGTTTCATAAAATTTCTGATCTCTGAATGTGACTGTAGAAAAACTAAATTTTAATCATTCCTCTTCTAACTAAATGTACTTTGTTTTTTTTAAATAGCTGTTTGTTGGGGTTTTGTTTTTATATAAATATTTGTGAATTGCTTTTCAATTACTGCATAATGGCTTTATGCACAGACTTCATACTAACATGGGCATTCTGTGCTTAAATCCCTGATTCATTAAGATTCAGAGTGTGAATAGTTAAAAATTACCTCTGGAATGTCTTGCTACATACAAGACCATAAAAACTACTATAGATTTCTTTTAATTGATTTCATGCAGGAATTTTTGTAAACATGTGAGAAAATTATGAACCATACTATTAAGCAAATCAAAAAAAAAAAAGAGGGAAAAAAAAAGACTTTAAAGCTAGAAGGTACCATCAGAATCATCTAGTTTGATCTCTTGTGTATCACAGGCCACAGAATCTCACCCACCTACTCCTGTAATAGGCCCATAATCTCTGCCTGATTTACTGTAGACAGCAAAACATGATTTAAAGAATGCAAGTTACAGAGACTCCATCATTTACCCTATTTCAAACCAGAAAGGGCCCCGTGATGCAGAGGAAAGCAAAAAGCCCCCAGGAGCTCTGCTAAGCTGATTTAGGGGAAAATTTCTTCCTGACACCAAATCAGTTAGACCCTAAGCACGTGAGCAACACCCCAGCCAAACACCTGGTAAAGAATTCTTTGTAGTAACTCAGAAACCACCCCCCCATCTAGTGTCCCACCTCCGGCGGTTGGGGATATTTACTAATTGCAGCTGTTGATGGACCATATGCCATCGTTTGCAATCTCATCATACCATTCCCTCCATAAACTTATCAAGCTCAGTCTTGAAACAAGTTTGGTTTTGGAAGACTGTTCCAGAACTTCACTCCTCTAATGGTTAGAAATCTTCATCTAATTTCAAGCCTAAACTTGTGGATGACCAGTTTATATCCAAATGTATTGAAAAAATGTTGTTCCAAAGGTTTGCCTCTGATTGTATTTTTTTGTAAATGGGCACTTAAATTTTGCATTTCTGAGAATGATTCAGTTGGTGTTCAAAGAATAAGGTAGGACCAGAGTAAGTTTTTGTATATTTATAACTCCTACACATGACCTTACTCTGCGTTTGACTGTAATGTGCTTTAGGATGACTCCAAATGGGAATTGTGCTGTTCAGAGTCATCAGATCAGTCATGAGCTGTGTTAACTCTATTCATACTGTAATATACTTCCAGTATTTTCCCATTAGCAGTATTTTTTACTGTTTATTGTTTATACTGTAGTGGTGCCCAGAGGCCCAAAACAAGATTGTGTTAGGCTCTGTTCAAGCACATTGAAAAGGAAATTCTACTGGATGTTCTGATTACATACACAATGTTATAGAGATTTGTCCTATGCAACACTGCTGTTTGCAGGAGCAGTTTCACCTTTTTTCTACAATCACTTTTTTTTATTATTCTACTTGAACAAAAAAACAAGGTATTTGGAGCAGAAGCCAGCCTCTATTATTGGGAAAATAAAACTTGCCCTGGGGGACAATTTATTTCATAAATGCCTACTACAGAGTTTATTTTTCTACAGCACTGGTCTTGACGACTGGTTGGGACAGGATACTGGACTGGATTGTTCTGATCCAATGTGGCAATTCCCATATGGATCAGGAATATTCAGACAAATGCTGTGAAAAGTTGTCACCTCTTGTTTGCTGAAGCTCTGTTGGTTCTGAGTTGGAATGTTTGTTAGAAATCTTTATAGAAGAAAATCAAATAATCTCAAGTACAAAATGGAAATTGGTCCAGTATTTGTGCAGTCCAGAGTAATACGAAAGCTAACTTCCCTTTTTGTAGTGAGGAACTTTCTGTGAGTCATAAAAGGAAAGTGAAGAAAGAGCTTTCTCTCTCCCTATTTGACTGCCAGGAACATGGATGCTATTAAGGCGATTCCCTAGAGAAGAAGTGGACAAGACTCTCCAAACTTGGCCAGCACTTCAAACTCAGATGGCATCTTCTTAACATAATTTCTGAAAAATCTAAGCATGGTTGTGACTGGCTGACACGATTCTTTAGCAATGTGCGTGCCCTTGGCCAACCCCCACATGAATGGCAATTGGCAAAGATCACTACCATCCTGAAACCGGGAAATGTAGCCCATCTTGGAAGGGATGCCATTCCAGAGACTTAAACCCATTTTTATGGACTTCATCCCTTAAGAGCAATCTGGGTTTAGATCAGGACTAAGCACTTGTAATCAGGTAATTGTCCTGATGACCTACATCAAAGCTTGCTATCAGCATAGGCTCAAAATATTAGTAGCCTTTGTGGACCTGTCTTCAGAATATGGCATAGGTTGGCCGGACAGCCTGCTTCTGAAGTGTGAAAAATATGTTGCAGAACAACACTCATGACAGTTGTGCTCACCAGTCGCAAATTGCACGTATCTAAGGGAACAGACCAGCAGATCTCATCTACTGAACAACAGAATACCACAGTGACTTGCTATTGACCCAGTCATGAAAATTTGGATATGTGGATGATCTCATACAAACCATCCAAATGATCACCTTCAGCAAAGCTCAATGCTTCCTCACAAAAGTTCTGAAAAACTGGAGGAACACTGTTATTTATGACAACTTGGATCAAACCCTTAAAAACCAGCTGTCTCCATATTCCACATGAGTAATAATATGCAAAGACGCAACTAAATCTTACTTTCTGAGACTCCAAATTAAGACATGAGCATTTCCCAAAATCTATTGGGGTGGTTTTGGATCATAATCTCACATATTGCCCATATCTGATGAATGCTGCTGCCAAGATAAAGGCTAGGAACAACATAATCCACAAACTAGCCAGGACTAGTTGGGGAGCAGACACTTGCACTGTGTGGACAGCTGTCTTCTCCCTCATCTTCTCAGCAGCTCAATATCGTGAGCCAGCACAGGCAGACAGCATACGTACAAAGCTTGTGGCGTGCAACTGAATACTGCTATGAGAATTGTCACAGGTATTCTGAAGTCAACACCAATGGTGAGGTTCCTATACTCATTCATATTTCACAGCTATCCTTCTGTAGCAGCCATATGTAAGTGGGGGAATGGTCCCGCTATTGTGGGGAACTTCCGTGGCTTCTGCACTACACTGGTGAAATAGGCTAGCGAAAGGATCTGAGTCCTGGCTCCCACTTCCTTTACCCAGAGTCCTCCCTGGCCTCGAGGACTCCCCTTCCACTCTCCTGTTTGGCAGAGTCCTCATAACTTCGACAAGGCTGGGTCCAGGATTCCTGGGGGGCTCGATCCCCAACCCTGCTGTGGTCACTTAGGACAGAGGCTAGGGTGTCCCCACTCCGGGGTACTCTCTCTGCACTGGACACCTCCCTGACCTACTGATCATTTCATACAATTTAAAGCAAATACAAGTTTAATTAACAATTAATTTAGAAAAAGGAAAAATGGGAACGGCTAAAGGAAAACACATTACCCTTCTCTGTGGCAGGGAACATTTACAAACACTGTCCCTGGGACATCAAGGCACTTCACAGTCTGTTCCTTGTAGGTCCTAGGTGTCCTCCTCAGGCCCTGGCTGTGCAGCAGAGATGCTATGGGTTGGACACTTGCAATGGTGGTGGGCACACACCTCTGGGCTTTGCCCCATTGGGTTAAGATCCTCCTCCCAGTCTGGCCTGCAAGGACCCTTAGATGGGGGTATCTTTCTGCACTGGGAACTACGCCTAAGGTCCCCCCTTGGCTTGCCCCAGCTGCTCACCACACCTGGCTCTGTGGTTGCAGCTCTGCTCCCAGCACAGGATCTGCTCTCTCTCTGGGCTGTGTCTGGCTCTTTGGCTGTTTTTCTGGCCCCTCTGGATCTGGCACAGCTCTGCTCCCCAGCTCAGCTTGGGCCCCTGCTTTCTCCTTAGCTCACCCCCACTCTGTCTGACCCAGGCAATTCCAGCTCACACAGAGGCTTGGACCCCTCTGGCCTCCTGACTCCCTGATTAGCCTGCCTGCCCTGTCAATCAGTCTCAGAGGCTGAGGCTGACCTGAAGCATTGGCCTCTCCCCAGTCTTTTAGTACTGGGAACTAGCCAACCAAAACACTCCCACTGAATGTTAGTAAAGGGGCAATAGTCCCCTTACACATAGTAAGAGAGTAAGACCTCACACTGGTGAATTTAGACTCACCTATCTGCAAAGATCTCCACAATTTTCACTAGATGCTAACTTAAGTTCAGGAACCTCTTCTGCTTAGCAGCAAAAACTCTCAAAACCTTGGGCGTGTCAACAAACGACAAGTGACAGAGGCTGTGGGAAAATAGTGGGGTCAAGAATCAAGACCTGATCACGGATCCTACATACTAATCATCTGGCTTCACCATGCCACATAATATATGGGTTACAGTGCCTCACACATGCATTGCAGTTACTTCTACGCAAATAGAAAATAAATGATGGGGTGATGTGTAAATGTGGAGAAGACAACCAAACCATGGAACATCTAAAAATTGATGTCCTATCAGATCCTCTTTCAGAGGGACAGTCTTGATTCATTCCATGTCACTGGAAGCCATAAAGTGGAAGATAAACCTGGATGTTGTTCTCTAATGTTGCTTTTCAAGTTGCTATATGAAAGAAGATGACTAGAAAATACTATACAAATTAAATAAAGTAACATTTGAAAGGGAAAGGTTAACATTTAGTTAACATTCCTTAGCTAGTGAACGTGGAAAGCAGTTGGGAGATGCAAGAGACAAAAGAGGGAAAAATTGCTCTGGTTAATACAAGAATGTGTAGTGTAGGGGAAAAATTGCAAAACAAACCCTTGAATACCACAGCCAGTTGTAAATGGGAATAAAATGTGTTATTTTGTTAGATAAATGTAATTAATTACATTAATATTACAGCAAGAGAGAATACCAAAGGAAAAGATGACAAGCATCAGTGACAGACAAAATGAGAATAAAGATCACCTTAAGTACTGATTGGTCTTTGATTAAAACAGACTTGAGTCAGAGAGGTTTTGAGACAATAAGATCTTTGAGGTCTGATTCTTCTCTTCCATGCACCCTGTGTAGTTATTTACTGCTATGCAAAGACAATGTGAAATTAGTGGGTAATTCTGATTTGGTGGAATTTTACCCCTGTTCTGCAGTCATTTTTAGAGGTGTAAACGATGACCCAAGGTGCAAGATGGTGGGCATTAAATTCCAGAGTAAAGGGTTCATTGATGTAACACTCTGTTTAAACTTAAACTTTGTTAAAGGGTCTAATGCTGAATAAAAGGAATTTAAATTAATTTGATTTAATGGGGGTAGTTACAAAAAACTGAGAAGTTCTCATATCTAAGAGATTGTACAAAACTAGGGAAAGGACCCAGAATATCCACAGCTACTCGCTGAAATGGGACCTCAATTATGGGGAGTGGCTGGAGAGGGGCCTTGACCAGATCTTGGGGCTTTCCCATTCTTTGGCACACCTCACAAGACCGGACATACTGCATACTGGGCAACTTGGAACTTCCTTGCCTCCCTCCCAGTGACAGGACGTTCCCCAATCTGTCTTAGGTTCGGTCACCAGCTCATGGCCACGGGTCATATCAGGCTAAGCTTAAGACTTCCCCGGTACTAGCTTGGAAACACCAACCGTTGTGGCGGCTGCATCTTCCGGTGTCACCAGAAAGAATTTCTCTTGTAAAACGTCCTTGGTTATAAACAACTGGATCGGTTAGAAGAGGTGAGAGCATGTGGTTGCTCCGTGCCCACCCCAAGCTTTCTGAAGTGTCCATCTGTTTTGCTCATCTGTCAACTTTCCTTGAAGCTGGGACACCAGTTTCTTCTCAGAGTGGATTGCTTGCGCACTACTGGACAGCACTGTATAAGCTATGGGTGGTTTCCTTGCTGGTAGACCGCTCTCCGGGCTGGTGCACCCTGGGGGTATTTCAGGCTCTGCGTGAGTCTCTTCGGTACTGGTTGTCTGTGCTTCTGCCATTTCAGGCTCGTTGGCCCTCTGGCATGGAGGTAAAGATTGGTGAACTGCTGGTGCTGGTGCTCGGTATTCTGTCTCAGTTCCGGTCCTGGAACTAGTGCTTGGCTGGTTCACTGTTGGATGGGGATCCGGTCCACTACCTCTGTCTGGTCCAGCGAACCACAAGACGTTCCTGTGAGGCTCAGGAACAGGAATGGTCTCGAAGCTGCTGGCTTCGGCTGCGTGTAAACCATTCCCACTCTCTTGCCCACTTCACCTGGTGCCAAGTCTTCCCCCAGTAGCATGGGATTGGAAATTGTTATTGAGAGCAAAATACATCATGACAGCCTTTGTACTGACAGGCCGTTCAGGCTCTAGGCAAATCTACAGCTTGTGACATGAAGGAGAATGGTCAACTTTGGCCTTCTGGTTGATAGTTTGTGGCAGATCCGAAGGATTGTGGATAGCTGACACTTGTCCCAGTGTTCCACAGCGGTAACTCTTTTCTGCCCACTCTCAATTTTCCTTCGCTCCAAGGGTTAGTTGAGAGTGTAGTTGCGCTGGGATCTTTGTGTGATGGTGGTGTAATGATTGCACCCGGTGAGTTCTTGGGCATTGTGCCTTTATAGTCCCAGTTCATTACATTTATAGCATCTTCCAGCCTGACGGGGTCACTGGTTGACGAAGTTACTGAGACTGTAGGTGAAGGATGGGTGTCTTGGGCTTTCCTGGTATGTGTGGGTTTTGGTTGCCTCGCGTTGTAGGGTTTATTGTCGGTTAGGTCGCTCCCTGGGTTCATTCCCTTTTACAGTAGCTTCTGCTTTCGACCCCAAAAAATTCCCTCCCTGACTTTGAAAAATCCAGTTTCCTGATTGGTCCTCTGGTCAGGCGTTTGGTTCCCTTTGTTAACCCTTTACAGGTAAAAGAAACATTAACCCTTAGCTATCTATTTATGACAGGGGTAGTTACAAAAAACTGAGAAGTTCTCATATCTAAGAGATTGTACAAAACTAAAAAGTACTGGAGGGATAATTGCACATGTATCTCAAGATGCCGGTGAATGAATTCAGCAGCGGACATTCCATGACACATTCCAACAGTTTTTGCTACTAAAGTCTGTGTTCTGTCCATTTTTGCTTAATGTCCTAGTGTTTTCAAAGTCCATGAATCATCACTTACTCTACACCAGTGCCCTACACATTTATTTTTACAGTTTAGCAGGAAGTCCTGCAACACTGTTACTGGAGGCATAGAGAGTCAAACATTAATAAGTGTTCATTTTTCCTCGACAGAAGATTGCTTTTCAGTTCCCATAAATTTCATTCATCAAGAGACAGATATCAGCTTTGCATGTAGAGGTTACTTGGTTCACACTCCTCTCGCTCTAGAAAGAGCCCTTCACAAACCATTTATTTTGAGAAAATATAACACTTATAATCTTACTTTATAATCTATCAGTTCCATTACTTTCCTACAAATTATTAAAAATGGAATGCTTTCAATTCAATGAACTTAACGACACCCTCCTTGTGAAACGGTAGGATTTCAAAGCTGTCATGCAGTTGTGTGGCAACCAGTTGCTGTGCAAGTGTAAATAACCAGGCAAAAGAATGACAACCCTTAGCAAGACCTATAAAACAATATATACTTTCCCATCCTCTGAATAGTGTCATTGAACAGGATTCCCCTGAGTAACCCTGAGCCTAAATCTGCAAAATTTGCACAAGTATTAGCAGAAATGGATTTAGGCCAAGTGAAGTGGGAAAATATAGGGAAGACACCACCCATTTATACCCCCATTTATGTGTATGGCAAGCTAACCGAGTCTCTACAACAGCCTGTGGGACATCCATTTGTGTGACAATCACAGTGAATGATCTAATTAGGGTTGGAAGAAAGGACTATGTGACCAGAAGTTTAGCTATAAGGAAGAATAGGAGAAAGTGGCTGAGGAAATTAAGGGTCTGACTCTCAGCATTTCCTTTTAAAAGCAGTTACGTTGACAGTTTTAGAAATGTTGCCTTCTGTTTATTGCTTTCATGCCCTTTTAATAAGGGTCTTATACAAAGGATTTTTTTTTTAAAGCCTTGTATTTAGTGAAGTGATTTTCACTACAATGATATAGTCTCTTAGGTGAGAGAAATCAACACCGACTGGGTCTGCAGTTTCTTGTGACAAAGTCTTTTGACATCAGTAAAGTGATGATGTTGATGTGCGGGATGTGTTTTACAGACAACTAGGGTCAAATCCTGCACTTTTCTCATTTCTTACTCAACTGAACTAACAATAAAATCAGTAAGGCCTTTTTCTTGTGTAAATCCCACAAGATTTGACCTCTAGGAAATAAATATAACATAATGTAACATACTTGCATAGGGTCATATATTTCTCTAGGGACTAGTCCATATAAAGGATAACTGTCTTCTATAGGCACCAGATAAGAGACCTCTTCTTTTAGTACAAGTGGTAGGCGTCCATGTATTCGTGCTATAAATTCTTCCATCAGCCTAGCTGCCATCACTCGAGGAGGTGGTTTAGCTTCGCCAAAAGGGAGAAACCCTCCTGTCGGTGTAGGTTGTGTCTACACTGAAGTGCTACAGTGGCACAACTGCAGCTCTGTTGCCGTAACCTTTCAAGAGGGAGATGAGCCTTCAGGCTCTTACTTGGATGTTGCCCCAAATGCCCTCCCATCCACACAGACAACCCTTTTATCTGAGTTGGTGGCGCTTTCAATTTGATAGAGTGGGCCTATGTGGGACTGTAAATTAAAACCAAAGTGAAGGTTTCACTCAGGTTGGTAACCCAGCTGCTTTACAGTGAGGACTCAGGCTAAATCATTCACTGCTGACAGTCCTTCAGATACTTTCCCATAATGACAGACAAGTTCTCCCACAGTTAACTGGGAAAGAAAAGTAGAGCAGTTTGGCTTACCGCAGCACAAGAACCCTAGAATTTGCTACTAGAAATCCTAGGCCTTGGCTACACATAAGAGTTACAGTGCTCTAAAGCCGCCCACAGCGCTGTAACTCACTCCATGTCCACACTGGCAAGACATATGCAGCACTGTATCTCTGTGGCTACAGCGCTGCATGTACTCCACCTTCCCAAGAGGAATAAAGAGTATTGCGCTGCTGCAGCTGTACTGCAGTGCCAGTGTAAACGCGGAGTAAGCTTATTACGCAGTGACTGACCTCTGGAAACTCCCCATAATCCTTTTAAGTGAAGGTTCCTCTTTGTTTTGTTGTGATGCCTCTCTTTGTTTTGTTGTGAACTCCGGGCTCCAGGAGCTGCTTATCAGAAAACCAAACACAGCTTCTGTTTGCTGTGAATGAGTAGAGGCAGGGGGGCTCCCTTTGGAATGCCCACAGCTTGTGTTTGCTTGAAGAGAGAAGTGGCATGGTGCAAGCGAAGGAGGGGGGTCCGTTTCGGCGAGCGGCTGCTTATCTGGTCTGTGAGAAAAAAAACAAACAGCTGCTCTTTGCTTTCAGTGAGTGAGAGAGGGGTCGGGGAGGAAAGAGGGTCAGAACTTGCAAAGCAGCCTGCTGACACAGTGTTGGCTCCAAAAATCCACTTTCTCTCCCCCACTCCCTGTCATACTCCACCCCACCCCCACTTTTGAAAAGCACATTGCAGCCACTTGAACGCTGGGATAGCTGTCCATAATGCACCACTCCCAATGCCACTGCAAATGCTGCAAATGTGGCCACGTCAGTGCGCTGTCAGCTGTCAGTGTGAACAGACTGCAGTGCTTTCTCTGCTCAGCTGTACGAAGGCTGGTTTAACTCCCAGCGCTGTACAGCTGCAAGTGTAGCCGTACCCCTAGAGTTACACACAGAAGAGTGTAGCACCATTGAAGACACAGTCAATCAAGTGTGGCTGCTCACATGTGAGCTAAGCTAACTTGGGTGTCAATCACCAAAGTTAACTCTACAGTGAAGACATACCTTGAGGGGGGAAAGAGGCAGAGAGAAAATCCAGAGGGAAATAATGGGGTAGGTAATGGACAAAGGGAGAAAGGAGAAAAGAGAAAAATTCTAATGACAAAAATAAATATGGTGTATGCATTATTGTCTATATAAGGCACCCATTTGTGCCAGACGAGCTTCTGAGAGGGATTGTTCTTCTATTTCTAAGACATAGCACAGGGTTGTCTGTAGGTCCCCCACCCGTTCAAAATTGAATTTCTCCAGAAGCAAAAATGGATTTACACTGAGGGTGGGAGGGAGGAGAAATGTTCATGAAATTTTTTGAGGATCCTGTGAACACACCAAGTAGTTAGGAGTTAGAGAACCATCCAGCTTCATGAGGTTTGCCAGTCCCGGATTATTGGAGGTGCTATGCTCTACTTGTCTGAAGAAGATCCAGCTCAGTCTAATAAAATAAAAACGGTGTCGGATACTAATATCAAATTATGAGATACAGAATGTTGCAAGGCTCTTGTGGGAAGAGAAGGCTGGAATCGGAACAGTGCTCATGTCATTATGCACAAAGTCCCTAGGTATGGTGTATTCCATAGGCTGAAATACATTACTTTGACATGACAGCTACCAGGTGTTCCATTTCCATTTGTTTTCAGCCTTGAAAAAATAAAATCTAAAAGGGACTATCACAAATGAAGCAGAACTGATTCTGCCAAAATAAAATTCCTGTTTAGAAAAGTAAATCCCAGCTGTTGCATAGCTAAGGGTTAGGTAATCTGCCTTAGTACTGATGAGATGTACTATTGCTGAACTCTTTTTATAGTGCATTGCATCTGCTAAAGTAACAGAGAAATCTAGCTAAGTTCCAAAGAAGAAAGAGATTTTAACATATTAAAAATGGGAGGTTTAAATCTACTTTGGAGAAAAATAGAGTATATTAATTAAAAAAAGTGCATGTGGTAGTAAAATAATTGATAAATACATAAAAAGTAGAATTGGGTATTCCTGATGCATCCATCATATATTTCCTAAATGAGGAAAATATTAAAAATATATTTCTCCTCCTATTCCCTCTTCTGCCCCTCCCCCTGATTCTGCTGCTACTCTGCACATGGAACTTCCATTTACTTTTAATGAGTTGTGTAGATAGAGCAGCTGCAAAACTGGGTCATATGTCAGTATTTATTTTGTAGAAGTATTTAACACAAAATTACAAGTAAAGTTCATCTGATTTGTGAATGTGTTATTACAGTACAAAATCAATTTTTCATGCATATGCCCGACTGTGTGGTATTCTAAAGATATTATTTTTCATGAATTAAAAAAAAATGTGATTGTTTATTTAAATCTCAACTCACGTTGTGATATCAAATGTATCAAATATCAAACTTTTTACAGACAGCCTTACGATATTAATGCGAACTACAGAATATGGTTCTAATGAAATTCATGTTCTGGCCGACAGTATTGCCTCTTCTAAAAGAACATGCACATCCCCACACACCCCCCATTTGTACAATTCTCATAAAATTGCACCTGACAGTAGATAAGCTTGTGATTATAAAATCTCCATAAAGGTGCTGCCTGGCGACTTCCAGCTGCTTACATCCCATATTATTTGCTGTCATATGCCTCACTTTAACATGCAAAAAAGGCTGTTTTAACTATGCCAAACAATCCTATGAAAACAGCACAGCTGGTTACATGCTCTTATAAACTAGACTTTGTTTTTTACATATTTTCAATGACCGTTGTGACACCCGTTGTTCTCTCTACTATCTAGGGTCTAGGGTGACTGTTGCTTAAAATGGAAACACATGGACCTCATTCTCCATTATATTACACGAACTGCATGCCAGTATCACTCAGTTAACTTCATTGGAGTCACAGCAGCCTACCACTGGAGTAATAGTGAGGAATCATGCTCTTGTATTTCTACATGCATCAAAGTGGGTATTCACCCATGAAAGCTCATGCTCCAATACATTTGTTAGTGTATAAGGTGCCACAGAACTCTTTGCCGCTTTTACAGATCCAGACTAACACGGCTACGTCTCTGATAAATGTATTTCTATTGTTATTCTAGCAAGACATTATAATTGAAGAGAATTTTTCTGTGTTCAAAAAGCAGGAATCCCGTCAATTTCAGTCCACTGCTAGATGATGAGAATGGAAGCAGCATAGAGAGAGCAGAGCAATGGTGTGAAATGCATGCTTGAGTCACACATGTGTATACTTGTTTGTATTCCCAAGAAAAACAGCACACGACATAATCCTGTCAATCCTTACTTCTGTAGTCTCGTTGACTTCAGTGAACAAAAGTTTGCAAGATTATCTAGTAGTGGCCTGAGTTACTTTTGGGTAAGATCCTCAGCCAATAAACTCACGTGCTATGTGCCAGTTGATTGGATAAGTGGGCCCCTGGAAGTGTTCATGTACGTCATCACAATGGCAGATCCCAAAGGGATGTAGTCTCCTTTATGCATATGAATAACTTTACTCTTTTGTGAGTGTTCCCATTTGAAGACTATGGGACTGTTTGTGTGAGTGAATTTAATTGTGTGTGTTTCCATGATCAGACCCTTGTATGAAACAAGAAGTAACTATGCAACATCTATTTAATCTTGTGCCATACTATTAGGATTTCACCCATACAGAAGCTGCAGGAGGGACACATGGTCATACTTATATGAAAAGAACTGACATGCCAGCCAGTATAAGGTAGTGATGCGTGCACACAAAGATACTTAGTGTACCATTAAGATAGAGTTTTACAAAAATGAGTGTCTTTTTTTTTTGTTTTTTTGTTTTAAATTTAAGTAACTGGGGAGGAAACTTCAAATAAGACACTATCTTCTGTTGATGACAATTCTCAAAATCTCTTGCTTTTCTTTATTTGAGAACAAAGCCTTCATCCACTGATAAGGCCAGAAATTTTGTTGGTTTTAACACTTACCTATATTCCAAAGTGTTCCTGGAACATAATTATGATTCTGTAGTATTTTGAAAGGTAAAGTTAAGAACCTTATTTAGTAAAACAAATCAAGATACTGATATACCAGTGGGTTCAGGTAATGACAGTTTATTCCTGAATGAATTCAGGAGCATGGCAAATATCAGAAACATGGTGCAGCTTTTGTGTATAAATTGCATTCTTTTGTAAAACTGTCTTGAAGGAAAGTAAATTAGTCCTTTCAGTGCTCCCACACAAAATACACGTTTCATCTCAGTGTCTTATTATAGTACAAAGGCATGTTAAAAGTGAGGCCATATTTTCCTTGCCTTGAAGGCCTTGATTTGTTCTGTCTTATGACAGCAGTATATGGATGGGTACGATGCCAGCAAAGCTTTCCGAGAAAGTTATGATGGAAGTTAAAACACCACAGGCGCAATAGGGTAATGATGGTAACCTGTAATTATCCTGAGATTATCCTAGTATCACTGCAAAGCTCTCTGTTTAAACAGCGCTGATGAACTGTAACCTTCACTTTGAAGACAACTGTGTCTGAGTGCAGTTGTCTGGTTTCAGGATATTTCCACAGAGCGGGCATGCTCCTTTTATGTCATTATTTAATTCTTATTTTTATGGAATACATTATGTTTCTAGTAAGAGCAATTGGCATCGAATATCTTTTCTTCATTGCTGATAATTGTCTGATCCTAACAAGTATTTCAATAAAGGATACTGATTAGAATTGTCATTTCCCAATAGGGTTTTTTTTTTAAATGTATTAAGACCATCACCATATGATTAACAAAACATATTAGGCATTCACTGACATTGCCATTCTGTTATCGTACTGCATGATAGTTAAACACAATAAATGTTCTAATTAATTAGAATTATAATAACATTAATTCTTGTTATAACTACCATATTAGATTTAATAATTCAAGTGCCTGTTGACTACCATTTTAAAAAATATATTTAGGGTTAACAGATATAAGGTGACTGCATATATACTACCTCAATTCAAAATCTACTTCAGTAATTTCATTTCAGGCATTTCACTGAAAAAGTCTAGGTCGAGTGTTTTAAAATATTCTGTTTCCAATCCCCAAAAGCTTATGCCAGGCAAGCCACAAAAATTAATTTTGCAAAGCTAATTAATTTGCAGGGGCTAATCACCTGGGCTGTTTTTTTAAATAAACTGTCTAAAAGCTGAAGTTTCGCTCGTATACACATGTATTGAGAGAGAGCACATGTGTATATGTGTACACACACACACACCATTTCACATAAACTCTTCCCAACTTGTTGGAATTTATTTAAAATCCAACTCCTGAGCAGCTTCTGACAACTTATAAGTAAAATAGACCTGTTAGAGAAATATTTCTTGCATTCCCCTTAAATGTAGAGTTTGCCCCAAAATTTCTCCTGTCCAAGTGTAAAGACTGGCCAGATTCATTCTTGGACCAGTGACAGCATTTCTGGAAAATAAAAAGGCACAATTAAAATCTGGTAATTTTTGGCCATGCACGACTAAAACAAGGGGCCAAGGTTTTCCAAAGTGACCACTGATTTTGGGTGGCCAGCTAAGATGCCTTAAAGGGAGCTTATTTTCAGGAAATGCTGAACACACCCCTAGTGAAAATTGAACCCCTGCAAAGTGATTTAAGTTGGGTGCTCAAAATCACCAGTCACTTTGGAAAATGTTAACAAGGAACATATCACTGGAAAATGGAGTTCCCAGTTTCTCAATAGGGTCCAGCATTCACTCTAGCCCAAGATATCAGACTTTAAATTTGGGACGTTCTTAAGTATAGAAAAGCTTTTTAGATCATTTTTGGAACTTTGTATCCTCCCTCTAAATCCTACCCAGTTGGACTCATGATGATTAAGGCACATGGCTTTGCAAGTAGAGGGATACAAAAATAGTCCCCAATGAAATTTTTAACTGTCTACTCTAAAAGATTCATAAGATATCACAAATACCTGACTAATTGGAGTGGTATAAAGTTTGCATTTGCCCTTGTTTGGGATAACCTCCCAAAGTCACCCATGGCTTTGTGCACCTGTTGGCAATGTACTGATCCAGAACTCATATTGATAAAACTTTACATGAAAGCAATGCTGTGGGGAGTGGGAAAGTAGTCATGTGTGAAGAGGTCATGGGGGTGAACAAGTTTGTGAGGAGGCCAGGGGAGAAAGTGCCGAAATGTAAATGATGAGAACGTTTGTTCTGTACTCAAGGAATAAGTGTTATCATTTGGAGGAGGTTATGCCGTATTCTCCATACTTGTATCCCTGCTTTAAGTGCAACACTCAAATCAACTGTAATTAAGAAGCCAGACCTGGCACCTCAATAATAATAATAATAATTAATAATATTGTTTTTTTAATGAAGAACAGTACATTGGATTTACCTCAGTCTCAGAGACTTTATATTTACTGTGCTATTGCCGCTGTCTGTATACAGACAGTGGAGGAAAAAAGTAAGGTCTTAGATGTGTGGAGGTCCCACAACTCCAACTGATTTCACTCCCTCTCAGGAATAGGCTTTTATTTACTTTGTGTTATGTGTATATCTGAAGAAGCAGCAGTAGAAGGTGACATACCTTTACATAAGTTTGTAAGAGCTGTAAGTTCTGAAGAATCGTGGTGTAAGAGATGAGGTTCTGTTTTATAGGTACAATACTTTCCTCCCTAGACCTATGAAAAAGCCTGAGGATACATGAGCAATGTTAAAGGGAAATTACTATATCAGTGTTATGAAACCTAATAGGATGAGAATAGCATGTTCACACTTTGGGCTTGAAATATTTCTAGCTTTCAAACCCTGTCAGTCACTGATTGGCTCATCTGACAAGACGTTAAATTGCAGAAATCTTGGGAAAAAGCCAAAATGCTAAAATACCATTTAGGTAATGAGATTATAGAGTTTTAATTATATTTATTTAGAGGCTTATCTAGTTGTTACCAATTCACTTGGATATTGTACATCAGTTAGCGTGATAAATCAAAAGATATATAAAACCTTGCTTTTTTTTTTTTTTTTTTTTTTAAAGAGAACTCCCCTTTTAAAAGATCACTTGGTTAAATACGTTAGATTTTCTTATGTCTGTAAATAACAGATAGGTAGAAGAACATTTTCCTCTTCTGGGGGCCTGGCATCTGTTCCAGAGCAGTGTTGATTAGTTTATTCTCAAGAAAATTTTGTTGTTCTAGTACAGGTAATCATAGTGAAATATGATTTCCCTTTGTCTTTTCAGGGAGGGGATATATCCCCATGCCATACACTAGCAGGCAGAGTACATCCATTTCCAACCTTGCTCTGTTAATGCACTTGTTTTAACATTAGACACTCTTGAGGAGGAAAGAATGCACACAACAAAGCACCAAAGCTTTGATATACTGTTGAGAAATTAAGTGCAGAAAGATGGTATACACCCCTTTTGACCATGCATCCTTTCACTCCCTCCTTTATCTCCCACCCAAAACATGAGAAAAATTAGGGCATCTCTTCACAGTGGCAGCATCCAGCCATCCATTTGAATCTCAATTGCCTGCCACAAAATCCAAACTGCAGGTTTTAGGATTTTAGGTTTAAACAGGCAAATGTAGAAATGAGCGCATAGCCATACAGCATTAATTCAAAGGAACTGTTTAAATATGTGCAGTGCTGTGTATGTGGCCTCACCACAACATATTCCTCCTTCCCCCACCACAGCCTCTGTGTTTGGGCTTGCAGGGGGGTCCTCAGTAGCAGTCTCACTCTCCATTTGGCAAATAAAGGGCTTTTTGATAGCAACAGTGAAGCCCAGAGGAGACTTCCTGGCAGCTTGGGTACTTCTGCTTTTTGGGATAAAAAGATAAAAATTCTGCTTAGATTAGGGTTTTTGTTACTGGTTTTTTTTTAATGTTATTAACTTGTTAAAAAGTTATGTTGTAGGGTAAAGAAATGTTTTGTATTTTTTTTTTGATTGGTGCTTTTTGTGTAGAAGAGAAATGTGTCATTTATATGGTGGAAAGTAAAGCAGGTTGGGGATTTTACTATGAAACTTTTTTCCCATCAGAAAATGGCAATTCATCAAATCCCAAAACATCTCGTGGGAACATACTGGTTTTGACAGAACTTTTATCAGGAAGATTTATCAGCTCCAGAATGGAATTTTGAAGGCAGGGGATTAGAGAGAGAGAGAACAAAAAACAAAGCTCATCACACAATAGCCAGTAGCCTCATTGCTAGGGCACTTACCTGGGATGTGGAAATTGAGGGTCAGGTTCTGGTTCTGCATCAGGCAAGCACACACACTCTCTCGTATTTATTCCAATGTGGGATGAAACCTCAACATTTTTTTGTGAAATGTAATTTGTGTTTTCCAGTTGGCTCTCATGGAAAGGCCTTTTAGAGTATGTCTACATAGCAGTGTAAACACAGACACGAGCATCCACAATTTTGCTAACTTAGGGCTTGGACCCAGGTTAGATGGTAGTTCAGTATAAAGCCTTCTCAAACTGCAGTCATTCTATTGAAATAGCCATCAAAGGAGCTCATTATGGAAGTTTATGAACTCCTTGTGGGTACCGACGTCCCATCACAGTTAGGAAACAGGGTGAGTAGTAAAGTTTTCGCACAGTGTAACACATTTTTATGGTTAGAATGTCAACACTAGGAGGATGCGGGTAGTGGCAGTAGGCACTCTGGGATAGGGTTACTGTGACTTGGGTCTTTGCACTGCAGTGTGGACTCTGGAGCCCAAGGTTCAAGTATGGGTCAGAAAATCCATAACCTAGGGTGAAAATGCAGTGTAGATGCTCAAGCCCGGAATTCCCTGACATAGCTCAGCTGACCTGAGTCCCACTAATCCTAGGCTTATATTGCTGTGGAGACATACCCTTTGGTGGGAGGGTCCCAGAGCTCGGGCTCCAGGCCGAGCCAGGAAGTCTACATCTCAAAGAAACAGCACCATGAGCCTGAATTTGCTGGCATGGGCCAACCATGGGTTTCTCTTTGCTGTACAGACATACCCTTATTTTCCATTTTACTTGGTATAAAGGGGCCAGAGCTTATGTGTGAATCTCTCCCATTATCTATAGGTGTAAATGACTTCACAAGATTGAAAGCAGTAAAGAATTGTATCTAAGACCTCCTCACTCCTTAAGTAAAATGTCTTCTAGTGTGTGTAAACAAAAAGATCTATAAGTTCCTTATTAGACCCCTTTGTCAGCTTCCAGGGGCTAGCAAGCTATGAGCAGTCCTCCCCAGTACACAGGTAACTGTCTAAGTATGTGGGTAACCTGGTAGACTGCCTCTCCTCTTAATTCCACTTTCTGCTTCAGGGATTGGGGAGGCAAGCCTTCAGACCTATAGCTGACAACTATGAAGGCCATTTACCTCTTTCTGTGACTGAAAGTCCAGGAATATGCCAAGAAGTGCAGAATCAAACACTTAGGGTGAAATCCTGCCTACACTGAAATCATTGGCAAAATTCCTGTGGATTTCAACAGTGCCAGTTTCCTGTTCATTATAATGCAGTGATTCCCAAACTTTTCGTCTGGCGGGTGCCAGACGAAGGACCACTGCGGTGGTGGAGAACTCACTGAAATGCCACCGAATTTCGGCGGCATTTCGACGGCAATGCCTCTCGATGACACCACTTGTCGTCGACAAGTGATGTCATCGAGAGGCGTCATCGCCAAAATTCAGGAGCGACACCTCTCGATGACGTCACTTGTCGACGGCAAGCGGTGTCATCGAGAGGCATCCCTGCTGAAATTCGGGGACGACGCCTCTCGATGACATCAGTTGTTGGCGACAAGCGTCGTCATCGAGAGGCATAATGAAATTCGGTGGCATTTCGACGGGTGCTCTCCCGGGGGCCAGGATGTGGGCACATTAAGATTCCCCAGTGAGCGCCATAGCGCCCGCGGGCACTGAGTTGGGGACCACTGTTATAATGTCACTAAAGTTAACACAGACCAGAGCTTTGCAAAACAACACCTACAGTGTGGGTCTAATTCTGAATAAATCTTACAGTTCCGTGGCTGTTAATATGCTATATATTTTTTATAAAATATTCACAATATGTGTTACTTATTCAAATGTATTTGTTTATGTGCAAGTCTAAAAAACCTAAAATATGGGGGGAAAAATTGCCATGCTGTTTTAGTGGAAATTTTAAAGGAAAATTGTTCTGTTTAACAGCTTAATTTCCAAGAGCACTGTCTTTTGCTCTTTATAACACCAGTATAATATACACCAATTCTTTAAGTTTCTGTCATTATCTTTAACTGGAGTATGGGAATGCTCTGTATGGAATTAAAAATGGCAAGAAAGCTAGGGTTTATAAACAACGTTTTACTGAGAACACACACATCTAAATTGCTAACAAAATTTCCTCTAACTAGTCCTAAGTAGGGCATATTGCATGAATGATAGATTGGGAGTTTTGTAACACTTCTTCTGTACTTTTTCCCTAAAATTCCTGCCTATCTTAGCAAGAACTAATTATTTTAAGGTTTGAAGGCTGCAGCTGCCAAATGGTCTCTCAGTTTGTAACCAACTGTGGAAAATGAAACACAGCACACTAACCCTTGGGGATTCACCTGGCCATCTTCACAAGCCAGGTTTGTTCCCACAGTGTCAGGTAACAGTAACAGGACCTGGGGTTTGAAGGTGATTCTGTGGAGGGCAAGCTAAAAATTGTTACTTTGCTAACCATGTCATCGTGTGGCCTAATGAAAGTCAAAGCACAGCTGAAGTAAGAAAAAGGAGTTGAGAAAGACTGACTCAAGGATGTTACTTAGGCTTTTTAGCAGGACCGTGGTGAAGATGTCTTCTTGAATAAGAGTGCTATTTCCTGGCAGTTGTGGTACTCTGTGATATTTGTGTGTCTATCATCCATCTATGGTCCCTTTTTCACAGGCATAATTTTACACGTATCAGAAGGGCTCCATGGAGGACATCAGATAAGTATTTGCTCTACGTTCTATAAACACTTAAGCACGAGTTGTCTCATTGACTACTCTCAATGTGTAAAGTGTGCATCTGTGTAGTAAGTGCCTTTATTAACACTAATAATTAGTCTTGGAGTACACCTGTGAATTAGGTAGGAAAGTATTGCTAAGAATAGAACCCAAGAATCATTCTCCAGGAGGATTCCTCTGTTCTGGAAGGTATTCATAGAATCATAGATTATTAGAGTTGGAAGGGACTTCAAGAGATCATCTAGTCCAACACCCTGCTCAAAACAGAACCAATCCCCAAATCCCTAAATGGCTCCCTCAACTCACAACCCTGGGTTTAGCAAGCCAGTGCTCAAACCACGGAGCTATCCCTCCCCTGCAACGATGCTTTCCTTCCCCTCCTCTTCTGTCCCCCTTGTTCTGCCACAGCTTAGGTTTGTTAACAATTCTGAATGCACTGCAAACACGTCTTCTCCATTAGGCATTTGAGGCATGAAGGTTATTTGTTAATGTGGTATAATTAAATTGCAGGGTTAGACTGGACTCTGAGCAGTTTGCAGTGGATTTAAGCAGTTTAATGTGATTTTTGATTAACATGAGTTTTATGTACTGGGAGAGATAGGTCGGGTTCTTCTGTTTATGTTCTAGAAACCTTAAATAAATATGGCCCCAGTACAGCAACGATTCAGGATTGTGGTGTATATTGTGTTGTGTAAACAAGGTTGTCATGCATGTTTACTGAGGACAAAATTTTGCTCTGAGTAGGATACCTTGCCAGTTTGATTCATCTGTTCTTTGTACACATTCAGAACTACCACTGATGTAAGTGCAGGTAGAGGCTCAGTGTATGTAGGGATAACAGAAAATCCATCAGTGCTGCGAGAACTGCCATGTGGTTCTGATTAATATTTTTTCTCAATTTCTCCATTAAAAAGTTTATGTTGTTTATCTGACAAAAGCTTTTCTGCATGGTAGTTGTGACTTACAATGACCAAAAGAGACCCTCCTCTGTAAGATTCAGTTAGGGTAACAACAAAGCTGGGCTAGATTTTAAATCTTTTCATGCACGCAATGAAAGTTTGTAAAATTATGCTTTCCAGTAATACGTTGCCAGAAAGTTGTAAATTACCTGCCATTTAAATAAATAGGCCTTATTTCAAAATGAACAGATATTATCCACTTCTCCAAATAACTGTAGCTTTTAATATATTAATCTCAAAAGATTATTTTTTAAAAAACATTTGCTTCTAGGCTGAGGTCATTCATTGCCAGTACACTTATTTTGCTGCTGCATTTTGCCTAACTTTTAAAAATGAGAGCTTTATACAGGTTGTACTGAAAGCATAAATTATCCTGCTATTGTTGAAATTGTTTACAGAGATTTGAAGTAGAACCAATTAACAGAAATATCAGACAGCAGAAATATTAGATATATTTCACTGGACAGTATAAATTGTTTACTATTATAGAAAGTTTCTCACGTGGTTACCTAATGTAGTGAATGATGTATACAACAGGTATAAAATGTAAGACTATATTTTTATCAAGAAATTTTAATACTGTGAACTACAGTAGCCTAGCTAGAATGGTTTGCTAATATTCAGCACACCGCCAGGATAAAATGGCCTATACCATACATTTTCAGAGTTCAATGCAGGTCAGGGTGTATGTGAATAATAAATTATTAAGAGCATAAAAGTGTTGTTTGAAACTCCGTTTTGGTACCAGAATGTCACTTATATTGGTGTACACAGTATTAATCACAAGAAAGTATACAGCTCTACATATGATTATTTACAGTGAGGCGTGGCACCTGTCTAGTCAGTAACAGAGTGGGATAGTGGTGATTGTATATAGCCAGTCACAGGCAGAGAAGTGCACCAAACTGCACTTTAGCTGATGTTTTCACTGTTTGCAGGGTGGGTTGGATGAAGACGTGGGACTATTTTTGCAGACAGGATAAGATTTTCTTTTTAAATCCATGTAGTCACATTTAAAAATGTTAGTTGTTTATCTCCCTGAAACTGCCTGCCTGCTTACATACCAGTATAGGGCAGCAGTTGAGAATTGGGCAGAGTGTTAGGACTGGTAGTTTAAAACAGATACATGTTGTTCCATTTAATTCTATGTTTGTGCACTGTGACACCCAAAGAAAAAGACAAAGAACATTTCCTCATGTGGAGGGAATCCATGCCCAAACTCTCCAATAACCACATATGGAAGCCATTCAGGCTGCCGTACAAAGCCAAGGGTTGTGTATATGCCATCCAAAATCTAAAATGATTACAGCATCACACTACTCTATTATCCTCCTGCTTTGTTATTTTCATGGGCCTTTTTGCTCTTGTAAAATTAATTTTGTTTCCAGTGTGAATACAAATAAGAATGTATCTGTGTGCCTGGTTATGAATGCCAGGGCATGCACATACGTCTCTTGCGTAGAGTATATTTTGCCATAACATATGCAATATTAAACATGTTTTAATGCATGATCAAGAAAAAACGAACACTTACTGCAAATATCTGATTTCTGAAGGAGAAAGCAGCTCAGTATACCACAGAACAGGCTTTATGTGACATATGGTGTAGTAATTGAAATCTATTTTATTTTAACATTTTATATAGTGGTAACACCTAAAGGCCTCAAACTGGAGATGCACCTTACAAACATATAATAAATGACAGTCCAATATTTAGTTTTATCTTCATATAGTGATGTGAATAACTGAAAAGGAAAATAGGTGGATAAAAGTGAGATATCAAAGTTGCTTATTTAGCAGTTGTACATCAAATTAAAGAGACACTTTTTTGTGCCCCAAAAGGTTTTGTTTCAAACAGTTGGAAGTGGTGCACGGCATTGGCAGCTAATTTAAAAACAGGAAGCAGGTGATGGAATTAAACACACAAACATATTTTTTGGTTTTAGAAACTTCTCATAAATAAGCTAAGAAAGGACACAAATATTTTGCTGGTGGAATTTCATTGGTTCACATCAGCAGAGAATTTGGCTGTCTAAGTAAGCAAGATACTACTCTTCACAGGACTACTGCACTGTTGAAACCAGTGAGTGTTTTGCCATTGATCTCAGTGCGAGTAGGCTCAAGGATTAGGAGCTTTAGATTTGTTTTTTTTTGTCTTCCCCCCACTTGCACTTCTTGTACAAGGGCCATCCACAATTTCAGCTCCTACATTTTATTTTGAAACAGGGATTTCTCCTTGCTAGTGCCCCTGTAGAAAAAAGCTACTCCGAAAGGGACTGAGAGGGGCAGAGATGGCTGATTGTGGAGAAGAGCACATGCTTTGTCCTAAAGGGTGACCCAGTGATGAACTTCTCATGTGTGCCAAGGAGCTCCAGGAGCCATCCTATCTCTCTGCCGCACAGTGCCTCCCTGTGTGCAGCCAGTGAGGTGGCGTGGCTTTATATTCCCCTGAAATGTGGGAGTAATTAAATACCAATACCTAGCCCAAAGGGAAGGTGACACATCTAGGCTGATTGCCCAAAATAGTGAGGAAAGAAAAAACATACATAGCAATCAGATTTTACAAAATATTTCCTATTTCAATTGTCTAAGGTGTTTGCACAGATGTTATTTTTACACAGCACTTTAGATGTGAGTTGCCCACCATGGTTATTTTCTTGATATTATCCCTTTAAATTCCAAGCAAAAAGAAATGTGCTGTGGCTGACTTTAGAAGAAATCTAGCATAATACTTACCATGTGATATATTAACGTGACCGGACAGTAGCCTTTTGTGTGAAAATGATGCTGCAGACTTCTGATATGTCACTCAACAAAAAGCCTGTGGTCTAACCTGAATGTAACATTCACACAGGAATGTCATACTTCCACTCTGAGTTTTATTTTTGATTCAGGAAAGCAATAAAATGAGAAGAGACAAAGTCAAGCCATGTGTCCATTCGTCACCTCTGTAATATGCCTTATAAACCATGTACTACAAAATGGCAGCTCTTCTGGAAGACAGCAGTCTCCATGGAGAATTTAAGGAAGCAAAGGGTTAAAAAAAAATTACACACCAAAAAGATGAAAATTCGGTCTGTGCCAATTTTGCCCTTTTGTTTGGTTAGTATCTTTACTGGATTTCATGGGATGCAAAATAGAAGGCACGATTCTTGCCACAGGAAGGCATACCATGATATATGTATAGGAAGGGATGAGAAAGAGGAAGTTCTGGTTCCCTGAAGGAAAGAGCTGCTTTGAGGTGAGTGCACTTCCAAGGTGATAAGGAGAAAGAAAGGTTACACCTTTACAGGGTAAGGTTTAGTGAGAAGGTTCTTCATCATGCTGTGCATGATGTGGTAGTTCCCAGTTGCTCTGTAAATCTAGTTCATGGGTTTAAGTGGTCTAAGATTTGTTATAAATTGACTGAGTAAAGCTGTACTGCCTGCAGCCAGATTAAGGATTCCGCTCAAAAGCAGTTCAGCATAATACAAGTGAAGTGGCTAGCTCATTATGAAAGTCAGGGAAACTAGTATGGAATACTCTGCTTTAAGAATATAGGCCAAAAGGTTCAAATTTGAGTGCCTGCCATAAGTGGTTTGATTTTTTTCAGAGGTTCTAAGCATTCAGCACTTCCACGGACACCTCTGAAAATCAGGTTACTTATTTGAGGGAATCTAACCGTTGGTACCCAAATATGAAAAAAAATTGGCCACATGTTATACTTGGATTTATTGAAGTTAAGGCTCGAAGTCACTGGTGCAATGGAAACTTATTTATGCAACAGACGAAAATAAGAAAAGCTGCATATTGTATGCCTGGAACCCCGACTCTAACTTAATATTTTATATAGCCTTTAGCTATGATAACCACAGACAAACCCTGTGAAACATTATTTGTGTGCCCATACAGTACCATTAATTTTCTTTTAATCTTTCTCTGCCTCAGGAAACATTTCAATTGAATTTTGCTTCTCATTGCAAGGAATCAAGAGCACTGAGAGCTAAGCTCATTTCCTTTTATTTTTTCCCCTTTATTTCCATATTTTTGAATAGATTCATGACCCATGGTGCTTATACTGAATTTATTGTAAAAACATATTATGTTTTTTAAAAAAAAGATCGTCTGGGCCCATCTGCCAAAATTCCAAACATCTTTCCAGAGTTCCCTGAATTTCTTAATATTCAATCTTGATTTTTTTGCAATGGTGGCTAGTGACATCTGCTGTGGGTAGACAAAGGTTCTCCCCCTCCTCTTCCCATCCTCTCTCTAGCTCTCCTCCAGTCAGGCTTCTGTCATTCGTTCGTAAGCTGTTCTCCTTATTCCCATTATACAAACTCCACCACCAGTTCTCTTCCTTTCACCATATTTCCCCAGCTTAGTCCTCTTTCCTGCTTCCCCCTCACTCTGTCATGTTTCCCCAGTTCTCTTCTCAGCTTTTCAACATCTTGTCGGGTTCTCAGAGTTTCTTTCCCTAATGTTCTCGACTTGACTTAAACATCTCATGCTTCTGAAAACTGGATTCTTTACATAGATAGGAAGCTCAAATCATGGGAACTTGGGCAGAATTTGTGGAAGGGACTCCAGGGGAGGAAGAAAGGGGTCCAAAGTATCTATAACACACTGGACTACCTTGAAGCACTTTCACAAGATAAATAGGGGGAAACAATGAGGAAGGAGGTAAGAAAAACAGCAAATATATCTAGACAGGCTATCTCCTAATCCTAAAAAAATTCTTCCCCCAACGTGCACGCACATACACCCCCCAAACCACCAAAACCCCCAAACACCTACGTCCTTAATTCTAACACTCAACTCTCTACACTCAAGTACTCTTCTCTCTGGTGGCTGGAGTGGGAGAGGTCTGGGTCACCTTATTGAACTATATTGACTTATGCCAGCTAAGAATCTGACTCCCTGTTTCTGATGATGTTGCCTCCCTCAACTAAAAGGGCTCAGGTTGTCTTGCACATACACTTTTGTCCTTGTAATGAATTCTTGTGGCAGAGACAAAAGACAATTATTATATAAATCTTCCTCTCTTTCATATTCACACACAAACAGGAAGCTGAGATTCAGAAACTGGAATCTTTAGTTCCATGAACGGAAGCCTCCATCTCTTCAGAGAACTCCCATAGCTTCTGGTAGATCTTCATTCTATTTGTAGGCCAGCCAGTAGAGGGCAACATCAAACTCTCAGCATCTCAGGTTGACTGAAACAGCAGTTTAACAGCCCACAATAATACTAGACAGTAGGAACTCAAGAGTTACAAACACCAGAGTTACGAACTGACCAGTCAAACACACCCCTCATTTGGAACCAGAAGTACACAATCAGGCAGCAGCAGACACAAGGGAAAATAAAAGCAAATACAGTACAGTACTGTGTTAATTGTAAACTACTACTAAAAAAAAGGAAGGCAGCATTTTTCTTCTGCATAGTAAAGTTTCAAAGCTGAATTTAGTCAATGTTCAGTTGTGAACTTTTGAAAGAACTTTTTGTTCAGAGTTATGAACATTTCAGAGTTACGAACAGCCTCCATTCCCAAGGTGTTTGTAACTCTGACATCCTATCGTACAACAATTTAGTACAGAAAAATAAATAGAATACTGTATCCTGTTGAGACACAGGAGGAATATAGGCAGAATGTGATTACCCAAGTGGGAACGTTTGGGCAGGACATAGCTGCAAACATCTTTTTTTCTGAAAAGTGTTGTTTGTTTTCTTTTTTTTTTAATTTGTTATGACATGAAGTCAGGTGCTCTGTGCTACTTTCTTATCTAAAAGGCAACATCTTCAGCAATCCCAGCCCCCAACAGGGACAATGGTTCAAGACTGACTCAGAGGCAAGTGTACCACCTATTGGTAAATCCTTACATGCTGAAGATCTCAAGCACTTTCAAGCTCAAAGGAACAACTTGGACTTGAATCCTAGCCAATTATTGTTTAAATAGCTTCCGGTATCTCACTTGTCCTTGCTTATCTCTGCCAGTTTTTGTGGTTTCACAATCACATTTCTCTGCTGTTGCTATGTCAAAGACCGACATAAACAACTGGGAAAACAGATTAATGGACTATACGGAGGAAATGGTGAAATATTTCAGCTTTAATATTAAAATGCCCAGGTAGTCAAAATTAACTTCTACCACTGAAAATGTACTTAATAACTATCATAATCCACATATTTAAACATTGTTGGTTAATCAGCAAGATCCTGGGAAAGGAGTCAGACATTTGTAGCTGATTTTCATTTACTTGAATAGTTTTTATTAATTAAATTTAAATAGTAAGTGATTTGTAAAATAAATAAAGCTCTGAAGTTTTATCAGGCTTTCTTTCTAAAATCCAGTAAGAAAGAAAGATCACCATGAAAAAATTGCAGAACAAGTGCTGGAGGCCAGTTCTCCTAGAAGTTCAATATAATTCTCAAGCTTGCTTGCCCGTGCCATACCTTTGGGTATTGCAGTGATAAATCTACCATAGCTGTGGAACCTGAATAAATGCAGATTTGACCTTTTGTTTACAGGGTACCAGGGGAAATCTTTATGAGATCACGGAAGTGCTTCAGAAGGTTTGGAATCATTATGAGGGTGAAATGTGTCCCCTGTGGATACTTTTGACAGCAAAGACCTGACACTATTGTTCAATGAGCAATGCACTTTCCTCGGAGGTTTCAACATATTGTTTGCATGTAAATTTAGAGAAGGGTTTTTGGTAGTATAATTTAATGAAAATACGAACTGTACTTTTTCAAAAAAGCAGTTTTATTTTTCATTGTTGACATACAAATATCTACTGTAGATGCATATTTGGTGTCTATATAGTGCAATAAATTTTATCTTAAACAAATTGTCTCAGAATTAATGAACAATGTGTTAAATTCTGCTCTCATAGCCAAGCACTTGGGTTTTTATTGAGTGTGCCGGGGTACAATTGACAGCGTAATTTGATCCATCTTTATGAAAAGTGAACTTTATTGTTGAAAAGTGAACTTTATTGTTAAATAGATACTGCAAAACTGATTAAGCATGCACAGGACTCCTGCTGCTTCTGCCGCTCCTCTAGAAATGAAGGATCTAATTCAGCTCTGGTACAAATGGGCAAATGCCTAGAAAGGATGAACTATGGACAGGGCACTTGACTGGGATTCAGCATTTGTGGGTTAAATTCCCAGTTCTGATACATCTTTGCTGTGTCTCCTTGATGAAATCATTTAATATTTCAGTGCTTCAGTTTCCTATCTGTAAAATGGGGATCCTAATACTTCTTTTCTCCTGCCGTTTGTCTCTCTTGCTTAGGTAGACTGTAAGCTCTTTGAGTCAGAAACTATCTTTTACTATGAGTAAATACAGTGTTTATTGCAATGGGACCCATGATCTTAGCTGAAGCCTTTAGGTTACCGGAATATAAATTACAAATCAAAAAATAAACAGTATATCTATGGGAACTACCCCTGCTTATATAAGGACTAAATTTGATCCTAAATCTACATTTAAAGTAGAATATGGTAAAAGATTCATTATATAAAATTAGAAATAACAAATCCCTTTTGATGAGCAGGTTCAAGTCCCATTGTCTTCACTGGCACTTCAGTGCCTGCTTACGTACCATTTCCAAGCAGGGATGGTTTCCTGAATCAGGCCAAAATCAGCTCCTTTTCCACATCTGAACTTCCATACTTCACTTCTACGGAGGTCCCCCAATTCCTGTTGGTTAATTAACCATTTACATCATGTTCAACTAGTTGCCATAATATTATTTCAGTCAAACTTTGTGAGTTTGTTATACATATTGCTTAAACATACCTTAAAATATTGATAACTCATATTCTGTTGTTTCTCACTTCACACCAGTCCACTGACTTATCATTCTTCTGCTTCATGTTAAGGTCACTTGCCTGTTACTTTTGTCAACCTAAAACTTAGGCTTCAATTTGTTATGCTAAGCTATTTTACCTTACAGGCCTTAGAACTGTGGCCTGCTGGTTCTCTAGTTGCATTAAAATCTTAATCAATACTTATATCGTACCTAGTATCTATATGCATGTAACTGGCTACATTTTTCAGAACTGAAAAGTCACCCTGTTTCTTCACTCTTTTCCCATTTTATATAACGTTCAAGGTATTATTTTCAATGTTGTTGATTAAAGATTTATTATTGCCTAACTGCGGATAGGACCAGACTGCCAAGAACTCTCTGGTTTCATTCCTGAATTCCATTTGCATCAAAGAATTGATAGGATAACAAGTTCACCTAGAATTTTTGTCAGTGTCTGATTCATGAAACCATTTGAAAAAAGATGCAACAAATAGGCATAATCGGGAATAAATTGCCAAAGTCAAATTCCAGTAACATGGGGAATTCTGAGATGTTCAGTGTGTGCAGGGAAGCTTGCTCTTACTGGGTTTAATTGTCCAGGAGCTGTTATAACTGCAAAAACAGTACAGCTGACATTCTGGTGTCAATAGAGTAGTATTGTATTTCAAGAATAAATCACAACTTTATATGTTTCTATGATTTTTTTGCACTGTAACTGCAGAACGTGCTCTGTGTATATTGCATGGTCAGTTTTTGTAGTGGTCATATTATAAAAGGTTGCCGCAAAAACATAACTCTGCAGAGAGAAGTTTATTTGGCAAACATTACAGAATATTGTATTCAGTAAAACTGTGTACTCAGGAATGAACAAACCTTTAATTCTCCAAACCGTAGAGTCTCTCCTGCCCTGTATTTGCTACTAAATAGCCATCTCCTGCTGGAAAACCAGGTGAGCAGCCTATCGCTGCTTTTAGAAATGAAGGGACTGCCATTTCAAAGCACAGTGTTGCTGCTTCTGTTTAGTATCCTGCTTTGGCTGGTATCTAATGCTTCAGAAGAAGGATCAAACGCTTGGGATTCGTGGGGCCCTGAGTGCTGATGCTGGTTCTGCCATTTTCTCATTGTATTTCCTAAAACAAATTACTTTTCTTTCTGTCTCACCTTCCTCTTCTGTAAAGTGGGCATAGTAATACTTACATTGCTGATCTCCAAAAGATGGTGTTAAATCTGTACAGTGCTTTGAACATCTAAATCACAATATAAACGCTAAGTATTATTTCTTCTTTTCAGTTACACACATAAACACACCTATCTCAGTCTCTAGGCTTTAACAATTTTTAAAAACACAGTTTATACAAACATAGCAAATCAAAGCAATTTCCACCCTATATTAAAAACTCCAGCCAGCTAGCAAAAATATAGACTATCTCCACCTCTAAGTCCCGGCCTTCCCTGTGCTACCCTGTAACCCAAGGAAACCCAGAAGCTAAACACATTTAGGCAACTTCAGATCAAAGGGGAGTTGGGTACATTCCATAGTGAAAAATACTCTCGTAAGCAGTCCTTTCTATTTTAAGCAAGAGGCTTCAGCAGCTCTGCTGATTACAACTGCAGCAGTATCACACATAACACCTCTATAATCTACTTAAATATCTATACCATGTGATACAGTTGGGAAAAATTATTTTGTAACTTTCTCAGGTTAATGGAAATTGTTAACTGACACTTCTGCCAAAGCCCCTGGTATGGAGCAGTGTCAGAGACTTGGTTAGGTGGGCCACTAGTCTGATCCATTATGGAAATTCCAGTGTTTCTATAATTTAAATAAAATGTGTGGTGGATTTCACCGTACCACACTCCCATAAAAGGGTGGACTGGAATATTGAAATTTTCATAGTATTTACCATTCAGAAACACTACTGTTATGTACAACTCTTAACTTTTCTTTAAAAAGAACAGTGGTAACAAATACATTCTAAAATAGTGAAAGAATCCAGAGCATTTCTCAGCTATGTAATGCTCCTTTTCTTTCCAAAGAAAGGGAGAGCACTTTCCTCAGTTGCATAACAAAAATCTTTTTTTGGTAAAACTTAATAAAGCAGCTATTAAAATACAAAGTATCAGTGGCACACTAATGTGTTTCTCTATTGCAATCTAAAGTTATATCCATCTAACTCACCACTACATTGATCCTCTGATTGTATTTGGAAAACATAGCATAATTATTTCTTCCTCTTCAGTCTGCAGCTTTCCTCCTGGCTTAGAAAATGTTTTGGGCTCCCAATATTTGCTTTCTCAGTTCATTTATTATCCATATTGGTGCTTGGAGTTCTAATGCTCTTGCAAAACTGTCAGCTCAGGCTAGTTTCCTTTTTTGTCTTTAAACTGCCATTTTCCTAGCAGAATCTGTTTGGTATGACTGACATGTTCAGTATTCAATATTAATTGGAGGGTGAGCTATAGATAAAGCCTAATACGTGTGGGTGGTGGTGTTATGGTGGAGTGAGATAACAAGGATTCCATTTTCAATACAAAATGGGGAGGGGGGACGCAGAGATCTGAACCAGAGGCCATGCAAGGAAGATCTCAATGCCATTTCTTATTAATTTCATTTAGGTAACTCCCCTGGCTCAGAAATGATCAAAATTATAGCTACTTGCAGACCATTACTATAATTCATTGTCTAGAAAGGAGAAGTTTAAACATAAGCAATGGCATCGTCCATGATTCATCACCAAGCTGCAGATGCCATGTATGCTGGATTTTAAAACTCAATACTGTGACATCAGTCATTTTCACATTGCATTTCGAGATTTGATGGGAATGTGAGCTTTAAATGGGAAAAGAAAAGTCTGCCACACATTAAAATTCAGTGTTCAAAAGTATGTACTCATAAACTGATGTATATTCACACACTGCAAATATTTGACTGAAGTTAGCAGGCTCTTCTTATTTTCTAGGTAAGAAATACAAGTAGTACTGTACATCTTCCTCTTTAAACAGATAGCTGACAACAGCAATCCAGAGCCGATGAGTAATGTCTAGTTGTTTGTTCACTTACAGTCATTAAAGAATGCTTCCTAATCAGAGAAATGAGTAGACTCCAATTGCAATGCAATTACAAGGAAGACATTGTCACCTTACTTAAAACAATTACTTAAAAAAAAAACAACCAAGAAAATAAAGTGTTCATGCAAAGCAGCATACAAAAGTAACCAAGATATTGTCCATGCCAGACATTTTCGTTCAACAGAAATATTTCCGTTTTCTCTTAGATTACATTCCTTCTCTGTTATGTGTTTTCTTGAGTCAAGTTATCAAAGTGTAATCACTTTGGAAGAGTTTGCAGTAATTGAGGAACAATTTAGCACTCACTTCATGCTGCTTTCCATCCTCCTCCCCCCCCAAACTCCACTGAACAAAGTTATCCTCTTCCAATTATAAATTTATAATCTACGTTCCTTCAGTTTTATGTAGGTATAACTAACTGAGAGGAAGGATGATTTTGTCATGGAAACCAGTATGTTCACCTGGAAAGTTTCAGTTTTGATGAAAAGAAAGGGGGCAGGGGGGTGGGATTTGAAAAATTCCATCCAGCTGTATTCTACACTTTTAGTTACAGGGATGCAGAGCACTTGCACGGCCCATTAATGTTTAACAATTTTGTGCTCCTTAGTCTTCCATTGATTATAGTGAGTCTGATTCATTTTAATGGGTATGAAGATGTATCTTTCTTTTTTCATCTTTTGACAGTTGTCTTATCATTGAAATTCAAATAAACCATTTAGTTGAAGTTTGCATGTGTTGTTATGCCTACATAGTGAATTTCCTTTAATATGTGAAATTGGGAAGTTCTGGTGATGTGAAGGATCTGACTTTTGGTAAACATCATCAAGTGAGTTTGTCCCAGTTTATCTGACAGACTAATCCCTGTGCTTCTAATACTGTCTAAGGTGGTAAGGTTCTTCTCTATAATGAGTGTTATCCTCAACCTACATATATAACTACTTCTTTTCCAACATAAATGGTTTTTATATTTGGTATTGTCAGGTAAGTATGGTAAGATTCAGAAGGCAAACTAAACAGAAATCGAGAAGGCAGAAATTCTGATTGGCTTTCTTCCTATTTGACGTGGATATAACATAACATGTATCATTAGAAAAAATAGATATAGCTATGAGCAGAGAATTAATATTTCTTGGAGTTTCTTCCATTTGAAAAGAGCTAACCCAAATACACATTCTGTTCAGAGTTTCTCTTAAATGGGGCTCTTGGCGCTTTTCAGATGTCTTTTCCAAATCCAAAACTAAAGTTATCAGAGAATAGCCTGTCAGTTGTGCCTGTTGACACATCTTTGGTCCCTCATTCCTATTTTAAGTGCTTTAGTATTGCAGGTCATAGTTCAGAAAAACTGTCTACAAATAGTACCATTCACTATGCAGTACATTAAATCTAGTCTTCAAAGTGAAATAGGAAATTGAACTAAATACACTCAAGGGAATCAAATGGGAAAATGAATGGAGAATTTAAAGGGCATGTCATGGTATAATTCCCCACTCTGAACCTTAGCATCCAAAAGATGGGGTACCAGCATGAATTCCTCTAAGCTAATTACCAGCTTAGAACCTGTAGCGCTGCCACCAACCAGGAATTCCAGTGCCTGGTACACTCTGGTCGCCCCAAAACCTTCCCTGGGGACCCCCAAGACCCAGACCCTTTGGATCTTAACCCAAGGAAAGTAAACCCTTTCCCCAACCGTTGTCTCTCCCAGGCTTCCCCTCCCTGGGTTAACCTGGAAGATCACTGTGTGATTCAAACTCCTTGAATCACAAAACAGAGAGGACAATTCACCTTGCTCCCTCCTTCTCTTTCCCCCTCCCAGACTCTTTCTGAGAGAGAAAGTAATTCTGCCACAGAGAGAAATTAGCCTTTCTCTTCCCCTTCCCTCTCTCCCCCCCACCAGATTCCCTGGTGTCCAGGACCCGTTCTCCTGGGGTCTCACAGCCAGAATAAAAAACATCAGGTCTTAAACAAGAATCTTTTAATAAGAGAGAAAAACAGTAAAAAATTTGTAAATTTAAAATGATTAGTACAGGGTTTTTTAGTTATAGGCACTGGGATACCTCCCGCCTAAGTATTCAAGTTATCAAATTTAAAATCCTTTCAGCAAAAAACAAATTGAATCCCTTCCAGCCAAATGCACAATTAACTCTTCCAGTCAAAATGCAATGCAAGATAAAGAAAACCAACATAAGCCTAACTCGCTTTATCTATCTAGTCTTACATTTTGGAAGTTTATAAGAACCTGATCAGGAGATTGGAAGAGAACCTGGGTTGCACGTCTGGTTCTCTGAGCCCCCGAGTGAACAACAAGCCAACACTAAAGCACACCACGAAACTCCCTCCCTCAAGATTTGAAAGTATTCTGTCTCCTGATTGGTCCTCTGGTCAGGTGACAGCCAGGGTTACTGAACTTGTTAACCCTTTACAGTCAAAGAGATATAAAGTACTTCTGTGCTATTAACTTTTCTTATCTGTTTATGACGGGGCACTAATTGAGCATTTCAACACAAAAATGACTCTGAACTTTGCTCTTTATATTCAATATGAGATATTTTGGTTTGTTAACACCTCTGTTTAATCTGTGTGTTGGAATATATTTTGTTAAGCTTGCCTTGTTCCAGCGATTGGTTTGTACTTTTTTTAAAAAATATTTTTTATCCAAAAATAAATGAATGCAAAATGAGGAAAAATAATAGTCCCCAAATGCAGTCCCATGGTGCCAATGCATGCCTTGCTTCATACCAGGGACTTCTGCATAGACTTGCAAGATCTTGGGTATCAACATGCTGGAGTAAGTGGATGCACCACACACTCCCCAGTCCAAGTAGATAAGGAGTGAATGGAGAGGGATGGTGAATGAGATTGCAACTGAATGAGTACAGAACTGAAGTAATTTGATGTCGACCAGCACAAGTTGCTTCCTCCTGGAGCAAGTAAGAACCAGGCAGGGAACTGTATTTAAAAAGATGTGCTGAGTCACAGGGCTTCTGCTTGAATGAGGTGGTGTCCCTTATGCACTGCTTGTTCAGAGCTCAAGCCATTCACTTAGGCATTAACTACATTAGGATCTTAGCCTCAGGTGAACCTGCAATGGTGCAAAAATTTGGTGTAGACACAATGCGCTGGTGTAAATGCTGACTCTCACTGTTACAGCTTACCATCATCCATTTACACTGGTGCAGCATACCTGATGTAGCTACATCACCATTGTTATATTGGTGGCCAAAATCCTGACCTAGGCAAGGCCATTAAAGTTAACTTTTTTAAATCATCTGTGAGTTAGATAGGATCATAATCTATAGTGATAGTGAAAACCTTGTGTTTATTTTCATAAAGGCAACTCTTTGTGAAGTTTTTTTGTGGGGGGAGTCATAGTCAAGCATGGCACTTAAATACAAGTTCTAATCATCTTTCTTAATGGGAGATGTTTCTTAATAGGAAGCATGTTTATTCTTGAGAAAAGTAGATTGAAGGAGGACCTAATATTGTCAAATATGTTAATGGCTGTTATCAAGAGGACTGTGATCAGTTGTTCTCCATGTCCACTGAAAGTAGGACAGCAAGCAATTGGCTTAATCTGTAGCAAGGGAGATTTAGGTTGGATGTTAGGAAAAACTTTCTAAGGATAGTTCAGTGCTGGAACAGGCTTTCAAGGGAGGTTGTTTTTAAGGACAGGTTAGACAAACACCTGTCAGGGACGGTCTAGGTATATTTAGTCCTACCTCAGTGCAGAGGGATCGAGTAGATAACCTGCCAAGGTCCCATCCAGCCCAATATTTCTGTGATTCTGAGTTCCCCCAGCATTGAGATGATTGAGCCTTTTCCTAACATGGTTACTCTCTGTATTCTGCCTAATAGGGTGCTGGACGATGCCCTAAATCACACAATGTATTTTGTTTAATTTGAATTTGCAAGTGTAAAGGTTTGGGTGTTACAGAGCTATCCCCTGGAATGAATGGTGCTATCAGGTTTTATATACTCTGAAACCAAAATTCCACCTCGGGAGAACACCGGGGGATTCAGTCATGTCCAACTAATTAAGGTGGCTCTGAGATGCAGCTACAGGAAATAGTGGCTAGATGACCGAGAAAGTAAGAAGCTCAATAGGAACAGCGAAGCCATAGGGGTTTGCTCTTATTCCACAGTTTTGCACTCTCTGGCTGCAAAGTAGGCAGAGGCCCTGCAAGTTGTGTCTCTGTGCTGCTTTTGGTCACAGTTGGATAGTTGTTAATCAGAGGCAAGTGCCTTCTGGAGTGGAAGCTGATCTGTTGATCTCCATTATTTATTTATTTATTCATCCTGATAGCAACTGCACTGTGACTGGCACTACCGACATGCAGGAAGAGACCCTCTCTGCCCTGCAGAGTTTATAATCTTAAACCCAATGCTGACTTTAATAGACTCCATGCTGGCAGAGCATTGCATGTTAAGGGAGGTCCTTTCAGGACCAGCGCTTAAGAAAAGAATTTCAGCCTCTTATTGTGTGTGTCAGTCAGTCATAGCAACTCATCTAGTTCTCCAGTGCTTTGCAGTTGGCCAGCTGGATATGTTCCAGGTGCTAGCCCAGCAAAAACACCCTCAGCTGATGGGCTGTGACCCCACCTTATGCTCAATTTTCAGGCCAAGTCTAATATTGCAGAATTTGACAAAGGTTTAAAATGTAGAGTTTAGTGGCAATGATTGCTTGTTATGATGCACTAATTTACTCTAGTTCAAACAGCAGATATTTCCCATTGGGTATGCATAGGGATATTATTAAGAGTCTATTACCAAATGTTTATAATAAGATTGCTGTCTGTGTCATTAAAAAATGCTCTCCTATTGCTTATTGGAGGTAATGACAACAGCTGAAGTATGTTTGGAAAATTGAAGCAGGAAGTAATATGCCATTTAGCTAACTGGTAAATACTATTAGGGAACTAATTGCTAGACAGGATATCCAACTTTGAGCATTGTGTGCTGTGTGCAAATATAAATTAAGAAGAAAAGATTAAAATATATTTAATTTGCTTAAAAAAGAGTGGAAGATAATACCTTAGTCTGTTACTGTATTAATTTCAATAAAATGAAATCAGATGCTTTTGATGATTCTTGCTCTAAACCATTTGAATTCAGATTTTTAGGCTGAGCTACTAAAGCTGCCATTAAAATTAATGAGGAACAGGTCCCTTAGATGACTTTAAAGATCTCAGCCTAAATTTCTGTTTCCTTTACCAGCTGAACTATGGGGAAGAAATAACCCTGTTCCCTTTGTCAGCCCCCGCCTTAGAAAGTGTGATGACTGCAATCAGTAGGTGAAGTGCATCTCCTAATGGCATGCTCATGAGCTTGATTGTCATAGAAGCAGGCAGCATTACAAACCTCCGTCCATGGAAGTAAGCATCTTAGGGGCTGAAACCGGTATAATGACTGCATCTGAAAGGGAAGTTCCCCCTTTGAATAGGTAGTTAATAGCAATCTCTGCAGTTCGTATAGATTGTGCGAGTTGTAGAATGTCAAAGGCAGGCTTTAGGCTAGATAAAATCTTTGCCATAATTATACATTAATTTATTGCACAATAACCTTGCAGCACAGGATGTGATTGTGGGGTCTATTTTTCCATGAAAGAGACGTGGTAGCTGAGCATGTGAGACTTGGAGCCTCTCATTAATGTCTTCAGTTCTTCCCGAAGTATCTGGCAATCTCACATGTGACTGGGGTCTATGAAACTTACAGAACGTTGCTATGTAATCTTGTTCAGCTGTGACCTCACATTTTTCGGCCATGTCTTTCATGTCACAAGGACTTCACCATAATGACATTTGCAAAAGTTAATTGTAGCAAGGAGTGATTGGATTGTTCATGTCCACAGCATCTCAGCTGACCATCTGATTAGCCCGTTTCTCATCTGACCAGCACATGACATAATAACGAAGCAATGCAAGAAGTAGGAATATGGGAGCAAGTTCATACAGCCAAAGTAGAGAGGAAGATGCTTCAACCTCACTCAGCTGCTTTTCTTATACAATGCCTTGGCTCTTCTCCAAACCAGTCAGGTCTAAGTGACTTTGTAAAGTCATCCTGCACTGGGCATACACCTTTGACTGGGCCTTTGAGAGGCCCCTGGGTCAGCTCCTAGAAAAGTTTGGCTCAGCTAGAATGAATTCCCATATCAACCTACTGTGATCTTTTGATTCTACAAGCCTCAATATTTTCTTACCAAAAATAATAGACCTACTTCAGTGGGCATTTCTGGACAGGATGTGGGCAGGACCATGCTCTCCCCCACTGCACATTAGGATGAATGTGTGGGGTGGAGCAAAGGCTTCACCGATGATGAGCGCCGAGAGTGCCTCTCTTGGTATTCCTCTCTTTGAATGCACACAACCTGCAGTCACTCCTTAGGCAGTTCATTCCCACTTCCACTCCCTAGTAATGCAGCTCAGATTGACAAGAGATTGACAGTATCTCTTTAAAGTATGCAATAGAAAAAATAGAAAAAAGAAAGCAATCCTAATATATAAAATATTGCAATCATGGGAAACTTGCAAACTAGGCACTTTGGAGATAATCCTGGGAGAAAAAGTTATGTGTACCAACTGCTGGCCATGTAATAGAGTGAATTAAATTCTTCTGCACATGCCCCATTGTTTGTATGTCCCCTGCATGTCATTGCTTTAGATATTCAGACCTGGATCCTCATGGGGCCTAGGCAGCAGTATAGCTCTGCCAAGTGAGCCAGAACGAAGTCTGCCTCTGGCTAAACCAGTGGGGATTCTGCTAAGCTTCTTTCAACGTAGAAGTCATTCTGCATATCTTAGAGAAAACACAGAGGGATCATTTAGAGAGGAAGATTAATGAAGACAAGAAAAATGATAAATGAGAATCCAAACTTTGGTGGTGTTTGATATTCAAGCTTTGGTTGCGACAGACATATCTTCATGTAATATAGCAGGTCATGTTATACGATCCAGTAAATGAGCTCCATGGAAAATTATCACTGGCATTTTTCTCATTAATTCAGTTTTAGATGTTCAGAGTCCTTGATTTGCAAGTATGCTGCAATTTGTTGCCATTTGTATTAAGCAGAGGTCATATTTAAGTGTATCTCATTAAGAAAATACTCCTTGGTTTCTTTTTTTCTTTTTCTGAGGCCATGTCTACGTTACATTTGCTATAGTGATACAGCTATGGCACTGCAGCTATGCCACTATAGTGCTATAGAGTAGATGCTTCCCACATCAACAGAAGTTTTGGGGTTTTTTTCCCCCATCAATGTAGTTAATCTACCTCTGAGAGGCACACCCAGATATGTTTACACTGGGATTTAGGTGACCCAACTACGACACTCAGGGCACAAACTTGTTCACTGCCCTGAGCAACATAGTTTGGTCAATCCAATTTTTAAGTGTAGACCAGTCCTCAGCTTTGACTGATTTAAGAAATGATCCCTAAGGAAATTATTTTAAAGATAAAAGAATAAATACTCCAAGAGTTTCTTAAATTCAAGGTTCTTCATTTATGATAATCTTTTGAGGAAATTCAGCACTCGTGACTCATTTAAACAAGGTGATGCATTTTGATTAGTGCCAGAGACAATGGATGTAAGCTGTTGGGGAGATAAATTAATGGTTATCATAGCTACATTTCTTTTAAAACAGTTTTCAGATGAGAACAGAATTGCAGTAGGAGAGTCACTAGTCCAAGAAGACCCATGCTGGTTGGGAACTGGATCCTGTAATAATGCTTAGATATCTTTAATTTTCTGTAGCTCTTCATCAAAATACCGAGGTGTCCGGTTGCACCTTAAAGACTAACAGCTTTATTTGGGCATAAGCTTTTGTGGGTAAAAAACCCACTTCTTCAGATGCATGGAGTGAAAATTACAGATGCAGGCATAAATATACTGACATATGAAGAGAAGGGAGTTACCTTGCAAGCGGAGAACCAGTGTTGACAGGGCCAATTCAATCAGAGTGGGCCTCCTGATCAGTTATTAGGAGTGGGCCACATCCACCCTGATTGAATTGGTCCTGTCAACACTGGTTCTCCACTTGTAACTCCTTTCTCTTCATGTGTCAGTATATTTACGCCTGCATCTGTAATTTTAACTCCGTGCATCTGAAGAAGTGGGTTTTTAACCCACAAAATCTTAAGCCCAAATAAATCTGTTCGTCTTTAAGGTGCCACTGAACTCCTCATTGTTTTTGTGGATACAGATTAACATCGCTACCCCTCTGATACTTGACATCAAAATACCCCTTTCCACTGTCCATCTGTACAAAGCTAATGAATCAGGAGATATCAGTCTTCATTTATTTTCAACTTTACAAAAGTAAGTTGCTGATTTTAATAGAAATAGCCACTTAATCAGAAACAGAAATCAAATATTATACAGTGCATACTATTATATGAAACATGGTATAGGAACCCTAATTTATGCATCTCCTAATTTATTGTAATTTTAGCTGTTTAATCTTTTTTGCATTAACAGTTTAAAAATAATTTTCTTGGTGTTTTTCTAGGAGATTGAAAAGGGTAGAGAAAAGGTCCTATGCTTAATAACAACAGACTTTAAATGGTCATACTTAGACTTTAAAACTCATACCTTTTTCTGAAGATGGAATGGTAGAAGGGTCAGATTCTACTTTTGTTGTTGCTGCTGTTGAGCTGAAGGTAGTTTTCTGAAAAAATGGTTTAACAGGTGAGCAGAGCACTGGTTTTATATTCTGAAAGCTTTATCTTTACAACTGAGATAGATAAAAATGTTTTACATCAAAGCTAGAATGAAAGAAAATTACAGAGTAACTCTAAAATCACAGGTCCTTTGACTTTCTCATGACCCTGGTTTTAACACTTTATAAATAATGGTTATTTTTAATTTTGGAAGATTTGGCTCTGGGGTTTCAGTTAAATATTTAATATCCTCCTCATGCAGATTGTCACAGCATCTCCTGTGCCTGCTCATTGCCTGCTGAAGACAGACAGATGTTAGCCAGACGTTAGTGGATGCCAAGTGTTCATGCACATAAGTGATTTTTCAGTTAGATTATTTTTAATTCCTTTTCCCTCTATTGCAATCAAAGCAAACACACTGATTCTCAGTGTCAGGGTCATGTATACCAAGTTTCAAACTTGAGCCATTTTTTTACATGCCTGATTCAATAAATACATATATATGACAATGGTTTGACACTTTTCAGAATGGGAAACAATCATTTTTCCTATACTCTCCCATCTCAAAAATGGTTGAAGAGATTTTATACAAAGTCAAATCTACTCACCATTTCAAAAAGAACAAAGAAACAAACACACACAAACCCCCAAACTACCTACATTCAAGAAGATTTCAAGTGTGGAAAATTTCATTCAGAATGGTAAAAGTTGCAGAAAGTTCCGAGTTTGTGAATATGAGATTATAATGGCAAACTTTTGGCAATTTGCTACTTTAGATGTAGCATGTTTTTTAGGGGGCTAAATCCTGGCTATCCTATGACTGCTTTACATATGTCCAGTGACACAAAGCAACCATAAACTCAGCCAGATGAACCAGCAAATGGAGTCTCTCTTATCATGAGGGAACCCTGATGTGATGTAGTGGCTACTAAACCAATCTTCCCTACAGCTCCTGGCCAGATGATTTCCATAGTTCAGCAATTCCCATCTACTGGAATGGCCATTTGCCAATTATAAGAAGCTGGGTGTAAATTACAAAACCCGCCAGCCATAAAACAACCTTTGCTGACCCCTAAATGCAATCCAAAATCATGGCCAAGATACCTGCTATAATATACACATGACCTCTTCCTCCTCCCCCGCTCCAAGTCAATTATTGTTGAAAAGAAAGCATTCCAGATGCTCTTTCTTACCCTGGAGAAGTGTTTCTTCACCAAAAAAAAGCATGAGTGTTACGTGTTTATTCTAGAGTTCCATTCATAATTTACATTGCTCATGTGCTAATTGGCAGGTCTAAAGCATCCTTTTCCAATGGCCGAATAAAGAGCTGGGGCAACACATTGAATGCTCTGGCCCCAATCCTGTAAATCACTTAAGCACATGTTCAACTTCAAGCATGTGAGCAATTCCATTGATTTAAGTCACAATTTTCAGACGGGCTCAGCACCCATAATCACACCACGTTGCGGGCTGACCTTTTGAAAAAACTTGTCATAATCATCTCAGTGGGAGCTTCTAGGTGCCAAGTACTTTTGCTAGTTTAATCTGTTCCCTTTTTGCACCAGAGCCAGTGGCAATGTAGCCACTAAGTCAAGCTAACCACGGCCACCTCTATGTGTGGAGTGGGAAGAGGAGAAAGTCTCCTTGTGTTTCCGTTCCCTGGATAGGGAAGTAGTTCAGCTTTGGTTGAGATAGTCCTGAATGGAGGTAAGGAGAACTGCCCCGGTGCCTTTCATGACCCTCCCCCAGGAACTGCTCCCTTTGTTCTTGGTTTCCTGTTTTCTTGGACAGAGGAGTAAGAAAAGAGTAGAGTAGATGAGAAGAGTGTGGGAAGGAGGAGTGGGATGAAGATGGAGAGGAAAAACAGTAAATTCAAGGTATGGGAGAGAGAAAAGAATAAAATAAAATCCTGAACACTGAAGTAAAACACCTATTTAAAATGGAATGGAAAGATAGGTCAAGATATTCAGTAGGGAAAAGGGAAAAGAAATACAGAACAAAAACCCACAAGAGAATTATTTAATAAAATATATATTTTATAGAAACCAGATTCAGAAATGTTACATTAACCATAAATGTTTACCAAACGTGTTTACTAAAATTATTAGGAGGAGTATGAATTCAGGTACTTTGGATAAATGATTCTGGTTTGAATCCACCTCTTCCTGAATGGCAACTGATATTTACTACCTCTGCCAAGGGAACTCTAAAGTGACTATTGGCAGGAGGCAGTCTTTGAATGAGGTCTTGATGAAATGATAGGCTCCTCATTTATTAAAGTCTGTACAATATGAAGAGACAATAATAAAAAGAGGTAACAAAATGTTAGAATGCACAGCAGCAGCCGGAGCAGCAGAAATATTTGTGCCTAAATTGTTCTAAGATTATGCAATTATTATAGCAATTCCTTCCCTTACTGTAGATTGCCCAATCAAATGGGGTGACAAACTTTTAAGAATAATGTAGGTACTTAGTAAAGCAAACCCAGAGGCAAGAAAATTGATCCAGGACCCTGTATGGCAAGCTGAAAAAACCACATTCATGTAGCTTAAACAAAAATTAAAGTCAGGAAGGGAATTAATTGGAGTGTGGTATTTGAGACCTAAGGAGCTATAAAGAGTATTGCTCCTTACACTAAAATCAGATAATAGGGCAGAGGAATATACATGCAAATTAAGTCAATACACAGATGGTTGTATATTAGGTCACGTCCTAGGGTTATTTCAGAAATTAAACAGCCTCATGGGATATTTGGATATGAAACAGGCAGTAAACCCTTGTGAAGCCAATAGCCTTTTTGCACAGCCACCAATACCAGTCCTTTCCAGAATATCTTGCATTTATCTGAACTAGGTTTTTGTTATATAGTTATGTTGCAGTAGCATTCTAGTTCCCACCTGCTCTCAAAGAGAGAGAGACATTTGGCAAAATTCTAGTAAGCAGTACTGAGGGCACAGTCAGTACAAGATACAGGACTTTTCAAGTGTGGAGGGAGAATAAGACTGGTGACCAGCAAACTAGCTGCAGACTTATGAAAAAAAAATAAACTGCTTGATATGTAGTGCTCTATGGAAGCAATAATCTTTGAGGTCTGGCAAAGTGGTCAACTGAATAGAGACAGGTTTTACCTTGTGTACTTGTGTGTATATAATGTTTTAATTGGTTTTATCAAGATGTGCAATATGTAACTGTGAGATGCTATTTGTATTTTCCTCTTCCTCTCTCCTCTCTTTTCTGTATTGTTTATTACATGCTTTTGTTGCATCTTCATTAGCTGTTTTGAGGCCTCATAATCTAGTGGGACAACTCATGGGCCAGCACTTTGAATCAGGTTCCCCATAGCAGCAGAATTTTAGTCCTTTGTCATGCTTTTCTTTGCTTCACAAATGCATGTCAAACCAACTTTCATAGACGACTATTTCTTCCCAAATCTCAGAACCTGCCACCTAGGTTTTCCTAAAGCATCTTCCCATTAAGGCTCCTGTCTCTGCTCCTTTTAGGTATTACCTACCATTCCTCTGCCTGTTTGGTACAGAGAGCTCGTCGCCGGTCCTTTTCATGTTTCTGGTGTGTCTCTCTCGTATGAATTGCTGCCTCTGAGTTGTCACATGACCCTTGGTCATCTGACTCAGCTGTTCAGCCAAGGCTTTGGAACAGGGCACTGGGTCACTTGCTTGCCCCATTGTACTAGTGGCCTATTAGAGACACCAGCTACACTGTGATGGTGTATGTTTTTTATGGGGCCTAGGAGGATGGAGCTTCGATCCTTATTAGGGCCTTTGGAATATACATAACAGTGATTTGTTTTTGTATTGACAGGTTGTGGTCTGTTTTAGAGTTCTGCTTAATCATTAGTACTGTTTAGGTCTGTCCCCTCTTTTTCCTGGCACCTTAAATAAATCAGACCCAATACGGTGGTCAAATTTGCTAATTTGTTGAGAAAAAACATTTGCATTTTAATAGGTGCATGGGGAGGATGGGGTTCCTCTGGCTGTAATCTGCAGTGATAAGCCTGGGAGAAGAAAAAAGCAGCTGTTTGTTTTCACTGAGGTAGTGACATAATTCAATTATACTCATATCAGAAAGGAACATGCTAGGATTCAGCAAGGAAATTTGCAGAACCATTGATCAAACCTAGTCAGTCAAATGGTGTTAACTATTCAGTCCAGGTGGGTTTTTTTCTGATTCTCTCCTCGCCACCTGCAAAACAATAATGCAGTTACTACTTAATAACAGGATACTATAGGATTTTTGTGCATCTCTGTTGGATTTCTAACCTCATCCATTTTATCTTGAAAAGTTTTTTTTTTTTAATTACTTTCCAAGAAAACAATTTCCCCACCCCACATCAAAATCTAAACAACCCTTCATTTTGGAAACATTTTGTAATGGAATCCAAATTTCTATAATGAGCCAAATGATAACTCTCAATCCAAAAATCCCTGAATTCTGGGAAAATTAGAATCTGGATCTGAACTGTGTGGCTATGACCTATTTCAAATCCAATGTATGTAAAATATTAAGGTTTTTACATAGTCTCAACATAAATGCCATTGAAGTGTGGCACTTTCTAGTGGCGTTCCATTTTGGTTTTTTGGGTTGTTTCAAGCTCCAAATTTGGGTTGTTTAAACCCCACAACTTCAGGATTTTGAACTCAGATGAACCAAACTGAATAGAAATTTGCCCAGTTCAAACTCAGTCTTTTTATCTTTATATTTTATCTTTAATTAGAAGAAGACTGAAACTTTACCAAAATGTCTGTGCTAATTGCTTTATTCCAGCCTTGGGATCCCTCTTAGCAAAATGTTGCATCACTTTGCACTAAAAGATGAAACCACATTTTCCAAAGCTCTTTTTTCTTTTAGCCTTACCTATCATTATGAACAGTGGCTGCAGGCTAGAAGATTAGCCAAGGGAACATATATTCCATCCTCATCTCCCCTCATTACGATAGTGATAAAATTCATGAATTTTTAGTCTTTCTCTTCATAGGCAAGTGACATTGTAAAGGCAAAGTGAGAAAATTTTGCTCCCAAACTCTGACATCTCATAATTAATGGAGTGATATGTTTTATGCTCATTTTTTTCCCAAAGTTGCTGTTAGGGAATAGATGAATAGGCAGTGCTCCCTATTACCGCGGGAGGTGGTAGGAGTGTGTGCGATCTTATTTTCTGTCTGTATAATCACATTGCGTCATCTGGAGGAGCTATAAATTGTATTCTTATTTTGTACTTTTAGGGGTGGTTGCAGGTAGACGTGATCTCATAATCTTTGATGGGTGTGTGGAACAGTACATGTTCAACAAAATGTTATTACTTTTCAGTATTAGATATTAGTGGCAAGGTGGATGACTTTCTATTTCTTTTCTCTGCCCCCAGGGGAACTGGCATAGCATATATTTGTGCGTATTGAATGCATAAATCTTTTAAATTTTTCATCAGTTTGTGCTGGCTTTTTGCTTCTTCAAGCAAAGCTTAAAGTGTGCAGACCCTGCCAAAATAAAAAAGGGCAAAAACCTCCCCAGAGACCTCTGAGAATTTGATAGCATGGATACATTATAAATGTATTGAAATAGGCTGTCTCAGCCCTATGATTTTTGGGGAAATGAATGAAGTACCATTGTTGTGTAACGTCAGACCTTCTTTGAGGCCTTCTTTAACTTCTGTCTTCAAATTCTAGTAATAAATTATAATAATAGAATGAGAGCACAGTACTTAGAACATACGCAGACAGCTACTGTGCCTGGAATGTAACATTTTGTTTTATTATTACATTTATGTATATGTGCATCTTAAAAGCTACATTAAAAACATGTTAAGGTTGCACAGTCAAGCAGTCACAAGGTAGGAAATCTAGTATTAAGATTACCCATTTGAGCTTTAATTTACCCCCTTGTGTGTATGCATTACAATGCCCACACTGAAATATCTGAGTGTATAACAAATATTAATGGATTTATATTCACAACTCTGTGAGATTAGATAATATTATTATCCCTTTTTAACAGCTATGAGAACTGAAACATAAAGATATGAACAGCAAAAGTGTCCACTAAATTTGGAGTGCCCAATTTGTGAAGCCTAGGGTCTGATTTAGCAGAGTATTAATAGTTATAGCACTTTGTATGCTCAAAATACAGCTTTGCTTGACTTCAGTTGTAGCCACTAATTCAGTACTTATGCAAATCAAGCCCTAGATCTCTCATAGTACCCAGAAAAAGAGGAAGGCATATTTAGTGGCCACATGAAAATTTTGGTTTCAGAGCCTTACCCAGCATCACATAGGAACTCTGTGGCACAGGCAGGGACAGAATCCAGTTCCCCAAGTGACATTCAAGTTCCTTAACATGAGAGCATCTTTTCTCTTCCTGAAATTCCCTGCCTCAATCACCAGACTTTACATATTCTTCAGGAAATAATCCACAGATTTTGCAGACAACAGCCTCATTCACTGCACAACCCTGATTCATCCCCAGAGCACCATCCATCTTATGCACTAAATAAGGCAGGATTTTATGGAAAAAACAGTATGTATCATAGATGCTGTATCATAATGGAGGAAGAATTAAGTTTACATAGGTAACCTTAATTCTGGAGCCTCCTGACTTTTGAGTGCTTCTGTTTGCAATCTTAGTATTTTAATGCAGTTTTTCAGATATATAATGTCCGTTAAAAAAAAAGAAAAAACAAGAATTTCCATCCTATTGAGACATGACTCCCAGCTTGGGTCCAAGAAGGGTTTGGACTCCTAGATTCATAGCACAGACCTCTACCACTTGAGCTAATGCAGTAACTGGTAGCAGTAGTGCACTGTTATCCTCTGTCTGGACCAGGCACTACAAGAGAATGAGATGCACACTTGCCAATGGGGTCCACAGCTATTTGCTGACAGCAGAGGAAAGTAAAAATAACGTGGGCACTTGGATTCAATTCCAGGTGCCATGAAAGAGTGTGCTCTAGTGCTCGTACTGTCCTGCCCTTATGCCTCCAGCTTACTTCTGATCCTCTCAGCTCTTGTCCTCTCTACTCCCCTGCACACCGTGGTGCCTGTCCCCCTTTCTTCCTATCTGCCCCACTCCTGCTCCTTTCCTCTCTGCTCCTATCCTACCCTCCTGCCAGTCTAGTCCTCATCCTTTGGTTCCTGTCTCTTCCCTTCTGTGCATACCACTCCCTCATCGGTTCCTGCTTTACCGTCACCTCTGCTCTCTCATTCTTTCTTCTCTCCTTGTTTCTGAATCCTTTACATTTGAAGCAGATGCTTCCTCCTCCACTCTGCTTGGGCACTAGCTGGGGGGAAGTAGGCATGGAGAGCACAGGAGAGACAGGCTCCCTCCTCTCAGTTCCAGTGCCTCAAAAGATCCCAGCTATAGGGATGAGCACTTGCAGGGAAAGTCCTGCTTAGCCCCTACACCCTAAGCTGGAGCATGCTCGCTCACTCTGTGGGCATAGCTCAAGTGCAGTCCACTTGGTCACAAGGAGCTGTGAAGAGAAGCGACATGTTTAATTTAGACAGAATCTCTAGAGAATTTAGCTACCAAACTCTAGCAAGTTTCTACTGAACACGAGGAAACTGAGAGTTTTAGGTGGCTTATAACTTGGCCAAGTGTGGATGGATTTTCATGGGGAGTGGAAAGGGCATATCCTTGGTGCCAGAGTGAACTCCCTGCCAAATTTCAATTCCTTGCTTCAAAGTATGCAGGCTTCTCAACAAAATCTTTTTTTTTTAAACAAGGGCAAGCATTTTCCCCCATTCTCAAAAATGGCTGAACTGTTTTAGCTGAAACTTTCAAAATAAATAGTAATAATAATAATAATAATTCAGACTGAGGCAGATACAGAGCATGGAGAATTTCGACCCAGTTAAAGTTTGGTGAAGTCAAAAGCAACTGAAACAGGGCTAGGCAACCTTAAACATAAGTAGTGCTACCAAGTCACACTATAATTTGTCTCACCCTGCACACTGGGAAATAAAATATTTCAGGAAGGATTACAAAATTAAATTGTAATAAGCCCATGTTGATGTACAGAGTACTTGTGTTACAGTGCTCACAAAGGGTGGCACTGGCATTCATGGCTGAGAGAACTATAGCCAGGAAGATCTCCGCCCCTCCCCCCCCCTTATCACCCCTCTTAGAATATTCAAATGCTGTACAAGAATAAGAGGTTCAAACGAATTTATTTTTAGGGTTTTTTTTTTTTTAAGTTGTGTCTAAAGGATGTTGTTGGGACACAATATACAGTCCCTATAGTTGAGTTTTGCTGTAGCCATGAGAGAGCCTTTAAAAGGTTCTAAGTTAAAACATTCATTAAAGCCTTAACAAATGAAGTCATTCCCCTCAGACTCTCTCTCTCATCGTCTGGTTCTTGCCGTTGCTCTTTTAGGCTTTGTTTTTTGTCCATTCCTTTCTGTGTTCTAAATCACACTGTTCCTTCCCTAACCCATGTTTTGAAACTATACAGAAGCTGTCAGCCACTGGGATGTTTCCACAATGCCTGACCTCACAACATACCCAGGGCTTCTGCCTCGCCTCACAAGAGGCTTGGTATTAACTCCTGACACTGCTGTTGTTCACTTGCTGCTTCCTCCTTATTGTTCGGTCTAGTACATTGTACTTGATTGGATTGGGCAGCGTGACTGGCCTCAAATTCTGCTCTTCCCCAGACTGTACTAACATAACATGTTTCATAGAGAACATCGCCTGTCTTAGAAATGTTGAGCTTGTTTCTCTGCCGACCCCAACCCACTCACTAATGAAAGTCAGAAGTGACTCCTTTGAAATCAGTGGATTTACATTGGTACAAAACTAGTGTGTGAGACCTCAGAATCAAGCCCACTCTGCTAAGACTAGAGGCCTGATTTACAGAACCATCGAACGCCCAGAAATCTAACTGAAGTCAGTGGGAGCTGTACATGCTCTGCATCTCTGAAAACCAGACCCTAGTTGACATTGACCCCTTTATGAGGTAGGACAGCCCCAGACTCCCTCGTGTTGAATTACAGTGCATAGTTCAAGCAGACCAGAGTTTAAGATAACAGGAGCTGGCCAAAGCTGAGAATATTTAATAAAAAGAAAAGTCAGTTCTTTAAACTTGAAGATTATGCTCTCTTCTTAGTATATAAAGCTAAGCACTGCTGTGAGCACATATATATCTTTGTCAATGTTCTCAGTAATTTGGTAACTGCTTCTCTGATCCTTCCTTAGATTTTGATGTCTCAGTAACACTCTTAAAGATGCAGTAAAAGCAAAATGTCAAACAAGATGACAGGGAGAGGTTACTATATAAAGGTCAGATACCTGAAGGTTAGAAAGAAGAGCATGATTCTCCATTTCAGAAACACAGTAGGAGACCCCCCCAAGATTGTGGCCTGGTAACCTTAAGGCTTTCTGTCAAAGAAAGTCTGTGTATACTTTGACTGTGTGCCAGAACTCTCAGTGGCAGAACATATCTTCACACAGAGGACACCTATCAGAAAGTGAGAGAGTTCAGATGGAAAATGCATGTTGTTCTTGTTAACATCAATTGGGCATTTAATTGATCATGCAGGGGAATATATTTGCATTTACTGCAATAAATAGCCTTGGCTGCTGCTGTTCTCTAATCAAGTTATGTCAGATCCTCTGCATAGATACCTAGTTGTAGGAGAACAGGTGTAAATTAAGTGGTGAGGATTGAGATGCTGATCCAAAGCCCACTTTGGTCTTCCCCAGGAATTGAAAGTAGATGGGGTGTTCAAATTTACAATGAGGATTAGATGTGACTAAGGACTTGTCTACACTATGAAATAAGGTCAAATTTATTAAAGTCAACCTTTAGTCTCTGATTTTACAAAATCAATGCTGTATGTCTCCACTATGCACATTCTGTCGTTGGAGCGCATCTCCACTACCATAGGTAGCATCAACTCACGAATTGATGCACTGTGGGCAGCTATCCCACAGTTCCTGCTGCCAACTGGAATTTTGGGTTAGGCTCCCAATGCCTGATAGGCAGTGGTGCAAATAGAAATCATTTCTTGCTGGTACTGCGCTCATGTGAGGCACACGGGGCGGGGGGCGGGGAGGCACATGACCTCCCTATGTGACTCCTCTCTGTCATGCCCCTAGCCTGGAGGCCCCAAACTTTCCCTATCCCCTCTGACACCTGCCTTTGTATATACAAACATCAATATGCTTAACTACTCACTTCCTCCCAAATATGTAGTATACAGTCTCTTTATATGGAATATGGGAGTTGGGTGAGGAGCCATTTCAGCATATGTGTGACTTATTAAAAGACCAGTTTTAAGCAGAACTGTATCCTAAACTGCTTTATGGTATTGTACCCAAACATTGCATTTAAATGGAGGATTCAACTTCCTTTATAGGAACAGACTCCTGAAACTCTTACCAGCTCACAAAAGTGATCAATGGTCATGCAAATAGTCCCATTGTCTTCAATGGGATTGATCAAATGATTAAGGGTTCACAGGATTAGGTTCCAAGTTTCTAAATTGTTGTAGATGAAACTGACAATGCCTGAACTGTCAGATCAGAAGGAGCTTCATTCAAATAAAGGTGGGCAAATGTGTGATAAGTCTTAGCTCTGTTGCTAAAATAAGGAACATATTTTCAGCAAAGTTCTTGGCAAATTCCTGAGACAGCTAGTTTAAGGCCGTCCATGTCCGGCATTATAATCTTCACTTATTGTTCTCGCATCCACAAAGTTGGAAAAGGAGACATTTGTTTTCTTTGTTTTGCTGCTCCAATTCCAGTTAAAAAAAAAAATGCATGTTAGACTAGTTTGGCTGCAAAGAAGAATTCTAGGTACACTGGGGACAACTTCTGATTTCCATCAGGCTGCAGAACTGGGCTGACATGAGAACCCAAACATCCTCTGGTCAATGCAAGCAGAGGCATTCCTCTAATTATTTGGACTTGATGTGATGCAGTTTGGATGTAATGGATAATTCAGACCAATGGGGAGAAACAGAATCAAAAATACTGTTTAAACACATTCTGTTCCTCACCATCACCATCTCTCCCCTCTTGAGGACTCCTAACTAATGTAACAACACAATACATATACTAACAAACTTAAACAAATCCTTTGTCTAAGTTTGTTAGCATATGTTTTGTGCTGTTAAAGCCATATAAAGGATTAACGTTCCCCCTAGCCGTGTTCTGCCCCTTTAAGGAGCAGAGTGCAGCCCCCAGCCTTTCCAGTACCCTGTACCTGCTACAAATCTCTTGCTGGTACTGCATACTGGAGGGTACCACCCTACTTGCACCTTTGCTGATGGGACAAAAACATTTTCGTGAGGTGTTTTGGGTATATTTTGTCAGCTTCCCATGATGCACTTGGCTCCTCCCTCCCTCCCTGAAAGCAATGGCAAACATTTTTGTGCCTAGCCTGGGTTACTCATGCAGACACCCTAGCACAGCAAGCATGGATCCTGCTCAGCTGTACGCTGTTGTTTTGAGAGTCAGAAACACCTCGCGCATTGTCCTGTGGTGTTTGCAGAGCCTAGCCAGGAGCTGCCACATGGAAAAATGTGGTGCCATGCAAAATAGCTGTGTTGGAAGCCATGGAACAGAGCAATTCACACATGTTGGCAGCTGGGGTTACTGACACAGTGGAACGATGCTTCTGGGACAGGGAAACAAGCACAGACTGGTGAGACCGCATCATGATGCAGGTATGGAATGAGGAGCAATGGCTGCATAACTTTCGAATGTGTAAGGTCACTTTCTTGGAACTTTGCAAATTGCTTTCCCCAGCCCTGAAGCACAGAAATACCAAAATGAGACCTGCTCTGACAGTTGAGAAGCGAGTGGCGATAGCCCTGTGGAAGCTTGCAATGCCAGATTGCTACCAGTCAGTCGGAAATCAGTTTGGAGTGGGTAAATCTACTGTGGGGGCTGCTGTGATCCAAGTAGCCAAGGCAATCAATTCACTTCTGCTAAGAAGGGTAGTGACTCTGGGAAACATGCAGGACATAATGGATGGCTTTGCCATAATGGGGTTCCCTAACTGTGGTGGGGCGATAGAACGCACATCCCTATCTGAGCACCAGACCACCTTGCCAAAGAGTACATAAATCAGAAGGGCTACTTCTCAATGGCGTTGCAAGCACTAGTGTATTACAGGGGCTGTTTCATTGACATCAACGTAGGATGGTCGGGAAAAGTACATGACACGTGCATTGTTAGGAACTCCAGTCTCTTCAGAAAGCTGCAAGAAGGAACTTTCTTCCCAGATCGGAAAATTACCATTGGTGATGTTGAAATGCCAATAGTTATCCTTGGAGACCCAGCCTACCCTTTGCTCCTGTGGCTTATGACTCCGTACACAGGCAGCCTGGACAGCAGTAAGGAGCAGTTCAATCATAGGCTGAGCAAGTGCAGAATGGTGGTAGAAAGTGCCTTTGGATGTCTAAAGGGGCCCTGGCGCAGTTCACTCACTAGGTTAGACCTCAGTGAAACCAGTATTCTCAGTGTTGTTGCTGCTTGCTGTGTTCTATGTAATATCTGTGTAAGTAAGAGGGAAAAGATTCTGGTGGGGCTGGGGCTTGAGGCAGACTACCTAGCTGCCAGTTATGAACAACCAGACACCACGGTAATAAGACGAGCATGTTTAGGCACACTGTGTCTCTGAGAGGCTTTGAAAACCTGTTTCATGAATGATCCAACACTGATGCGACAGTTCTGTGTGTTGTTCCTTACCGACCTGCCCCCTTTTTCGCATGTACTGTCCTTTAAACTAAACCCCCACCAACCACAGTGCGCACAGTGAATAAAGACCCTCTTGTCCTGAATTCATGCATTTTTATTATGCTAACAAACACTGAACAGAGACAGCAATGAATAGCAATGATTACCAGGTAAGGGCCTGATAACACGTGGTGGAGGGGCAAGGACACGTAGCTTATTACAATTGCACTGTCTAGTAAGGAAAGCTGTGGGAATGAGAGCTTTCTGCTCCAAGAACCATCCCCTGGAGTTGAGTTCAAGGGATAACAGAATTTCCCCCACATTTTGGGACATGTAGGAGAGGAGGATATGGAACTTGCTGAGGAGGGCAGCTGGTTCATCATTGGTTGCAGCGGGACTCTTAAGGTCTAGCTATCTTTCCTGCACCTCAGCCAGATGCCTCAACATGTCTGTTTGCTCCCCAGTAAGCTGCAACATCTCCTCTTGCATGTGCATGCTTTCTGACAGTGTAAGCCTCCATGCATTCAGCTGGGCCCTGTCAGCCTCAGAGGAACACATCACATCGCAGAACATGTCTTCTCTTGTCTGCCTTTTTTTGCCTTCTAATCTGGGACAACCTTTGTGCTGGAGTGGAGGAAGCTCCCAGAGAAAATGTTGCAATGAATGAAACAATTCACAGTGGTAAATACATTTCCTGATGTACACGGCCAAATTTTGTCTTTTAAAAGAAGAGCCTGCCAGTGAGGTACAACACACGGCAGTGCGCTGGGCAGCAGATTTCGGTTTGCAAGCAGGCATGGTAAGCACACATGAAAGGGTAGGCGGTGTCAGGGCACACTCAGGGACATTTTTTGGTGTGGAAACTCTTGGCACATAAACAGGCTTTTCCAGGGAGCACCCTTTGAGTGGCTGGACTGGCTGCCACTATATCCCCATTGTTTACCTCCAATTAAACATTAACCACAATTGCTTTAAACCCCTGTAGTGTTGTTATTACAAGTGTGCACTCACCAGAGGTGCCTTCCCCACCATCATGATCCGGCAACAGTGAGTCCTAGGAGGGTTTTGGTTCCAGAGTTAGGAAAAGGTCCTGGCTGTCAGGGAGAATGGATCCTCCGTTTGCCTGCTGCGCATTCTCCTCCTCAATAATGTTGTCCTTGTTGTTGCCTGTGGCCGCCTAGAATCGGAGAGTGTTGGGGTATTGGTGGGGTCCCTGCCTAGAATCGCATGCAGCTGCTCATAGAAGCGGCATGTCTGTGGCTCAGCACCAGAGTGACTATTCGCCTCTCTTGTCTTCTGGTACACTTGCTTGAGCTCATTTATTTTCACACGGCACTGCTGTGTGTCCTTCGTGTAGCCTTTTTCCCCCATGCCCTGTGCAGTTTTGGCATAGATGTCAGCATTTCTTCTGCTGGTTTGGAGCTCTGCCTGCACAGACTCTTCTCCCCACACAGCAATCAGATTCAGTGTCTCCTGTATACTCCATGCTGGAGTGCGTTTGCATACCTGGGCAGCCATGGTCAGCTGTGGTGGTGAGCTCTCCATGCTGATCAAACAGGAAATGAATTTCAAAAGTTCCTGGGGATTTTTCTGTTTACCTTGCTAAAGTGCAGTGGAGTTGAAAATGTTTTCCAGGGCGGACACATTGGAGCACTCTGGGACACCTTCCAGGGGCCAACCCTATTTAAATACACTATGCTGTGTCTACACTAACACTAATTGACCCAGGAAGGTCGACTCTCGCGCTACTCCTCTCGTCGAAGTGGAGTATGGGTGTCTATTTTAAAAGCCCTTTAGGTCAGCGGAAGGGGCTCAGTAGTGTAGATGTGTTCATTATAAATTCAACCTAATGTGGTGAATGTCGATCTGACGACATAGTGTAGACCAGCCCTAATAGCTCTCTGAGGGTCAGGGAGGAATTCGGGAGTGCGTAGGGAAATCCCTGTGGACTGAAATCCACAGCAATCATCCATTCATTTCAACGGGCTTTGGGTCAAGCCTTGTATATCTAGGCCTGTAATCAAATTAATGAACATTAGTTTCTTTGGAAATTAACCCTTTATATTTACAACTCAGGTTAACTGATCCCTGGCAGCAGTGTTCATCCTGAGGGTGCAACTGAGAAAAGCAATTGCAATGCTTGGAAGTCTTATATGACAGGGTAACACAAACCACATAATAAAGCTTGACTTGTCTTTTCACTTCTGTTTATTGAACAGAAGGCCTAGTTAATCCCAGTGTAGCCTGTGTTATTCTTTCCCATTTCAGAAGAGAATTGGCAAGCTTTGGCCGAGTGGTAAATTTCATTATTGTAGATATAGCTCCACTATGCCACTAAAATTTCTCCTGTTCCTATTGCCGACCACTCAGGGCTCATTTTCAAAAGCTTGCCATGTAATTGCTATGTCCCACGCCTCCACAGTAGTAATCAATGAATTCCCAATTGCAAAAATATCTAGACTAATTTTTGCTGCTTTTTTGTTGGTTTTCTTCTTTGAAGACAAAAGTTTTGTGGAACAAATACGGTTTTTGGTCTTGTCAGACTATGACTAATTGCTATGACTTTTGGCTGTTGTGCTGTGATCTCTTACAGCGACCACCAGAGAGATATGGCCAGCTGCAGTCAGTAATTAGGACGAGGCAAGCAAGCAATGCATTTGCTCTTCTGAGATCAGTATGCAAACCAGTTTGGCATAATACACCTTTACATTACAGTTACAAAACAAAAATTTGGAATCAAAATGTTAACAAAAAGAAAAATGCAGACAAACACCCACATCATATACTGAATAGATATGTGGGAATATGTGAAATTATACTGTTCATCAGAAGAAGAATCAGAGTTCTTAAATTTAAGGATGTGATTTTAAGTATAGTGTGCTGCAGCACTACAGCCACTGAAAATACAATGCAGGTACTTGCTGAAGTCATGCATATACAAATCTCAGCTGGAACAAAAATAAAAAGATACCTGTAATAGAGTTAGCTTAGGGCCAGTTACTATCACCATTACTCATGCTGAGTAGCACCTTACTCAGGGCCGGTGCAACCATTTAGGAGACCTAGGCGGTCACCTAGGCCGCTAGGATTTGGGGGGTGCCATTTTCTTCGGCAATGACCACGGCGGCCGGATCTTTGGCCACCTCAGTTGCTGCCAGCATTTAGGCGGCGGGAACTGGGACAGGGGAGCGCAGGGAGGGCCGCCTACAGCAAGTAAGGGCAGGGCGGCACAAAGGGGAACTCCCTGCCCCAGCTCACCCCTGCCCTGCCTCCTCCCCGAGCACATGGTGGCTGCTTCATTTCTCCTGCCTCCCAGGCTTGCGGCGCCTAAGCTGATTGGCGCCGCAAGCCTGGGAAGCGGGAGAAGTGAAGCAGAGACAGCATGCTCGGGGAGGAGGCGGGGCAGGGATTAGCTGCTTCACTTCTCCCACCTCTCACACTTGCGGCGCCAATCAGCTTAAGCGCCGCAAGCCTGAGCGGTGGGAGAAGTGAAGCAGCGACAGTGTGCTCAGGGTGCTTGTGCTCGTGCACGGAGCAGGGGGGAGCTGGGGCGGGGGGAGGAGCTGCCGCGAGGGTGGCGTCTCAGGGCGGAGGGGGGGAGCTGCCGCCGGGGGGAGTGCCTCAGGGTGGGGGCGCAAGGTGGAAATTTCGCCTAGGGCACGAAACATCCTTGCACCGGCCCTGACCTTACTCTGTTTTCTGTGTGAGTGGAGTGGCAGAATAGGTCTCTTGCTAGGCAAGTCACTTAAAAACCAACAAGACCATCTAGATTTTCCATTTGCAATGGTCTCAGAATAAAAAAATGTTTGATTATCTAGTCAGCCATGTTTACTGATATTTGCTGAGGAGAAATCTTTAGGTGTATACTTTTCACTGTTTTATTAAAGTTGCAAACATACCTAAATTGCTTGATCTCTCAGGTCATTTGCATTCACCTACTTTTTAAATGTTCATGTGATTGCATTTGTTATTCCTGTGAAAAACTAACTCTCTCTCTCTCTCTTTATATATATATACACTGTATTTAAATGACATGTTTGTGACACTAACCAGAAACAGCAACAAAATGTGGAGGTGGCAGGAAAATTGTGGGGGAGAGGTCAATTTTTAAGTCTGCCAGCCTTCACAATATATCCCTTTCATTAGTCATTAGCAGACCTTATCAGGCAGTTTCTCGGCAGCCACTCTGTAAATAAGATTTTAATAGAACATTTGTATTGCAAAAAGGGAAATGGAGCCAGCAGTGTCACTCGGTGCTCTAAGGCCTGTTTTTAAAAGGATGATTTACAATCTTGTGTCTCTTGTCAGATTCCTAAGCCAATTTTCCTCTCTCTTGACTATGACTTTTCCCCTAGCAACAAATTAGTAGACTGTTCTGTTACATGCTTGGCTCCTTGTTTGGTTTGGTTTTGGGTTTTTGTTGTTGTTTTTGGCAAATAAAAATGATTTCATGACATTTTCTTCATTAAAAAAGTTGTTGAACTCCTTATCCCAAATGATTTGTATTAAGAGCTGCTTCATTGATTTACACTAGTTTTCCATATGTGTCAAACCATTTAAAAAAAAAAGTGCTGGTAAAGGATTCTGGTTAACAACCCTGAGCAGTTAAATCTCCTGTTTATGGAGAGAAAGAAGTACATCACATGTGGCAATAGTGAAAGCTTCTGTGCATTGTCCTATCAACGAGCCTGTTTGAGTTCCCAGCATTGTGCCAGCTCCATACAACAGAGCCACATTAGTTTCATTAGGTCTAGGGCCCTCTGCAGCCTGCAGGCCTTTTACAGCCATCTATGAAAGGACTGGAGGATTTGCCCAATAAATGCTAGTGCCACTTTACTAAGGGTGAGATTGAGCTTTTGCTCAATGTCCCTAAGAGGCAGTGTGTAACTGTGCTGCCTCATGTGGAGTCCTGGGATGGCCCCTTGGGTAAGTAACTTATGGCAACTACATGTGTGGTGCGGATAACTTCCTTTCCCTCATCAGAAAAATGGGGGAGTTGCTATGGGGACAGGGCCTCACACAGATGGCTCTGACCTCCGACAGATCCCAGGGCTGCACCAGATTTGCGGTCAAGGCCTCTCACAATCTGGATAGACACCAATCTGTTGTGAGTGGACATAAACACTGGATCCCACATGCTTCAAGCTCCCTGGGTCTGGATCATTATTCCTAGCTCTAGGTCTCCAAGGTACGCTACCAGGTGCAGAACCCCTGCCTGCCACTTTTCCTTGGGATGCAGGTTTGTCTTAAACCCCAAAGCCAGAACTTCAGCCTTCGTGAGACCCCAACTGCTTACACATGCTCTTTCAGACTTCCTCCTTGCTTGTGGGTACTCCGAGCATCTCTTTTAACCCAGTTAGGGACAAGAAGACAGGCAAATAAAGACTACAGGCTTAGCAAATAAATTTCTTATCCACAGTCACTTTGTTTTTAAGAAAGCACTAGTTCTTTGCATACAAACAGACATAAGAGTCACCTCCCTCTCCCTGTACTCTTATCTCACCCCTTCTGTAAGTTTGAAGTCTAGTCAGCATTTCAGGCAAGGAAGAGTCTTTCCTGTCTTCTCTTTCTATCCAGCCCAGTCATCTGGCATATAGCAGAAGATGGCCCTTTGGTCAGAAAAGCCACCCCCCGGTCAATACATTCCCTGTCCCTTTTTGCCATGTACTTCAGCTGTGAAACTCCAGCCCCTTCTACAGTCAGATTTCTGTGTAGAGAGTCCAGTGCCCCATGATGATGGGCAGGTAGTTAAGAAACTAAGTTCATGGTCCTTGATTGCTTTAGGATGGCTTCTCAACCATAGTCATTCAAATAGGCGCCAAGCCACTAATACAAACTGGATTGGGTAGTCTGAAATAGAGGTTATTCTATGAAATAAAGGTTACAGTCCAACATGGAGATTTCAATACAATAAGGAGTTCACAATTTAATAGCAACATATTCCACTCTGTCACAATCCCCTCACCCTTTTACAAAAGGAATGAAGCAACATTCCACTACCTTTCATGATGAGACAATCTGGGATGACCTACTGTTCTCAGTAATAATCAGACCCTGTTAGCTACAATCTGGCTACTGCTGCTGAACCAAATAAATTTTGAAAGTGCCCCAGAGCTTTCTGTATGTCAAAAAGAAAGGGAAGAAGCTGTATTTAAGCATACATGCCTTCCTGGGTATTTCCCTGTAATGTCTTTTAAATATGTTTTTTATACATAACTTTATTTTAATAAGTTCAAAATAGAGACATAAATTTAAAATATTTAGTTTAGTTTAATACATTTACCTAATATAGCAAGGAAAATTATTTTACTTCAAGGTTGACTAATATTCTTAGACTAATGGGAACCTCCTACATTGAAGTCAGAATGTGGATTCTTTATTAACAAGCTATACCCTGGGGTTTGTCTACTCCAGAATGAGGTGATGTGACCTTGGAACTTCATTAAGGCCATGAGGAGCTTTTTGTGGCTCCTTGGCTACTTTTATAAATGGAGTCAGCTCCCCTTGAGAAGCCTACATGAGACCAGCTGGCTGCTCCTGAAGTTTTTAATGGGGAAGAGGATTTGCTGGCCTAACAGAACACAACCATAAAATACTATATTTAAGTGCTTATTATCATTATTATCTTTCACCCATAGATGATAAGAATTTTGCACAGGTGTGTGTGTGTGTGTGTGTCATCTTCATTTTTAAAAATGAAAGATTTAGGCTACGTCTACACTACGGGATAATATCGAATTAGCTAAAATCTGTTTCATAAAACTGATATTATAAATTCCATTTCACGCGGCCACACTAGGCACAGTAATTCGGCGTTGTGCGTCCATGGTCCGAGGCTAGCGT